>NC_090989.1:283465472-283770689 GCF_041146395.1 Eulemur rufifrons | reverse complement strand
TCCTCACCCCCGGGGCTGTCCCTTTCCTTGCAGGTGGCACCGGATTGCTCTCAGTGTCCACAAGAAAAACGTCACCCTGATCCTCGACTGTAAGAAGAAGAGCACCAAGTTCCTCGACCGCAGCGACCACCCCATGGTAGACGTGAACGGCATCATCGTGTTCGGCACCCGCATTCTGGACGAGGAGGTGTTCGAGGTGAGAGGTGCCCGTGCCCCGCGCTGCCCCGAGGCCCGTCTACTCTGTCGGGGACGGGCTGGTGTTCTGACGTGGTCGCGGTGTCTGCTGGGCGGAAGCCTCTGCCGCTGTCCCAAGGGGTGTGTGTGGCCTGTAGAAATGGAGGGGCCAGACCTGCCACCGTCTGCAGGCCACGTGGGGGATGGCAGTGGCCACCCTTGTCCCAGGGGCCTGACGTGTGCCTTCTGGTGTCAGCGTGGGGAGGACACGGGGCTCTGGCCAGCCTTGCCCTGAGGCCTGTGGAAGCGCGACTTCCACTTTCCCGCCTTGGAGGCCGTGCTCGGAAGGGGGTGGTCATGCTCGGGGGACTTGGGGGGCGGAGCTGGCCACTGCGTGTTGCACCAGGAAGACCCCTGCCGACCCACCCTGGAGTGCCCTGACCCAGCAGCCTCCAGCGGTGTCCAGCCAGAGCCCTGCTTCCTGGGGGCTGCCTCAGAGCCTGGGGTCCGGGGGCCGGGCAGAGTGGGCTCTGGGGCCTCCACTCCAGCCATGGAGCCTTCGTGGCCTGGGGCTCAGCCTGAGGCAGTGTGGGAGCACCCTGTCCCACCGCCAGGACGCAGGTGACCGGTGATCCCTGCTGCCCAGGGGAGGGCCACGGAGTCATGTGGGGCCTCCAAGAGTCGGGTTCCAGGGCTCTGCCTCCTGGGGAGCCGGGACAGTGGTCCGTGCAGGGTCCGGAGACTGTGTCCCAAGAGCACTTCAGGGACTGATGCGCCCTCAGCTTGGGTTGGGGGCAGCCAGGACCCCCTGCTGGGCTTCTTTTCCTTTTACACAAATTGGGCTTTGCAGATGCGGGCTGCACCAAGGGCTGTGGGGCTCAGTGGGTTTGAAAACCACAGGGCTGGATGGTTTCCGAGGGCAATGCTGGCTCCCAGGTTTCCTCCACCAGGGCCCCAGAGACGGGACAGGGCAGGACAGGGCAGGACAGGGCAGGACAGGGCAGGGCAGGGCAGGGCGGCAGTTCCTCCTGGAATGCCTGAGAGCCGGCGTAGCTCCCTGGAGCCTCTGGCACGCGCGGCGGCGTAGGATGCCCTCCCTGCGTCCGGCCCTCCCTGTGTCATTTCTGAGGCAGGGTCCTTGGGGCTGTGTGTCTTGTTGGTGACTCAGGGGCCACTGGACAGGACATGGCGTTGGCTCAGTCTTGGGGCCCTGCTGCGGGCACGCGGTGGAGACATACGTGTGCTTATTCCACTTGTGCGGTAACGGTAGCGACGTCTGCTAGCGGGGACGGGGCGGCCGTTCCCCCTGTGACTGTACACGTGCGGAGGATGAAACTCCAGTCTCAGCTTCCGGAACATCGCAGTGGGCACCGCGCGGCGTCACTACGGCCGAGGTCAGCACAACCTGGGCTGGACGCTGAGCTCTGTCACGCGTTGGATTTGGGCCTGGGGCAAGCTGCCCAGCGACTTCTGCACCCTGACTTTTCCGTCTATAAAATGGGATCGTGAACGTGGGCACATCATGGAGCTGTGGCAAAATTTCGCGAGGTTGAATGCGGCAAAGCGCCGGCTGGCCGCCTCCCAGTGACCGGCACCTGGTGACAGGTAGCTGCGCTGCGGGTGCTGGTCCAGCGGGGAGGGGGGTGGAGCGGCAGGGCCAGTGGCCAATGCCGACGGCCCGGGAAAGACCAAAGCAGCCGCTGCTGTGTGGACACGGGTGGGCCCCCGCGGAGGAGGAGGGGTGGGTGGGGCTCCGCCAGGCCCGGCGCCCGCGGCTCAGGTTTCCAGCAAGCGGCAGCCTGGGGTTCAGCAGGGCGGGGCGGGCGCGTGGGGCCTGCCGGCACTGCCAAAGTGCCAGGGATCCAGACACACCCTCCGGGCACGCTTCTGACGGGACTTGCCCAGAGACTGGAATGAACCGCGGGACGCCGGGGCCGTCCTCGGCCGGGCAGGACGCGGCCTCCGTGCTCTCCTGGGGAGCAGGTGCTCAAAGCCGGCTCAGGGGTCGCGCGGACGGGGACCCGGTGCCACGTGTGCCTCTCGCTGGCGGGAGAATCTGGGCAAAGCAGGCGGTTTTGGCCCGCTCTCGCGCTCTCACCGTGGCACGTGGACAGTTTTCCAGCGTGAACCCGACCAGCAGCGCTCGGGCCTGGGCTGGGTGAGCTCTCCCACAGGCCATGAACAACCATGGGCAAGAAAATCTCCACGCCCACAGCCGCCACCGTGCAGGGAGGGGCAGGGCAGGGGAGCCAGGGCCACCCGTGCAGGGAAGTCTCCTTTCAATCCAGGGCTTAGTCAGGAACCAGCTTTGTGTTTTCGGAAACAGACACGAAGGCCAGATAGAGTGCTTGGCCCTTGGCACAGGGCGGGTGTGACAGTTTCTTTCAGTGGCCAGACGTAGCCAGGCAAGAGGCAAGGCAGCCTCGTGACAGTGGCCCTCCCCCTCTGCCTCCACCGGCCCCCACAGTGCCCAGCAAGAGGGGATCTCGCCCCTCCTCGCAGCTCAGGAAGCCAGCACCAGGGAGGCTGAGGGGCTTGCTGAAGGTCACCTAGCGAAACGGCAGCCGAGTAGGACCTTCTCCAGCTGGGTGGGATCCCGGCAGCCAGAGGCCAGACAGGACATTGGACCGGGGCTGCCCCAGTGGTGCCACGGTGCCTGGCCTTGCCCCGGGCCTCTGGCGCTCTGTCTCCGGACCCCTGCACAGGCCCCAAGAACACCTGAGTCCTCTGGCCCATGAGGTCTGTGAAGCCCTGGAACCTTCTAGGAGGAGCTGGAACAAGCTGTTTCAAGGGCTGAGGCTCCCAGGACTGTCCTTCTCGTGCGTGATGGGGACTCTGTCCCAGCATCCTCCCACGGCTGCGGGTGGAGCGTGGGCTGCCTGGCCACTGCCCCGGCGGACTCTGAGCTCCCCGTACAGTGCCAGCATTCCCGGAGGAGGGTCTGGGGTGGACTAGGCAGGGGACTGGGGGCAGCCAGGGCCTGGGTGCCTGGCCGCAGGAGGGCCTCTGCCGTGGGGCGCCATGCTGGAAGGATCCCCTGTTTGGGAGAGCCGTGACAGGAAGGGGGGCCGTGGAGGAGGACGAGGCTTCCCTGGGGACAGTCAGCCAATTCTGGGCCCGGAGCCAAATGTGCTTTTAAGCCGTTGAATGTTTCAAGGGGCAACAAGACCAAACAGACTGTAAACTCGCGCTTTCCCTGCAAACCCCTGGGTGCCGGCGGGAAAAGCGATGGCGTCCTACCCGGCGGCCGATGGTCTCCGTCTATCTGCCCTCGTTTCAGCCTGTGAAAAACAGCAAGTGCTTTACCTAATCCCTGATTCTCTTTTTCCAGGGGCCTGGCTTTTCCACTGACACGTTCTTTCCTGGAATTTCGCTCTGCAGGGCGGGAATGGGGCGTTTGCTGAGGGGGCACTTTCTTACCCACTGGGCGGGTCCGGGACTCCTCTGTGCGTGGGAACCGCCTTCCTGCAGCTGGTGAAGGCGTCAGAGGCCCAGGTCCGTGTCCCCACTCTAGAATCCAGGCCGGGCCCTCTGAGCCTCCAGATCCTTCTAGAAGCCCCCGTCACTCCCCTGCTTGTTGAGGGCTCCCCCGGGCTGGACCTGGGGACGCAGCATGGGAGGACATAGGCTCAGGGGCTCACGTCTAGTCACTGCTGCAACACATGATCATGGCTTGGTGGAAAACAACAGAGATTTAGTTTCTCCCAGTTCTGGAGGCCACAATTCCAACATCCAGGTGTCACAGGGCCACAGTCCCTTGGGAGGATCCTTCCTGCCTCTTCTGGCTCCTAGTGGCCCAGGTGTTCCTTGGCTTGTGGCCGCATCGCCCCACCCCCTGCCTCCATCGTCACTCAGCCTCTCCTCTGCTCCCAGTGTCTCCTCCCTGTGGCTCCTGTAAGGATACTTGTCATTGGGTTTAGGGCCCACCCTGATCTAGGATGTTCTCATTTCGAGATCATTAACTTCACTCTATCTGCAGAGGTCCTTATTTCCAGATGAGGTCTCCCATGAATACAGGTTCTGGGGGTTCGGTAAGACTCAGGTGCATCTTTTCGGGGCTTCCACTCAGCCCCTTTTCCAGACCAGCCTGGACAAGGATGCTCTGCGTTCTCACAGAGCATGTGGGCTTAGAAGTCGGTCTCTGGGCATGGCTGGCTGGTTTCCAATCCAGGCCTTTGCGTGGGCTGCTGGGTTGTGCTGAGGAGGTGACAGGGTCACTCTTCCCGGCTGGAGAGGTGGTCGGGGCAGCCCTGGGTGCAGCTCCTGGAGTGGATGGGCGACCAACTGGTCCCCTGAGGCCACTGCAGGTAGAACAGGGAGGTGCGTTTCATCTCTGGTTCTGGTCCAGGAAGGCCGGGCCAGGGGGGCACGTGTGGGCCTGGCCCGCTGCCTCACACAGGTGGCTGGGAGCAGGCTGGGCTGGTGCCAGCGACCTAGCTCAATGATCCGTGTTGAGGGAAGTTGCTGGCAAGCAGCTGCAGAAGGTTCCTCACCCAGGGGACCCAGCGAGAAGGGGTCCAGGGAGACCCCACAGAGTCAGGCTGGCTGTGGGAGCCGGCCCCTCCTGCTGCCTGGCCCGAGCGGGCTCTGAGTTTGTCCTGTGGAAACCGTGAGCATCAGGCCCGACTCCCAGCTGGCCCCGTCCGTGGGTCATGCCAGGCTTGCAGTGGACGTTCTGATCGGAGGGTCTCGAGGGGACGGGCACCACGGGGCTCTGGGAGGGGACCCGCAGCGCTGGAGAGTCACAGGAAGGAGGGCATCTGGAGCGGGCAGTGTCGTGTGGGCGGCAGAAGGTGGAGGTCAGTGCCTTCCGGGGGGGCAGGGTGTCCCTGCAGAAGGGGCACGTGGCCGAGCCTGAGCCTGGGAGCTGCCACTGCTGGCTGATGGGCTGGGGGTCCTGCCGCGAGAGTGGGGCTTCCTCCTTAGCACGGAGGCCAGGGGGGTGCTGGGGGCCACTACAGTCGAGCCCTGGCCCTCCACTTGCCATTCCTATGGCCTTGGGCAGCCTGAGCTCAGCTTCCTCATCTAGAACATGGGGATGTGAGGCCTGTGGTCTGGATGAAAGGAGGGGAAGCCTGGGAAGCCCTTCCTGCAGGGCCCGCAGCTTGTGCCAGCATTGCCAGCCTGTCACCCTTCAGGGAGATCACACATGCTGTGCCGCGAGCTGTCAGCTCCTGACCACACCTGGGGGGTCGTTGTTTATTATTATTGTAGTTATAATTCTCATCAGCATTTTCATCATCACCCCTGCCTTGCTGCTGCTCTGTTTGCTGGGTGCAGTTGTGGGGGAGGGAGGGGACCACCTGGGGGGCAGGGAGAAGAGCTCCCAGAGCGGGTATGGCCCTGCCATGGCCACGTGCCTCTGGGGCAGGACTTGCTCAGTCTGCCCTTTGGTGCCTCGAGAGAAACAGCCTCCATGACCTTGGACAGTCAGCTCGGGATCTGTGTGCCCCACTTTTCCCTCATTTTGGGGACACCTAGAGGAGATAGCCCAGGGGCCAGGCGGGTAACGCCCTGTTCGTGGGACTGGGTGTGGGCCTGTAGCACATGTGCCCCCGTGTATGGTGGTGAGGATGATGGTGATGGTGATGGGTGTGGTAGTGAGGATGATGATGGTGATGATGGTGGTGGAGATGGTGGTGAAGGTGGTGGTGGGTGCGGTGGTGGTAATGGTGATGGTGGTGATGGTGAATGTGACGATACTGATGATGGTGGTGAAGATGGTGGTGGGTACGGTGGTGGGATGGTGATGATGGTGGTGATGGTGAATGTGACGATACTGATGATGGTGGAGATGGTGGTGAAGGTGACAGTGACGTTCGCTATGGTGGGTATGCTGCTGATGGTGATGGTGGTGAATGTGATGATGGTGATGATGATGGTGATGATGGGTATGGTAGTGAGGATGAAGGTGATGGTGATGGTGGTGATGGGTATGGTAGTGAGGTTGAAGGGGATGGTGATGGTGGTGATGGGTATGGTAGTGAGGATGAAGGTGATGGTGATGGTGATGATGGGTATGGTAGTGGGGATGAAGGTGATGGTGATGGTGATGATGGGTATGGTAGTGGGGATGAAGGTGATGGTGATGGTGATGATGGGTATGGTAGTGGGGATGAAGGTGATGGTGATGGTGATGATGGGTATGGTAGTGGGGATGAAGGTGATGGTGATGGTGATGATGGGTATGGTAGTGGGGATGAAGGTGATGGTGATGGTGATGATGGGTATGGTAGTGGGGATGAAGGTGATGGTGATGGTGATGATGGGTATGGTAGTGGGGATGAAGGTGATGGTGATGGTGATGATGGGTATGGTAGTGGGGATGAAGGTGATGGTGATGGTGATGATGGGTATGGTAGTGGGGATGAAGGTGATGGTGATGGTGATGATGGGTATGGTAGTGGGGATGAAGGTGATGGTGATGGTGATGATGGGTATGGTAGTGGGGATGAAGGTGATGGTGATGGTGATGATGGGTATGGTAGTGGGGATGAAGGTGATGGTGATGGTGATGATGGGTATGGTAGTGGGGATGAAGGTGATGGTGATGGTGGTGATGGGTATGGTAGTGGGGATGAAGGTGATGGTGATGGTGGTGATGATGGTGATAGCAATGGGAGAGGGGATAGTGTTGATCGTGGTGGTGGTAGTGATGGTAGGAATGGTGTGATGTCATTGTGGTGGAGGTGACGGGGGTGATGGTGGTAGAGGGGACGGCAGTGACGGTGGCAGTATGGTCGTGGCTGTGGCCATGGTTGTGCTGGGGGATGTGGGTTGGCCTGGGCAGTGTTCTGCAGGTGTGACCCCATCCGGTCCTTAGGATGCTCCCATGAGGTGGATCTCATTACCGTCTTTTACCTGCAAATGGGGCCTGGAACCATCAGTTCTTTGCTTAGGTCCTCTTGATGACAAGGGAGGGGTGAGCGCTCTGGCCACCTGTGGTTAACACGCGTCCCTGTGCCAGCTTCCTCTGAGCAGCGGTGCCCGGGGTGGCCTGGCTCCCTCCCACAGGGCTCGGGGGTGCATGTCCCTGTGCTCAGCGATGCCCCATGTTTGGGGAACACTGTTTCTGCAGGGTTGCTGCCCTGAGAGTCTGGGTGCAGAAAAGGATGGAACAGCGTGCTCATGCGCTGCCCCGGTGACAGGTGTGGACCTTGTCCGTGAGGACCATGCCCTTTAGATGATGGTGAGCCTTTGAGGAGGGGGCTGTCCACCTGTCCCTCAGTCTGGAGATGGAGCCTTCCCTTCTCAGTCAGCTAAGCTGACCCTGTAGTCGCTGTGGCCAGCTTCAGAGTCTGCGTCAGCCACCCTGCCCCACGTCTGTGCCACCCGCCCTGCGGTGGAGACACAGGGGTGGCATTTTGCAGCCTGCCACCCAGTGCAGTTGTGAGTAGCCTCAGCCCTAGACGTCCCGGGCTGGTGGCCGCAGGTGAGCCTTGGACTGGGACTGGAGGGGCCGGGCACACACATGTGTACGAGGGGGACATGCAGGATATAGTTGGCAAGCACGTGAAAATATTTCTGTAACACTCATGTTAATAGTGTCAAACTGATTCTCAGACTCCACGGGGGCTCTGAGCATCATGGAAAAGATTATTTAGACCTCCTCTGGCTTGAGGCACTTTGTTTTTCAATTTTGTGTGACTTATGAATGAAAAATATCAAAGCAAAATTGTAAATGTGACTTGTTAAGGCCCATGAGAGCTGGAATGGGACAATCTGGTGGCCTCTCACATGCGAAGCCCTGAGGACATCAGGGAAGTGGCTGGTGGGGGTCCCCGTACACCCAGCCAGTCTGCCCTGGCCATGTCTGTCTTAGAGCCCAGCAGGCCCTGGGCCGGAGTGAAGCCCGGCAAGGGAGGGTGCCCTGTCCATGTGGGGCTGCGTCTGTCACTTGTTACCATGGGGAAACGCAGCCACAGCCCGGCCCTGTTTGCAGAGGCCCAGGGCTGGATGCCGCCCTCCCCAGCAGCCTGTGGGGTGGGTGTCGTGTCCGTCCCCGCTGTCAGACGAGGAGAGTGCGTGAACGTGCCCGAGACCGCGGAGCTGGCCAGGGGCACGGTTGGGCTGTGAACCAGGCACGCCAGGGTCCACTTCCCTCCGTCCCGTGACACAGCTGGGGACCCCCCGGACCCTCTCTAGCCTGCAGTCAGCACACTCACTGAGGCTGGGCTGCACTTTGCAGGGGGGTTGGAAGGCCTGGCCCTCTTGCCAGGCCAGGGAAGTGGGCGCCGGGGAGACACGTGGCCAGGGCCGGCAGGCAGCCGGGCACTCGGCGCTTCCCTCTTGGTTCTGCTCCACGGACAACACACTTGCCGACCAGCTCACCCGCAGCCTGGAACAAGAAGGGTTTGTCTTCTCAAATGGTTTGTGTCTCTCCGTTTACGAGCATGAAGTGCTCCGGCTAAAATTAGATGATAAAACCCGCAGGGCAAGCAAAGTGCTCAGCTGGGATCCCTGCGGAACCTGTTTGGGTTGGATGGGGAGGGGGCCCGGATGCCAGGCCGTCCTGGCGGGGGCTGGCTCTCCCCAGGGACGGGGGATTGGGTTGAAGGGGGATGCAGAATTAGCGGGTGAGAGGGCGTGCGATTGCAGGGAGAGGCCACAAGACGCAACGTGGCCTGGAGGCCCTGGCGGCAGAGCCTCTCTAATTGGCGAGCTCCCGTTTCCGGCTCCACAGCCCCCGGGGTGGCAAAGCGCTGCAGTGAAAACTTCGCAATTTCCTCGGCTCATAACAGAAACACAGTGTGGATTCAATCTCATTATTGGAAAAGGCAGAACTGATTCTCTCAGCAAAATGCTCCTGGCCCTGCCAGAGCCAAGGACAACATGCCCCCACTGTGGTCGAGCGCGATGGTTTCCGAGGCCGCCCAGCCTGTCTTGGGCCACTGATGTCGCCAAGGGCGCAGAGGCTGCACAGCGGAGCAGAATGGCCGTAATGACCGCTGGACACAGTGGCGGAAACTTCCAGGCACTTGGCAGAGATTTATTGACCTGGCAGGGGGCAGAAAGCAGGCGTGTAAAGGGGAAAGCGGTGGTCAGTTTTCATAGCCAGGGATGGCATTAAAACGCCCGCCAGCTGCTGCTCTGGGCAGCAGCTTTGGCAGCCACAGGGCCAGCTGTGCGGGTTACAGGGCTCAGCCCGGGAACAGGGGCAGCCTGACTTCACCTGGAGAACTGGGCAGGTGCCTGCCCCTGCTCCTAGGGCCACATGGACGATGGGACGGGGTGTGGGGAGCGGGGACCCAAGGTCGTCCCATGTACAGGACGTGTGACTTGGTACCACGGCCTGGACTCGTACCATGTAGCTCTGCGACAATAACTGCGCATGTGCCCTGCAAGAGGGGACTGAGTCCTGGGCACCTCGGTGTCACTGCCAGTGCCCTCTGCAGTCAGCAGCCTGCTCTGTGTGCACAAGCACACAACACACACAAGACACATGCATGTATACACACATGCACACACATGCATAGACACCATGACACACAATGCATGTACGCTCATGCACATATACGTATATATATATATACACATGCACCTGCACAAACACCATACCACACACAGGTGTGCACATATGTACACCCGTGCACACACCACACACACACACACACACACGCAGGCACACACACACGGCCACGCACACACCAGGCAACCCCAGATCCTGCTGCCGGCCTAGAGGTGGGCTGTGGGGCTGCTTGGCTGCCCTACCTGTGTCTGGGGCTGTCTGGCCCTGCAGGGGCTGGAAAACTCCGTGAGAAAGCAGTGGACAGCAGAGGGTGAGACAGCACCTCACAGCCTCCCCTCACGGCTCGGTGGCCCGGGGCGGGTGACTCATCACACTGCACGTCCTGTCCAGGGCGAGGGGCTGGCACAGGGAGGAGTGGCTGTGATCATTTGCAGGAGGACGGATGGGAGAAAGGAGCCGGGAAGGGGAGGAAGGGGCGGTTCTGGGGAAGGTTAGGGGTCACGTCCCTCATCCTGGCCAGAGACAGGGTATGTGTGCGGTGGCACCGGGCAGTTGGATGTGACAACAGACGGGAGCCACAGGCACTGCTGGGCTGGGCGTGAGGCTGGTTCCAGGGACCGTTGGGTGCTGGGGGGTGAGGGGAGCAGCTGGCCTTTCTGCAGGCTCCTGGGGTCAGGGCAGAGGAAGGGCTGGGTGCAGCCCGCCGGGTGATCCTGGCCTACAGGCAGCCTCGCGCAGGCCCCGTGTTGGGTCCTGTGCAGCTGCAGCCCGAGGCATCTCTGTGTGGTCTTTGTGGCCATAGCCAAGCGTCGTGAACCAGCCCCAGGATCCAGCTGCCTGTCCCTGTCCCCCTAAAACACAGACGCACCAAGCCCAAGCAGGGGCCACCGCCAGCAAGTGCTGTGAAAGGCTTCGCCAAGGGAGGAGGCTTAGTAAGTGAGTCTCAGTCTGTAGTTTGGAGCTTCGTATCACACGAGGCACCATGGAAATGCTCTCAAAATACAGCCATGGAGTTTCAATCATTAGTTTTGTATCTGAAAGGTGGTATGTATCAGATTGGGGTGTCCGGGGTGGTGCTTCAGCTCCAAGGCATTGGGTAGTGGCTGCCAAAAGCCCTGGGTTGAGAAGGATTCTGAGGTTGCATCTGATGGCAGCGAGGAGGAGTCCAGTGGGAGGCAGAGCCCTGCCGAGGGCTTTTCTGAGCTTCCAGCAGGGCCGTCTGGTCCACGCAGCAGGGTGGGGTGCGAGTGAGGCCGAGGTTCCCTGTCTGAGTGGGGCAGGCTGGCTGGGGTGGCCTGGCTGGTGGACAGCCAGGCCGGGTGGTCTCCACACGCCCGTCACTTGCGTCCGGAGAGGAGCCTCTAGCTCAGTGTCCCAGAAGGAATTCCTGAGCTCCTGCACAGGAAGGTGTTCTTGCTCTCAAGTGGTGGGTCCAGTTCTGGCCACATCCTGAAATCCCTGGAGCTTTCCTGGCTCCTGAATCCCAGGTCTCCAGACCCGTGACAGTGAGTCTCTCGGGGGGCCCAAGGTTCACAGTGTCAGGACACGTGTGTGACGGAGAATGGGGCAGGAGGCCGGGACTTCTCTCCACCCTGCATCCATCACAGCATTTGCCGGGTCAGCGACAGACTCGGGTTTCAGGGACTTAGGAGCACTTTAGGGAGGTGCCCTGTGCCCCTGGCTCATTAGGGCTGCCGCCTCTGTCCCCCCTGGCCCCCATCAGTGCTTTTGGATCAGTTGTGACCTCATCTTGCTCAGGACAGTTGACCAAGTGCAGCCCCGAGGGAGGCAGGCGCCTGGCTCCGCACGGTGCGGTGACCGGTGGCCCGGGGCAGAGGCAGGTGGGCTCACCGAGTCCCGCAGGTGGGTTTGCAGCAGTTTCCCTCCCCTTTGACCCCTGCCCTTTGCTGGGCATTCCCACAGGACAAACAGGCACATTTTCCGGTGTCAAAGTCCACTTGAGGATTTGGTGAGCAGATGGTTTTAAACCAGCACGTGTAGCTGGGGAGGCGGTGGGGGGTGCCCTGGGGATGGAGGGCTTCGCGCCCCACCTGGACTGACTGTGCGCCCGCTCTGCGCAGTGCGGGCAGGTGGCGGCAGGCCAGGGAGCCGGGCTGGGCACTGGGGCACGTCTGGCTTCCTGCCCGCTCATGGGTGTTTGCTACCCAGCCTTGGGACTTGGTCGTCGTGAGGTGTGCGTGGGCGGCGTGTGACCACTGCGGCCAGCGCAGGCCACCTGAGGCAGGGCCCTCAAGGTGTGGCTGCTCTGCTGGGCACGCGGGTGCGAGAGTGTGCGGGACATGTCCGCGGCCCGAGGAGCCTGCGGTCTGCAGGAGGCAGCCCTGTGGCTGCTAGATTGAGGGATTAGCAGGTGCCAGGGCCACGGCTGCCCCCCGAGGCCCTGAGGCTTCTGCTGCCGTGAAGTGCATTTGGAGGTTATAGATTCAGATGTCGAGTTGCTAGTTGAAAGGAAAAAATATTGTATTGAATTGGATGAAATTTGAACCAGAAGTCGTGTTGCTTAATAAAAATGTGTGGTTTTGATTCACTGTTCCTGTCATATGGTTCTCATCTGCTGGGGAGTTTACAACACGGGCCGAGAGCTTCTGACGTCCAAGGGAGGGAGGGAGGGAGGAGGGGAGAGAGGGGGAGGGAGAGAGAGGGGTGGGGAGAGAGGGAGGAGGGGAGAGGGGGGAGGGGAGAGAGGGGGAAGGAGAGAGAGGCAGGCAAGTGGGCAGCTCTACTGGCCTCGGGAGGTGGGGAGCAGCGGCGTGACGTGTAGAGTGAAGTATCTAATTTGGGCATCTCCAGTTTTCCGCTGGAGATGCCCCTGTGTTTGCTGTGATGGGGGTCCCAGGGCAGGGCGGTGGCAGGCAGCTGTCTGGGGTCACTCCCCATGCCCTGCCCCGCCACACCTGGCCCTTGTGGGCTATAGCCCTGGAGCTGAAGTCTGGCAGGAAAGGACCCCTCCCCACCACCAGGCTGGGAGATGCCCTAGCCCAGGGCCAGGGCGAGTGTGGCCCCCACCAATGCCTCTCTTACCACTGTCCTGGCTCATCTTGCAGGGGGTGGACCCGGGTTCGAGGGCTCGGCAAGGCTGCGTATGGTGTCAGGTGATGTTAGGGCTCGCAGTTCCCTGAAGGTTCAGATGAGGCAGCAGGTACGTGGGCAGCCAGGGGAGCTCCCAGGCCTCGGGTCTCCGGCGCTGGCCAGGGGGCATCTACCTCTGCCCGGGCTGCTCCGTCGTCCCGCAGAGGTGCAGGACAGAGCAGCTGGGGGCAGCTAGTTGGTGGTCAGGGGCTGCGCTGGGCTCAAGGACCCCAGGTCCCAGCCACCACCTTTGTGGCCCTGTGTTTAGGACCAGTGACCTCTCCTGTCCGAGCTGTATCTCCCCATCTGTCAAATGGAGGTGACAGTGGTTTCCCTGGCAGGTCCTGTTAGTGAACGGGCACCTGTGTCCACTGGGCACCGGCAGACCTGAGAAAGCAACAGCCCTGTCGCCTCCACCTTCCAGAGAGGGCGAGGCCAGGGGCGGGTGGCAGGAGGCTGCGGCTGGGCTGCGGCACAGTGTCCTGAGGAAGGAGTGTCCATCTGCGTGCCATCCGGAGGCAGATCCGGATGTGGACGTGGGCCGGAGTCAGGGCAGGAGGGAGCTCCCACTCTGCAGGGCCGTCTGGACGGAGTCAGGTCTGCTTGGGGCAGTTCTGAGGTCCGAGCTCCTCACAAATCATATGAGGTTTCTAAACCCAGGTGGGGGCCCAAGCATTTGGGACCAGCCTCAGGGACAGGTGGGGCCTGGCTTTTCCACACTGAGGCTGCCCCCCTGTTCTGACAGTGAGCCACCCCCACCTCAGCCCATCTCTGGACCAGTTTCCCACAGAGCCTTTGGGAAGCCCCAGAGGGCAGTGAATCCTGTCCCCAGGGCGAGGGCGACACACACCATCGGCACCCTGCTTCACAGCCCCCGGGGGGCCATCTGTGGACCCACACTTAGTGACTTCAGATGACAGATCCCTGCAGCACTGCCATGGTCCTGCAGGTGGGAGGCCACATCTGGTCTCTTCGTGTGCCTTCCTCTGCCTTCTGGGCACAGCCCAGGGTCCAGCAGAGAAGGGGCTCACATGCTTCACCAAATGAAAGGCAGGGTGGGCACAGCTTCCTTGCTGGGACCGGTGGTTCTGACATGTGCAGGATGGTCACCAGCTCCTTTGGGTTGGGCCCAGGGCACTGCATTCTCTGACTCCACTCAGGCTCTGCCCTTCAGGAGCTGCTGGCTAGAAAGAGGCTGTGGGACCCATGGGAGCATCAGAGGAAGCCTGGTGGCTATGGGATCTGGCAGATGTGATCTACCAGTAGGGCACAGACAAGTCTGTGGTGCCCTAGGGAGAATGTGGGCACCATAAAGCAGTGGGTCTGGGTCATAGCTGCATCTCTGGTGTGTGATGCAGTGGCTGGAGCTAAGTAAGTTCACAGTAATGGCTGTTGAGTGGATGGATGGAAGAATGGATGGATGGATGGATGGATGGATAGATGGATGAGTGAATGGATGGATGAGCAGATGGATGAGTGGATGGATGGGTGGATGGATGAGTGGATGGATAGATGGGCAAGTGGATGGATGAGTGGATGGATAGATGGATGGATGGATGGATGGATGGATGAGTGGGTAGGTGGATGGATGGATGGATGGAAGAGTGGATGGATGGATGAATGAGTTGATGGATGGGTGGATGGATGGATGCAAGAGTGGATGGATGAAAGAGTGGGTGGATGGATAGATGGATGGATGGATGAGTGGATAGATGGTTGGGTGGTTGGGTAGATGGATGGATGAGCAGATGGATGAGTGGATGGATAGATGAACAAGTGCATGGATGAGTGAAGGGATAGGTGGATGGATGGATGTATGGATGGATGGAAGAGTGGGGTGGATGGATGGATGGACTAGCCTAGCTTGAGCAGCTTTTGTGGGCTGCAGCTTCCAGGGAGTCTGGCTCTGAGGACAAACTCCCCTTGAGGTTTGGCCTGGGCTTCTCTCTTGTTTCAAGGCCGGGTCTCCCAGTCCCCATGTGAGTGTTCTGTGTGCTGCTTGTTCATGAGCGTCTGTCCTTTTCCAGGGTGACATCCAGCAGCTGCTCTTTGTCTCAGACCACCGGGCAGCTTACGATTACTGCGAGCACTACAGCCCTGACTGTGACACTGCGGTTCCTGACACCCCACAGTCGCAGGACCCCAATCCAGATGAATATGTGAGTCAGCTCCGGCTGGGTTCATGGTGGGGCCATGGGCAGACCCCCTGGGAGGGGGTGGGGTCCAGCAAGCAGGGTAATTGTGGAGGGACACACGGGCCATGGGACCCTGCATTTAAATAAACCTGCCGGGTGAGAGTACGAGTGGACCTGGGGGTGAATCCTGGAATGTCTGACTCACTTTACTGCACAGGGCTTCCCTCGGTGACGAGTCGCAGAGGCTGTCGTCGATGACCCTCTCCTTTACCCTTTCAAATGTGTTCCTAGATGAGTCAGGCCAGGTGTCTGTCACCTTCCGGGTTATGTCCCCAAGGGGGTGTTTGTGCAGGGCTGCTGCAGGTGCCCCGTGGACTCCATCTGCTGGGGGGCCGTCTGCAGCTCACCAAAGGGGACATGGCTTACAAGTGTCCACCGTAGAATGGCCGGTCCTCTGACCCCAGAGTGGCAGTGATGTGCCTGACACTCTGTCCCTCTGACTGGGGCCGACTGTGGCCGCAGGGTGGCCTTCCTTACCCGCCGGCCCCACACTCCAGCGGCACCTGGTCTGCCGCACTGGCGCTTCTGCCGCCTCTACGTGAAAACCTCTCCTACCCCCGGTCAAGTTTGACTCTCAACTTTTGCTAAGTGATATTAAATCCTTCTGTGTATTCTCCTCGGGCTTCCTTCTCACCTCCAGTCGGAAGAGGAGGACGGGTGGCTTTCGTGAAGGTTGGGATCCTGTGGCCCAGGCCACGTCTTACAAACCCCAAGAACGGGGCTGGATGGAGTTGCCGGCTGAGTTCCTGCAGCCCAGGCCTCCCGGCCCCTCCTGGCTCCGCGGGCAGGACCTTCTCTGTCCCAGTGAGGGCCTTCCCATGGTCCCTGGGCTTTGTAGCCTGGGGCTGTGGGCCGGGAGCTCAGTGGCAGCTACAAGGCCAGGTGAAGCCACTGTTTGGTCTCGTGTCTTGTGTCCTGGCCCCAGGTTCCAGAGGGTGAGAGGTCTACACCATTAGGGTTCAACTTCCTCTGACTTCTGCTCAAGGGGACTTTTCTTCTCTTGGGCTTCTGGCAAAGCTGGCTCAGCTTCCCAGGGGCTGGGAGGGAAAGACCCCATCCGGGACCCCCGGCCGGACTTGGCGGTGTTGCTCTTCCCAGCCGGGCAGGCAGGTGGAGAGGCCAGGCAGGCTGCGCTCCCGCCTCACGTGGCTGCAATTCACTTTCAGTACCCAGAAGGGGACGGCGAGGGTGAAACCTATTACTATGAGTATCCCTACTATGAGGACCCGGACGACCTGGGGAAGGAGCCCACCCCCACCAAGAAGCCCGTGGAAGCTGCGAGAGAAACCACCGAGATCCCCGAGGTCTGTGCTGTGTGGGGGCTGGGCTGGGTGTGGCACAGGGAGGGTGAGGCCGGAAGAGGTGGGAGGCTTCTGGGGGGAGGCTGGAGGTGGAGTGGCCGCCCGAGGCCGCCCGAGCTTTGCACTCACAGGCGGTGCTGGGCTTTCCTCCGTGCCGGATATCCGGAGATGGGAGGTGTGCTGGAGCATGGTTCCCACTGCAGCCGGGCACGGCCCTTGGTCCCCATCCTGTGTCCACCTGGCTTGATGAGGCCGCAGGACGAGTTTGGGTCTTGGGTTCCTTAGCAGTGGTGCAGCTGTGGTGCGAGAGGCGAGCTCAGGGCTCCCCCGGTGGGTCACAGCGTGGTCTGAGGGTCAGTCTGAGGGTCCTCCCCTCTCTGTGCTGCCGTTGCTTCGGCTCGGAAGCACGGGAGACTTTGGAGCGAGTGTGAGCAGTGCTGAGACGCCCGAGGGACGTGCCCAGCAGTGCCCGGCCAGGGCAGCGAGCGTGACAGTGGGCACTGTGGGGAGGGTGGCCATGACGTCCTCGGCACACTGTCCGTGATTGGAGGGCGGGCCACGTGTGAGCAGTTGTGAGTGTCTGTCAGTGTGTCCTTCTGGGGAAAGATGACCTGGTTGTCCCATATTGCTGGAAGAGCCCGGAATGTTCTGCTACTTTGCTTCTTTAAATTTCGAGATATGATTCACCCTTTTCCCATGTGGAACTGAGTGGCCTCAACTGAGTGGCTGGTGGCTGGGCCGTCCTCCTTTGTCCCACCTGGGTGGATGGAGGCTGCCTTGTCCCTGGGTCCACAGGTCACACAGACCTGGCTTTGCCACCTGCTTTCATGCTCAGAGGTGCTTGCACGTGGCCACTACCCCGCCTTGGCCCTGACTCTGTGTCCCTGCCCTGGGTGCCCAGGAGCTGACCCTGCCCCCCACGGACGCCGCCCCTACACCCGAGACCAGCGAGAGGGCTGGGGAGGAAGAGGACCCTGGCATAGTGGACTACGACTACGTGCCCAGCGAGGACTACTACACGGCCTCCCCTTTCGATGACCTCAACTACGGCGAGGGCGTGGAGAACCCCGACCAGCCCACCGACCCCAGCGCAGGCGCCGAGATTCCCACCAGCACTGTTGACACCGCCAACGCCTCCAACGTAATTTCTTTCCTTCTGGTCAGCTTGGTCCTGGGGAAGGCAGAAGGGCCAGGGCAGGGTCAGGACCCTGAGCTGCCTCCTTTCTCCGTTCCACCTGGAGTGTCCGTGGGTGGCCTCTGTGTCCCCACGCCCGCCAGCCGTGGCCCTTGGCTCTTTGCAGCGGGGCTATTTCAGTGCTCCCCAGGGGATGCTGTTGCCCGGCAAGTTTGGAATCTCTGTTGCGCTGAGTTACTCAGTGCTCTCATCTGCGAACTGGCCCCAGCCCACAGGTCTCCCTGGGTTTGGGTGGAGACTGACAGGGAGAGACCTGCTTAGACATAGAGTCCCCACCTGTGGCCGGGGAACGGTAGGGCCAGACAGGCCTGTGAGCCAGGATCTGGGCAGACAGCTGTGACCGTGAGGCCAGGCATCGTTGGTTACTGGGCCTCCCATCAGGAAGCCTGGCTTGAAATCCTGCCCGTGACCTTGGAGAGTGACCTCTCCCCTCTGGATCTCGGTGCTCACTCACAACACGGCACGGGCACTGCCGCCTCCACGGCCGGTGGGGTCTTTGGGCTGGGGAGGAATCTCCCACAGCACAGCGCGTAACAGGCGCTCAGAGATCGCGCCCGTGTGATGCTGGGTTCTTCAGTGCCGGCCAGGACACCTGGTTCCAAGGGGTCCAAACCCCTGTGTCTGTGGTCGTGGGGTCAGGGACGTGTCATCTCGAGACCTGGAGGCCATGGGTGTGTGGTGCAGCTGGCGTGGGGTGCCGCGGCGCCCTGGGCAGGTTTGGGTTGATGTTCCTCATTGTGGGAGGAAGTAGGTAGTAAAGTGGCTACCAGGGGCCCCAGGACCTTGTCCCACAGGTGGGACTCCAGACTCCAGTTGTGTGGCCTTGAAGTCCTGAGGGTGTTGGGCCTAGAGCCCGAGCAGGGCGTGGTCTCTGTCCAGCTCACCTGGTGTCCGTGGTGCGGCACGGTGCCTGTCAGAGGCCGCCCTCTCCCGGGTGACGCTGCTGCTCCCTCCTGTGCCCTGCAGCCAGCTCCATCTCCCGGGGAAGGAAGGGACGACTTGGAGGGGGAGTTTACCGAAGAAACCATCCGGAACCTCGACGAGAACTACTACGACCCGTACTACGACCCCACCATCTCCCCCTCGGAGATCGGGCCTGGGATGCCAGCGAACCAGGACACCATCTACGAAGGGGTGAGAGGGCACGGGCACCTCCCAGGGCAGGGCTGGGTGGGCGCAGGGGTGTGTGTGCCATCCCTCAGCCGTCCTCGTGCAGAGCTCTCAGCGCTCAGGGTGTGACGGGGAAGAGTGCGGCGGTGGCACAGTCTGCACCGCTGCACGGCCCTGTAGCAGCCGTTTGTCCCCCATCTGCCGTGTGGCCTTGGGGACTTGCCTGCCTTCTCGCTCACGCTGGCCCTTCTGGGCCCGGGGAAGAGGCCTGGTCTGGGCCCGGGGAAGAGGCCTGGCTGTGAGAGGCGCCGTGGCTTTGCCGAGTCCGCGGGTTTGCGTCACGTGGACTTCCTTCTTCCCTCTCTCTCATTCTCTCTCCCTCCGTATCTACCATCTCCAGATTGGAGGACCTCGCGGCGAGAAAGGCCAAAAGGGAGAACCAGCGATCATCGAGCCGGTGAGGACGTTTTCCTGCCCCTCTTGGACGGGCGTCTGCTGCTGGGGGGCGTGTGGGCATGTGGGGTGCGACCAGGCCCCTGGGTGCTCTGCGCCGCTGTGCACTCGTCAGTGCAAGGAGCCACCTGACCTCACAGGCTGCCCACCCTGCTTGTCACTGAGACTCGTGGAGAGCCCCGGAGGGGGGGAGAATGTTCTAGGCCTTGAGGGAGGGGGTGGGTATGCACTGATCAAGACTCTGCCCTGGACGCAAGTCTGGGTGCCTCGTGGTATCAGTCTTACCTGGGATACAAAGGACTTGAAACGTTTTAGAAGGAGGCAGGTGGCGGGCGGAGGGCGGCAGGTGGCGGGCGGGGGTTCGCTGTGAGTCTGCTGAGGCCGTGGGGCGGGAGTGGTCAGCCACGGCTCCGCCTGTCCACGCCTTTACGCATCCACTTGGAGTAAGTTTGCTGCAACTTGAACCTGGAGGGCTGCTTGGAGCCTCGCCAAGGGAGTTACACAAAACAGCCCTGTGCCGAGATCCCTGCTGAGTGAAGCCCACTGGGTTAGGCAGTGGGGTCATGGGTGACTTGGTGTCTCGCAATGTGGGACTGTGACGGGATGTTCCCAATGCCCCTCCTGGGTCGGTGGGTTTGGTGGGGGCCCCTCCCTGTGCTGGGACGTCCTTGTCCCTCATGGGGCCCACCCTGGGGTCTCAGAGGTGCCGAGGTCAGGGGCTGGACACCCCACAGGCGAGACGCGCTGTGATCCGCTGGGCCGGGCGGTGGCAGGGGGTGGGGGCGGTGTTGCTGGAGGTGCGGGCTGAGGCAGCAGACGTGGTCCAGCGCAAACGCGGCTCCAGAAATCCCATCTCCTCTTCGCTGGGGGGAAAACGGGACCATCTGGATGCGTTAAGGAAAGTCCTCCTCCCCCAGCCGGCAGTCACTCTTTCCCAGCCCCTGCCTGCTCAGAGTGTCCCTGGGCCTTTGGCTGGTCCCCTGGAGAGAGCACGTACATAGTTGGAATTTCTCAGCCCGGAGCATCGCCAGATGGCCTCAGAGTCTTAGCCGCACGTGAACAGATGGCCCAGTCCTGGGAGACTCGTCCCCTGTCCTCCCGGCACCTGCTCACACGGTGTCCCTTTCGGGCAGTGCACCCATACCACACACGGGCCGGGCCCCTTCCCGCTCAGATGCACCCGCTCCCTGGCGGCCCGGCCAGAGGCTCCTTAAAAGGACAAGAATCCACTCAGCTGGGGGGAGGCCGGTTTCTCAGCCCCGGTGCTTCAGCTGTGCCGGACCTCAGGGCCCGGGCAGGGCCAGACCCAGGGGCTTAGGCCAGCTGGTGGGCGTCCCTCAGGGGCATCTGAATCTCCATCTCCACCTTCTGCTGTTGTTTTTTTCGTTTTTTAATGTGTTGTTTGACAGATGGGTGGACCTTGGTTAAGCATTGTTTTGACTTCAGCAAAGTCTGAGATCTTTTATTTCTTTTTCTAAATCGCATGTGATTAACGATGTTTGCTGTACTTACGTTGGTGTATGTATATATGGTGGAGTGACCGCTACCTCGAGCAAAGTGGCATACCCGTCCCCTCACGTCCTTTCTTACTTTCTCTGTGGTAAGAGCACCTAAGCGCCCTCTTGGCAAATTGCCAGGATGTGGTGCAGTTTTATCAACCATGGCGAGACCCCCCCCTCGTGCTGCTGCCCTGGTGGCCCCTGTGGCTGGCGGTGGTGCTGGGCTGGGCTGGGTGTGGAACTGGCCACAGCTCTGCCTGGGAAGGTCCAGGAATCCCCTCTGCTGTACCCGTGCACCCGGCCATTCCCAGCTTCCTTCCCAAGCCGAGCTGGAGCCATCTGGGGTCAGATCTCTCGGGAGATCCCCGCCCGCCTCGCCCCAGTTCCCCGAGAACAACGGCGTGTGTGTCTGGGAAGACAGCTGCGGCCCCCGGGCCTTGCGTGGCCAGTGGTTTCCCACTTAATCCCAGCTCATGTGCTGAGCCTTCCCGGCTGTCGTTGTCAGAGGGGAAGTGGGAAGCTGGGGTTTCAGAGGCTGTTTGGCTGAACTCTCTGTATGTATCATCCGTACACGTGTTTCTCTGAATGTACGTCTGTGTGAACACAGCGTACATCTTCCCCGTGACTGGGGAGCCCTGCTGGGCAGAATGGGGGGTGCTGGGGAGCTCTGCAGCCCCCTGACTGTGTGTCCGTCACCAGCCTGTGGTGCCCAGCCTGCTGGCGGCCGCACTTCTCTGCCGGGCACACCCTTTCGTCACTGGCGGTGTGCTGTCTTGGTCGCCTTGTGCCGCTGTAGCAGAGCACCACAGCCGGGTAGTTGACAACGAGCGGAAGTTCATTGGCTCGTGGCTCTGCAGGCTGGGACACCCACGAGCGTGGCACGGGGTCTGGCGAGGCCTCGTGCTGCGTCATGACGCGGCAGAAGGCGGGAGAGAGAGAAGGGAGCCAAACTCTCCTTTACAATGAACCCACTCCCACAACACGGCGTCAGTCTGTGCTTGAAGGCAGAGCCCTCAGGGCCTGGTCACTTGGCAAAGGCTCCGCCTCCCCGCGCTGCTGCCCTGGGGCTTAGGTTCCCAGCGTGAACTTTGAGGGCCGCGTGCAAACCACGGCACCTGCCCGGGCTCCCCAAGAGCGCTGCTCCCTTTCGCAGCAGAGTCACCCCAAGTGTGGCCGTGCTGGTTTCTCCTTGGTCTGGAGGAAGGGAAGACAGGGAGACCTTCCTGGTGCTGTGCCCTCTCACCCTGCTCCGGGGGTCACAGGAATTAACGGGGAGGGGGCACCACCATTCGTTGCCCCACACGTGGCTATACCGTGCAGCATGCGGGAGAAGCTCCTCGCACGTCCAGCCCGGCGTGCGGGGTCCCAGGTGCCATCCTGCTGCCCTCTCAGTGTGCAGATCCTGCCGGGTGGGATTCCCTTCCCCGCCCCCCCCCCGGGCGGGAGCACGTTGCCTCCGATCCCCCGAAGTGGGCGTGGAACATGAAGGACATGTAGGGCAGGGGGTGCCCGACCCTGGCACTGACAGGTCAGAAGTGAAGGGAGAAGCCCTGCCCTGGAATAGGGGCTGGAAATGGGGGTCCCAGAGCGGAGAGAGCCTCCTGGGCCAGGGTCTCTGTCCAGCAGGGAGCTGTAGCCCCCGGTCCCACTGCTGCCCACGTCGCTGCCCACGTCGCTGCCCACGTCGCCTCTCCTGGGGCTCAGGCAACTGAGGGGCAGGAGGTCTTGTCCCCATTTAGGGTTAGAGCGAGCGAGGTGGCGGCTCCAGGCAGGTGGGCCTTGATGGTGAGGGGGTGACTGGGGAGGGAGGGCAGCTGAGCACCCAGGTGGATGTGGCCGGGCGCCCCACGTGCTCTGGGCTGCTGCTGTGTGCGCGGGAGGAAGCATTTACCACCCAGAGGGAGGAGAGGGCTGGAGGCCACAGCACCAGGCCTGACAGTTGTCCTGGCTGGGGACAGAAATCCAGCCTGGGGCCTGGGATGCCTCTTTCCCTCATCTCCCCGGATCCACCGGCCCCCCTCCCCACCCCGTGTCCTGGGGTCCACCCCTCCCTCGGGCGGCAGACCAGGCAGCCCGGTGGTCGGGTCCCTCCCCCGTCGTGGCATCTTCAGATGCTTCTCTCGCTTCTGCTCTTACGGGAGCCTCTCAGTCACTGGCCACTGGCCAGGGCTTGTTGTTCAGCCTTGGGATGCCAGGGGGACAGTCACTGCGGCCCCCAGCACAGCCCCTGTTGGAGACTCTGCTGCCCGTGAGCCCACCAGGACAGCCAGGAGCTGCCCAGGGGCCGGGGTCTGTGGGCCTCTCGGCCACCCAGCTGGAGGCTGTGCAGACAGCTGGGGCCGGGTGTTGGGAGGGCGGCCGGGTCTCACTCGCCTCTCTCTGTCCCTTCCAGGGCATGCTCGTCGAGGGGCCGCCTGGCCCAGAAGGCCCCGCCGTGAGTATCAGGTTTTATTTTCCTGTGACTTGAGGGAGGCGCTCTTGGTGGGGCAGGGGTGGTGACACCCCTCAAATCTCTTGGATGGAGGAGAGGGGGTTCGCCCCTGTTGCAGACACCTGGAGCCTAGCGGTCCCGGCCCCCACCTGCACCTTGGCTGAGCCTGGTGGGAGGGGCTTTGCCTGTCCTGCATCTTTAACTCCGTGCTGACTTTATTTTTCATTCTAGGGTCTTCCTGGACCTCCCGGAACCACTGGTCCTGTAGGCCAAGTCGGTGACCCTGGAGAAAGGGTGAGAGGTTGACTCGGGTCCCTGAGATTACCACGCGGTGGGGCTGTCCCTGCATCCTCCCTGCTCTGTGGCTCAGTTTGTCCCTGGGTGTGGAGGTGACAGCAGGCACATTGATTTCCGTCTTCAAATTGGCCCTGACCCGGGTGCTGCTAGCACCAGCCCCCTTCAGACACCCCTAGAGGTCGGCTGTTGCTCAGCCCCGTGCCGGGGCCAGGCGGTTCCGGGAGGAGCGAGCCCCGTGGGCGCGAGGCTGCCCGCTGGGTCCCAGCAGTGGCAGCGGCAGAGCTCCTGCGCCGTCTGTGTCCTTGCCGGGCACAGCCTCGCTGCCCGGAGCCCGCCTTGTCCCTCCTCTGCTGGAGACCTCTGCGGGTCTCGACCCTCCCCACTCACCCCTCCTGGCCCAGGGTCAGAGGACATGTCCTTGTGTCGGGGGCGGGGTGGGGGGGGTGGGAATGAAGCTGTGCCACCGCGGTTCCCGTGTGACACCTGGTGGGCGCTCTGAGTACTGCAGCCTGGTGGGTCCTTGTGGCAGGGCCCTTGTGTTTTCTCTTTCTGCTGTTGTGTTTTGTGCTGTCCTGGTGACTGTGAGTGTGACACGATGGGACCAGGAGTGGCAGGCGGGGCTGAGAGGAGCAGGCATGTGTGGCTCTGGGTGGGTGTTATCCCAGGGCCTGGCCCACGGCCCGGAGCGGGGTGTGGACTTGCAGGTATTTGTGGGTCACATGGGAGGCGGTGTGTGACGTCAGGGTGCCCACGGCTAGGGGCCCTGGCCCTGACCCTGACCCTGCCTTCAGAGGCAACTGTGCGGGGACTTGTCTGGGGGCATCTTGTGTCAGTGCCCGGTGGCTTTGCAGCAGTGCTCAGGGCGGTGAGGTGGAGGCCTCGTGGCCCCAGGAAGACTGGGCGGGTTCCGGGAGAGTAAACCGTGGCCGGACCTCGGGGTTCTCACAACAGCCCGGTCCTCCTGGGCAGGAGGTGAGGGGGAGCTCGTCACCCTTCATGGGGCATGTGCTGGGGAGGGGCCAGGTGAGTGCCAAGGGTGACCTTCACAGGAATAGGATTTGGGCTAGTAGGGAGAAGAGTTGTCATTCTGTGTCTGGGTGACCTCTGAGCACTGTCCCGGTCAGACTGGGCCATACAGGAAGATTCTCCGCAACGTTGCTTCTCAGGGCCAGGGCTTCGGGCGCCCAGAGGAGGGACGTCTGGCTCTGTAGCAAGGGACATGGCAGGAGTCGGGGGCTTGGCTGGCCTCTGGAGTACTGAGCTGGCCTGCCTCCTCCTCTGCCACGGAGCCACTGTCCCAGACAGGCCACAGGGAGGGCTGCTGTTCTTGCATAACTCGAGCTCTGCTGGTGTCAGGGCTGCGGCCTAGCCCAGCTCCCTGCGCCAGCGGAATGGCGGGTGAGGACGTGTGGTGCTGAAAGCCAGCCACTCCCTGGTTTTGCATCGCACAGTCCCGAAACTGGCCGGATTTCTCTAGAGAGTCCAGTCCTGGGATGTCTGTCGAGTCCTGCCTTAGAGACCACATTAGCGGGTCTGGCGAGGGCACCGTGCCATTTGCATTCCCGCACGCGTCTGTCAAAGCGCGTGGACACCTGGTCCCGGCTTCCGTCTGAGCAACCCCAGGCCGCGGGTGGAGCCAGATGCAGGCTGAGCCCCCGCGGGCAGCATGGGCGGAACTGGGCCTTTGAGGCTCCAGTTCTTGTTTCCTGTTGGTGTAAAACCAGGGAGGGGGTTCCTAGAATGACGGGGCTGACCCCCCCTCCCCCCGTGCAAGGTGACCTCCCGTCTCTCTTCTCCCTGAATTCCTTGAGACCCAGCCAGGCCTCCCTCCCTCCTCACCCTCTGCCTTTTCTGAACCTCAGCTCACAGCCATGTCCCTCCCTTCTCTGAGCTGGGGTTTCTGGAACATTCCCTGCCATGGGATCCTGCACCCTCTGTGCACTTTCAGGGTGTTTCCCGGGTGGGCCACGTCTTCCACCCCCCTGTTCTCACCACAGCCCGGCCTGCCCTGGCCGCTCGCTGACCCAACCTTCCTTTCCCCTCCTCCACAGGGTCCCCCTGGACGCCCAGGCCTTCCTGGGGCCGATGGGCTGCCCGGCCCCCCCGGGACCATGCTCATGCTGCCGGTGAGTACCTGGCCTGTGGGTGGGCGGCTGGGAGGGCGGGACCACTGGGGGGGGGCCCAGGTCGTGAGCTCGTGAAACTGGGTTCTTGGCATGGGCGGCCTTTCTCCCTCCCTGCCACGCAGGGTCAAGCACTCAGCTCCCAGGGAACCAACCGTGCTTGTCAACAGGAGCCAGCCAAGGTGTGGCCTTGGAAGCCACCTCTTTGGTCATCTGTCAGATTTTGTAGCCATGGTGGTTCTACTCTGGAACTTTCTAGATTTGGATCTAGGCAGCGTGACCAAATGAGGCCCAGACCCCTGTTTTCTGTGTCCGTGGCAGAGTGGAGGAGGAGGCCTCCGACCTCTGCTCCACAGATGGACCCCTGGGGGCTCAGAGGGCGGCTCGCAGGCAGCCTGGCCTGGCCCCCAGGGTCCAGCGCGTCCCCTGACGTGAGCACCCCGTGGTGGGCAGTCACCCTGCTGGGTGCACCTCCCTGCCTCTCAGCCCCGAGCACCCCAGCCCTCATGACGGGCCTGTGTGGAGAAGGCGGGAAGCTCACAGGGGCTCCCCTTTCGAGGGCATATATGGGAGGTGGTGACATTTGGTTCTCAGGCTTTTTCTTGGGGTCCCTGATAAAGGCACCATCTCCATCGTACCCCAAGGTACATTTTACAGGAGGGAGTGCCTCGGGCTCCCCCCGATAGCCGTGAGCCACCCAACGCCCAGGCTCAGCCAGCTGGGCTCCTGGGGGTGTCCCACTGACGGGGCGGATGGGCTGCGTGGACAAGGTGCCCGTCTGTCCCCAGGCACTGGCGAGGGTTGAGCTCCAAGAGGGAATGGGTCCCTCTGTCTGAAAGAAAGCTGTGTGGGCATTCCACCCACCACTCAGGCCCTCCCTGAACTTGACCTTCCCCTGAGCTTGGGGGTCTGCTGAAGGGACGAAACCATCTCCTTCATGGGGAGCCGGCTGGGAGGGTGAGGACCTCTCCCAGGGCACCAGGTGGTCTCGTGCGTCAGTCTTGTGACTGAGGTTTGCCTTCCCGGACACCGTGCTGCCTGCCCATCTGGCGCCCAGGGGCTGGGCACCGTCAGGGAGCCCCGTCTCGGGGCGGGGACATCTTTCCCAGGCCTCCTCCATGCAGCCAATTCCATTCTGCCCTTGGCTTTTCTCAGCAATACCTGGGGGCTGTGGGGTCTCAGGGCGAGACGCTCTGGACACCAGCAAGGGCTTCCTGGACACGAGGAGGGGGTCTCCAGGGGTCCCTGGGGCTGAAATTGATGGGGGTTGGGGGCATTTCCACACCCTTGGGGTGGACAGTGTTTGTGATAGGGTCTGGGGCCAGAGGGTGCCACACCAGACGCTCCAAGGCTCTGCGGTCACCCAGGAGGACTGTGGGCATGGCCTTGGCCTGGGGTCCGGCCCGGGCTCAACATCAGTGCACCCTGGTGACACTCGTCTTGCACCTGCAGTTCCGATTTGGCGGTGGTGGTGACGCAGGCTCCAAAGGCCCCATGGTCTCAGCCCAGGAGTCCCAGGCGCAAGCCATCCTCCAGCAGGCCAGGGTGAGTGTGCGGGTCCCGGGTGCTGAGGGGTCAGGGTCCCACTCGTGGGCTGACGGGACTGGGCCTGGCTCAGGCCTGTTGCAGGGCAGGTGCCTCCCCGACCCCTCGTGCCTGCCCGTGGGTCTGGAGTGGGAGCATCCAGTCCTCCGTGTCCTGTGCGCACCTGGGGAATGGAGAGGTTTCTCAGGGTTCCTTGTCCTCTCTGAGGGTCCAGGCTCTAACTCTGTGAGGGCCTCCGGGCCCCTCCGTTACCTCTGACCTGACGGGCCCACTTCTGCCCTTGGCCGCCCTCCCCTGAACGCGGGCTCTCTGCTGGGCTCCGGGATGCACAGAGACACCGCGGTGGCTCCTGGGAGTGGTGCCCCGGGGCTGCCTCAAGCTCCTAGGCTGGGGCTGGGTACAGCCGGGCACCTCTGGGCGAGACCCCTTGGGCCCCAAAGCTGGCTCTCGGCCTGGGGGATCCCCAGGAGTAGGGTCTGCAGAGGAGCATTTGCTTCCATGTTGCAAGTTGGCCAATCAGCGAGCTGCCTTGGCGATCGCCCGCGGCAGGAGTAGACGCCGCCCCGCGGGTGGGGTGGGCGGGTGATCCTTCAGTGGAGCGCAAGGAAGCTGCTGAATATCCCTCGTTTGAGGAATATTTATGTGGCTCCCGCGCGGCCGGAGTAGATGTTAATGAGCAGAGCGCATGGGTAATTGCAGGACAGCGTAGGTATCGGGTTGTTGCTATGGAACAAATTGCCCGAGTGATGCAACACGGTGCGTAACAAACCCCATTACCTGTGCTGGATTTATTGACTTGGGCCTGCCTGGCCGGCCTCTCGTCGGTGGGTATTTTAATTGAAGCTGAGTGTGAGGGGCCTGTAGGATTTCATAATGCAAAATAATCTTCTGCAATAAAAATGGCGTCTTGCTGGGGAAACAGAGTCACATAGCAGGAGCAGAAGCGCTGCTTCGGGAAAGCAGGTTGAGCCTGAGAGGTGGCAGGTGGGGTCACATCCGGATGGCGTCGTGGGTGACAGCCCAGGCAGTGTGGGTTTCCCACCCCCCTGAACACCTCCCCCATCACTGGAGTGTGATCAAAGCGCCTCCTGGGAAACAAAGTCGACCTGGGCTCTGTGGGAAGCATCCCCTGCCCCCACCTGGACAGGGAGGCTTGTTTCCAGTTCAGCCACGGTGAAGGGCGGAGAGCGGCCCTCGCTGTGGGGGTGGGGACAGAGAGGAAGGAGCTCATGGGGCCCCCAAAGGGAGGAGGTGGGCGCCGACCCCAGCTGCGCTCAGGTGGCACAGAGAGCCCCATGGCAGTAAGGTGGCTGGGCTCCCGGGAGATCAGGGGACCTTTGCCCGCAGAGCCTCATTCCTTCCCCTGTCCAGTCTGCCCCTTCCCTGCTGGCCTCGCCCCTTCCTCAGCATGTCCTGTCTTCCTTTGCAGCTGGCATTGAGGGGACCGGCTGGCCCGATGGGTCTCACGGGGAGACCCGGCCCCATGGTAAGTGATTGGCAGATGTGGGAGCCAGGCCCCCACTCAGACTGGCCGAGACGTTGCCTCGTGAACCAGGGATCCAAGCTTCCTCCTTCCAGGCCCCGTCGATCTTTGCAGCCTTGTTTTAGAGTCAGAATAACTCAGTGTGGGGCCAGCCACAGTGTGTCCCGCTTAGCCCTGCGCTGGCCCTGCGGCCTCCGCTCAGCTCTCACCAGGTCCTTGGTGCACAAGGCACGCATGGCGTGTGCCCGGGTCACTCAGGTGCAGGCACCGTGTGGGGCACCGGGGCTGGGTTTTGGGGTCTCCACGAAGTGAGTTTGTAAGGAGATGCAGGGTTTTGGTGCCATGGGGGCCCTGTCGTGCTGTCCGCCCTGGGTCTGGGCTCAGTCCCTGCTCACAGGGGCGGGGTCAGCGTCAGCCGCCCGCAACCGGGGCATCTTGCGCTGACGGCATAGCGTGTGCACACATTGCCTGAAGCCGGGGACTTTGAGGGACCGCAGTCAAGTTTGTCCCGGAGACAGAAATGTCTCCACAGGTGTGTGGTTCTCATGAGCTCCCCAGTCTAGAATTTCATTCCGAACTGGGACGTGATCCAGTTTCCTGTGCTGGTTCTGTTCAGGGCAGGCGGGTCGGGCTGTGGGTGCCGAATGCCATGCGCTGGCTTTGGGCTTTGGGGCGAGGCCCTGCCCCACAGGACGGATCCACGTGTAGCTCCTACCTCCCCACCCAGCCCCGTGCCCCCAGCAGCCTTCATCTGCGCCTGTCTCTGCTCTGAGCGGTGTTAACCCAAACCGTCTCCCTAGGGCCCGCCTGGGAGCGGAGGACTGAAGGGCGAGCCGGGAGACATGGGGCCGCAGGTACGTGGCAGCCTTGCCTTTGCCCCCTGGAGGGTGTCCCCGTTCTTGGGCACAGTGACTGCGAGTGGCGGTGCCCCAGTTGCTGCATTTCTTCAAGAAAATGGGCGGGAATTGTCATCCTTTATGCAACACTGAGAGTGGGACGGAAGTCACTGGCGCCCGCGGCAGGAAGGAGCTGGCTGTGTTTTCTGTCCCTTGCCCCCACTCCGGGCAGATCCATGCGCTGTCCCCGGGATGCCCGCGTATTGGCAGCTGGGGCCACGAGCCATGGGCTGGGTTGGCACACACAGGGACGAGGCTTTGCTCCTTCTTCTGAAAAAGACAGACGTGCCACTGACCCTCTGTCCTCTGATTCCTGGCAGGGTCCCCGAGGAGTGCAGGGCCCGCCTGGTCCGGCGGGGAAGCCCGGACGACGGGTGAGTGTTGGTGCTGTGAACTGGCGCCCAGTGACCGCAGTTCGGGCTGACAGAGCCCCGCCCTGGGGTGGGGCTGCCCCCCAGTGGTGCCTGGAGCTGCGGGCTGGCTGGGCTGCACGAGGCAAGCTGCTCCCTCCCTTTGAAGGGCGCGTCTGTCCCTAAGGCCACATCCCAGCCAGCTGCTCCGGAGGGCGCTCTGTGTCCCGGGGGTCCATACGCTGCCCAGGGGCCTTGGTGACGTTGGGCCCTTTTGTGTTGACGGTTTCCCTCTGTTCCAGGGTCGGGCTGGGAGTGACGGAGCCAGAGGAATGCCTGGACAGACTGGCCCCAAGGTAGGCTGCCGCTTGCCCTCTGGTACCCCGGTGCGTTGGTCCCCATCGGCCCTATGGCCATGCTGATGACACGACCAAGATGCTGGTTATGTGACGGCTGTGGTTATGATGACAAGTGATGACTCGTTTGCGTCAGTCGCTCTGGCATTTGACATGAAGACCGGGATGGGAGGGTGTGCGTTTCACAAGCACGTGTGGCCGTCACAGTTAGTTTTCTTGGGGGGACATTTGCTCCTTTCAAGTGGGTGAGCCTGGGGGCGGGGATGGCAGCCCAGCCGTGACACCGTTCCTGAGGGCATGGAGGATGAGGCCACACAGGCAGGGACAAGTCCAAGTCCAGGGGCAGGAGGTCATCTTGTCCAGGCTGGGGGTGTCTGGGCTCCCAGGGGTTGCCCAGGGTGACTGCAGGAGCCTGCTGTGGGCAGGAGCAAGCCTGCGCCAGGAGCTCATCCGCTGGGGCCACTGTCACCCTCCCCCTCTTGCTGCTGGGCATCAGCCTGTCCATCCCCTGCCCTGACTTGGGTGTGTGGCGCCTCCCCCGCTCTTGGTCCGCCCTGTTCTCAGCTGCTAGAAGCGTTTGTCCAAGGCCTTGGGAGGTGCCGGAGGAATAACTGACCTTCTTCAATGAGGGGCCAACAAGGGGACGGCAGCTATTATGTGGCAGAGGGACAGAGACTGGGTCACCACAAAATGCCAGGTGTCCACTACCCCTGTTCCCCTGTGGACGGTCTTGGCTGAAGTCCAATGTGCTTCCCGTGAGTCCTGAGCTGAGGAGTGACCTGGGAGGTAGACGGAGAGTGTGGTCTTACTGCATCTGTCCCAGTAGACTGTGGTCTTCTTTCAGCAACACAATTACCGAAAACCTAAAATATCCTACCCTCGTGGTTTGCAACAGCCATGAGACGGGGCATGTTCCTGCCGGCCAGGGAGCCAGGGTGCCAAGGGCCAGCCGCGCCGGTCCCCCGCCAAAGAGCACGCGCACCTTCTGTGTGCCAGGCAGGCCTCTGGGCACTGAGGGTGCCGTGCTGAGCTGTGACGGGGTCCTTGTGTTCACGGGGGCTCGCGCACATTGACGCCGCAGCAGCTGTCCGGAATGCCGCGAGAAGCACCCATCAAGGCCCGAGGCCTGGGACTCAGGGACAAAAGCCACCTCTCCCTCTGCAGCCCAAGTTGGTGTCTGGGGGAGCAGAGGTTGGCTGTGGCGGGAGGGCTGGCCGGTGGCCACCAAGGATCCGGGGTCTGGGCTGCATGGATGCTGCGTGACACACGGCCCAAGGAAGGGCGGCCGCCACTGCGTCTGCGTCTGCGTGGTGGTGTCTGACGTGGCCTTTCTGTGCTCCTTGCAGGGCGACCGCGGTTTCGATGGCCTGGCTGGGTTGCCGGGTGAGAAGGGCCACAGGGTAAGTGTTTTCTCACAAACCCCAAGGTGATGTCTTTGTTAGCCCCCCAAAAATTGGATTTCCCATCTGGGTGATGAACTAGCCAGATGGGCCCAGTCACTGGAGGGGCGTAAAGGGGTGAGCGGTGGGTCCTTCCCTTCAGAAATCCACTCGTGCTTCCCGGGATGCTTTGCATCTTGACAGAGCCAAGCAGCTGCCGTTTCGGGAGGTGCTGAGGACACTTTGCACCATGAAAGTGGTGGCCCCAAGGGGCTCGGGCCGATCTCCAGCGGCTGTTCCTGTGAAGGAGCAGTGGGAGGGCGAGGTCACACCTGGCCACCCGCCCGGCTTTCCCATCCCATTTGGGGTGTACGCAACGTGGCGGCTCTCTGTGGCTTGTCAGACCCTTTCTCTCTCGCCTGTTCTCTTTTCAAGTAGACGTCTCTGATGCCTCTTTTGTATTTTAGTACATTGAGGACATACAGGCACACGTGTACATGTGTACACACACACACACACACACACACACACGGTTCGTTGACCGGCCAGTAAGAATTACCTCCATCCCGTCACGCACTGAAATGAGGCTGCCGCCGTTTATCCAAAGCGGCTGCACCACGTTCTCTGCCAGCCACGTGGAAACTGCACAGCCACGAGGACAGCCCCTGATTCACTGCCAGTCGTTTTGACTGACTGATGAGCACATAGTGAGCACCAACTGCATGCGAGTTCTGCAGCTGCGAGCTGGTGGCTCTTCCCATGGGTGCGAGGGTCGGGCTGCCGACATGCCCTGCTCCCCCAGAGGTCCCAGCCAAGGCCAGCTCGGATCAGTGTCCCCAGGGTGCCCGTGTGTCTGTGGCCCCTGCCCAGCCCACTGGGTGCCCAGTCTGGCTACCCTCCTGGCATGGGGCCCCCGCCATGAGACTGAGGTGAGAGTCTCACAGCCTGGCCCTCGGCAGACGCCATCTCCGAAAGAATCATCCCCACGCCGGAGGGTTCCTCTGAGCGCTTGGGAGTCTCGCTATCAGAATCAGAGAAAAACGAAGTGGGGAACTTGGGGGACCTGCTCAGGAGAGACTAATGCTGCCCTGTTCGCTTCCTAGGGTGACCCTGGTCCTTCTGGTCCGCCGGGGCCTCCAGGAGAGGACGGAGAAAGGGTAGGTATCCCGTCGTCGCTCCGGCTGCATCTGTCTGCGCTGCTCCTCCGTGAGCTGCAGAACAGCCGCCGGGCAAGGGCGTGTGGCGGGGCCCGACTGGCTACGGGGGGAGGGCGGCTGGGAGCAGGGAGGGACTCCCGAGTGGGCGAAGTGGTCGCGTGCTGCCAGGAGGCTGCGGTGCATTGGAGACAGCGCCGATTGCAAGCCTTCCCACCTACCCTGTCCTTCCTGGCAGCGGGTGGAGCTGGGGGTCGCCTCTCACAGGTCTCACAAAGGCCACCTGCAACTGCAGGAGACGGGAACCCCAGCCCCTGGGAGGAAAGATGCCAGAGATTTCCCTGGGCTGAGCGTCTCTGCGCACCTCCTCTGGATGGGGAGCCAAGTGGAGGCACACAGGGGCCAAGCGCAGGGGTTTGGGGGGAAGAGTAGGGTGGGGGCATAGGAAGTAACACCCGTGGCCCTACAGGTGGAGGGGGCAGGTCACTGACCATTTGGATGACACAGGAGGGGAGCTATTCTCCATGTGGGCACAGGGACTGGGGCCGGGCTTCGCGGCCTGGGGCACACGTACCTGGAGCTCTGGGGATCCGGCACGCGTATCCTCATGGGGCTGGAGGCTGAGCGTGATGTCTGGGCCACTGTGCAGATGGACTCCTCCCCTGTGCACCCCAGTCACAGGGACAATGGCTTTGGGTGTTAGGGGTGTTTTAGGGAAAAGGTTTGAGAAGCCCCAGGAAGTGGGGAAGAGGGGCAGGCTGCAGTGGTGTTTCTGTCTCACCAGCTTGCAGGCTGACGCTGTCAGGGCACCTCTCCTGTCTGGGCCTCAGCACAGTCCGCTGCAAGATGAGGACGGAGAGAGGGATCCTTCTAGATGTCTGTGCTTCTTGATTCAGAGGAGACGTGTGTGGATGCATGTGTGTGTGCATGTGTGTGACTGTGTGCATATACACGCACAGGGTGTATGTATGTACCTGTGTGCAGGCATGTAGGCATGACTGTGTGTGCATGTGGTACACAGGGTGTATGTGGGTATCTGTGTGCATGCATGTAGGCATGACTGTGTGTGCATGTGGTACACAGGGTGCATGTGTGTATCTGTGTGTATGCATGTAGGCATGGCTGTGTGTGCCTGTGGGTGCACGGGGTGTATGTGTGTACCTGTGTGCACACATATGTGTGCATGGTTGTGTGTGTGCACAGGCATGTGCGCATGGCTGTGTGTATGACTGTGCATGCACAGGGTAGATGTGTGGGTATGTGTGCACACATATGTGTGCATGGCTGTGTGTGTGCACAGGCATGTGCGCATGGCTGTGTGACTGTGCCTGCACAGGGTGCATGTGTGGGTGTGTGTGCACACATATGTGTGGATGGCTATGTGTGTGCACAGGCATGTGCACATGGCTGTGTGTACGACTGTGCCTGCACAGGGTGCATGTGTGGGTGTGCATGGCTGTGTGTGTGCACAGGCATGTGCGCATGGCTGTGTGACTGTGCATGCACAGGATGCATGTGTGGGTGTGTGTGCACACATATGTGTGCATGGCTGTGTGTATGACTGTGGCTGCACAGGGTGCATGTGTGGGTGTGTGTGCACACATGTGTGCATGGTTGTGTGTGTGCACAGGCATGTGCGCATGGCTGTGTGTATGACTGTGGCTGCACAGGGTGCATGTGTGGGTATGTGCACGGTTGTGTGTGTGCACAGGCATGTGCGCATGGCTGTGTGTATGACTGTGCATGCACAGGGTGCATGTGTGGGTGTGTGTGCACACATATGTGTGCATGGCTGTGTGTGTGCACAGGCATGTGCGCATGGCTGTGTGTATGACTGTGGCTGCACAGGGTGCATGTGTGGGTATGTGCACGGTTGTGTGTGTGCACAGGCATGTGCGCATGGCTGTGTGTATGACTGTGCATGCACAGGGTGCATGTGTGGGTGTGTGTGCACACATATGTGTGCATGGCTGTGTGTGTGCACAGGCATGTGCACATGGCTGTGTGTATGACTGTGCCTGCACAGGGTGCATGTGTGGGTGTGTGTGCACACATGTGTGCATGGTTGTGTGTGTGCACAGGCATGTGCGCATGGCTGTGTGTATGACTGTGGCTGCACAGGGTGCATGTGTGGGTATGTGCACGGTTGTGTGTGTGCACAGGCATGTGCGCATGGCTGTGTGTATGACTGTGCATGCACAGGGTGCATGTGTGGATGTGTGTGCACCCGCATTCGAGTGGGCTGTGTGTGAGCATGCGTGTTGGCACATGCAGGGAGGGCAGGAGGGAGAGGCGGGCATTACCCAGGCACAGCGTGCTGGCGAGTAGCCCTGGGTGTGAGCCGGTGGATCCAGGGGAGCACGCCTTTCTGGAGCCAGAAGGAAAAGGCTCTTCTTGGTATGCTCCTCAGGCTGAGTCCTTTGTCTCCCCAGGAGGTGGCCCAGGGATCTTGTGGTTGTGCCCTGGTCCCCTGCGTGAGTACGTGTTGTTCATGAAGGGAACCAACCCTTTGAGTTAAGTGGTCTTTCTGCCCAGCTTCGCCCCTGGAGCTGTGGCTTGTGAGCTCCCGAGCAGGTGTCTCAGCACCCAGGCCTCGCCTGTCGCCTGCAGCCTCTGCACAACTTGCAGCGAGGACATTCCAGGCCTTCCCAGCTGGCGCGGGGACGGGTCACTCTAGTGTGTGCTGAAGCAGCCCCAGGCCAGAGACTCCACGGCTGCAGGAACATGGTCTCTCTGGTGTCCAGGCTTCACAGCTTGTCCCTAAAATCCTGCCCTTTTTGTCCTCCACAGGGTGACGATGGAGAAGTCGGGCCCAGGGGCCTTCCCGGGGAGCCCGTAAGTGCACTGCCTGGCGGGACTGGGGGTGGTCGGCGTGGCGACAGCCTCTGTGAGAAGGCTCCCTTGGAGCCACTCCAGTTTAGATTAGGGGGCTCGGCCTCGAGAACGGGCAAATTGGGGCGTTGTCCTGGGGAAGAACGGAGGGAGCGAGTGGCCGGCTGGCCGGGCGGCGCCCAGGACCCGGTCTGAGCCTGTCCTGCGGGAGGAAGTGCGGGTCCTTGGGACGTGGTAGACGTCCGGGGGCCTGTGGTCCGGGTTGGCGCTGCAGCTGTGGTGGGCGTCCGGGACAGTCGCTGAGCCTGAACCAGCGGGGTTTGCAGCAGCCGCTGGTGCTGCGCCTTCCCAGAGCGGGTCCCTCCAGTGCGCCCGGCCCCGGCATCGAGAAGCTCTTTTCCCAAAGCTGACTCGGATTTAGGCCCAACGCAAATTTCCTCAATGATAAAAGGATATTAATTACTTTTCACTTCCTGTTGCTTTAAATTGTCTGTTTTGTCATTACCCGAGTCGGCACAGCTGTGTGCGTCGGGCGGTGCTAACGGCTGGGGAATCTCGCAGACGCGGCATCGCGGAGGGCAGGGTCGGCGTTTGTGACTCGTGTGGGACTAAATCACACCCTCGCTGTCTGATGAGCCGCGGAGGAGAGTTCCACGGCGCTCTCTCTTGGCACACGCCGGAGCAATAATACCTTCTGGGCTATTAGCTTCTAAAAAACATTTATGGGACTAGGTACTAAAACAACGAAGGAAACATTTAAGGGGCAATGAACGTGACAAGGATTCTCTTCTACCGACTCTGAAAAGGTCCTGTCAAAGTTAAGGGCACTTGCCGCCCGTGTGGCTTGGCTACCGGCTGGTTAACCCCTCACGGCGGGGCGGGGTTGTCACGCCTGGTGGCAGACAGTGACCGCCGCTCAGCTCGCCAGTCTCGTAACCATCCTAGGCGCAGCGGGGCCTCGGGCTGTGCTGCCCGCAGGCTGGGGGGCTCTTCCCACGCGCCCCTCCCTACTAGGGGAGGGGGTCAGCTCCTGGCCACAGTGGCCGTCCCGGAAAAGATCCGAGCTCCACATTCCCTCCACGCATCCTGGCGTGAGGCTCCCGTTGGAGACCTGTTTCTCCTGCCTCCCCTCCCCGCAGCCTCACTGGTCCCAGTGTCATTGCAGAAAGGGGCCGGAGAGGGAGCTGGGAGCAGGAGTCGGACAAAAGCTCTCGTGCAGCGGGTACAACTGTGCGGCGCTTCTCGGGGAGAGCGTTTGTGCTCCCCGGCCTGAGCAGGTGTCAGAAGTGCCAGGAGATTCGAAAGGCCCCTTTCCCTGGGGGCGCTGCCTGGTGCCCTGTCTGAGCCCCCCTCAACTCTCTGAGCACCCTCCCTGGTTCCCAGCGCTGATGGGGGTGGAGTGAGGAGAAGAAGCAGGCTGAGAGGGCATCTCCATCACGCTCCTGGGAGACGCGGAGACCCGAGTCACCAGCCAAGGCTCTGGGAGGCGTCGGGGCCAACAGGGCCCAGGGTCTGTCTGGGACAGGGAGGACGGCTGGGATTCCTGGCTGGGTTGAAACTCTCTTTGCTTTTTCCTCTTGCAGGGGCCACGTGGTCTGCTTGGGCCAAAGGGGCCCCCAGGCCCTCCTGGACCTCCTGTAAGTCCTGCCACCTGTCTGCATGTCTGTCCCCATCCTGGCCCTCGAGACCCCGCTGCTCAGCTGGTAGCCCCCTCGGGCACTGGGGAAGCGAATCTGTGCTGACCACTCTGCACACCTACCTGCCTGCAGCTGGTCTCTAATGCTCACCTGCGAGAACCCCGGCTCCCACGGGTGCGGGTCTGCAGGGGGGCCCGAGGCCAGCCGGTCCCCAGCCCCCTTGCACGCGGGCGCGCTGCTTTCCAGCACACAGCAGTGCTGCCTGGGTGACGAGCAGAGGCCCAGGGGGCCGCGTTTCCTCCCTGCTCGAAAGAACTTCCAGCAGCTCCTGTGACAATTCTGGAAGGAGGAGAAGCCCGTGGTTCCCGTGGGCGGCTGCCCCAGGCCAGGGCCTGTCCCTGTCCCTGATCAGCCCTCTGACCCGCTTTTCTGGGACTCGGGGCCTGCCCCATGGGATCTGGGGCCTGGCGGCTCGCTTGGCCCTTAGCGGAGGGCTACTGGGCCAGTCGATGGACCCTCCAGGGAAGGGATTTAGGATCCAGCTGTTCCCCTTCCCCACAGACTGTGCCGTCCTCTGGTACAGCGTGGGGCAGGCATCCCAGCCTGCTTGGGCGCGCTGTTCCTTTTGGGCGTTGTTAATTCTTCTGCATTCAGTGTATGTTTTTCCTTTTTAAACCTGATGCAGGGCGTCACGGGTATGGATGGCCAACCAGGCCCGAAAGGCAACGTGGTAAGTCCCCGGGACCCAGGCGATGTCCCCTGGCATGCTCCTTACCCGGCCGGTGTTGCTGTCCACACAGCCGGGGAGGTGAGAGGAGGGCACAGACACACCGCCTGCTGCCACCCTCTGGGGCAGAGCGCCGGTGCCGAACGCCTGGAGTCGGCACAGGTTCCACGCAGTCAGGGCAGCTCAGCACAGGTGCGGGGGGAGAGCACTTTCCTACTGCGCACGAGCAGCTGGTGGTAACCATGTCACCTTTCAATACCGGGACAGCCGTCTCCTGGACACCCACGTCTGTTTCAAGGGCACTGGGAGGCGTAAGCAGGACAGGGTGATGTGGAAGGTTTCTGCCAAGTAAAATGTTTCTGGTCAGTTCCTTTTGCGCGTTCCTTCCCGGACGGGTGTCCGGGCGTGTTTGCCCGGACAAGTCGGCGCTCACTGTGTCGGCGCCCACGCCAGCAGCCTCGGAGCGGCCAAGCCCTCGCTCTGTTCTTTGCGGTGACCCACCTGCCTTTTCCCTCCCGGCTGCCGAGGGCATCTCCCCTTGCCGCAGCCTCAGGCACTCAGGAGGAGGGTCCAGGACTGGGGGGCACGGACGAGGCCCCAAGAAAGGGGGTACAGTTCCCACAGCCCACTTCGGTGCCTTTGCTTTTGTCTCCTGTAGGGTCCCCAGGGAGAGCCTGGCCCCCCAGGACAGCAGGGTAACCCGGGCGCCCAGGTAAGTGAGCCTGGGAAAGGCGGCCCTGGCATCAGGCTGGGGGTGGATTTGGGGGCGTCTCCAGCCCAGTTCCCCGGGAACGACCACAGGGGCTCTGCCCCCTCCACCTCGCAGCCCCTCACCTTGCCTGGAGGGAAAGGTGCCCGGATGGGGGAGCCGGTTGGTGGGGAGACGGGGGCATGGCAGGGAGGGCGGTGAGTCAGACAGCTCCCTCACCTTCCTCTCTTCCCCTCCTAGGGTCTTCCAGGCCCCCAGGGCGCAATTGGTCCTCCAGGAGAAAAGGTAGGTGGGCCTTGGCTGTGTGGTGGGGGCCGCCTGCTGCCTGCAGGTGCGCTCCCTGGCCCAGGCCCGGGAGGACCTCGGCCGTTGCTGGCTCACAGCACGTGCCTCAGTGTCCCTCAGGGGCGCTGAAGCTCAGAGTCCTAGGAACTGAGCGACAGGCACGAGGAAGACCTTGGATCTGTGTTCCTCACCGATTCATAAATTTACCTGTTCATTCATTCTCCTGTATGTATAGGGGTTGCCAGATTTAACAAGAAAAATAATACTGGACACCCAGTTACATTTGAACTATTTGTTGTTTACCTGTTGTTGTTGCTTTAGTTGTCTTGTTTTGCTAAATTTGGCAACCTTAAATACATCTCCAGCACCAACTGGGTCCTAGGCCCTGGAGTGAGAGCTGGAAGCCTTTGCCCTCCTGGAGCTCGTGCCTTAGTCCGGCACTGGGCAGCTCAGGCAGCACCTCTAGGGGGTGACCCTGGTCACAAGAATCCCTGGAATGCAGAGGGCTGGGCTGAAGCCGGGCTGGGGACCCCCATCTGCCTAAGGGACCATGAACTGCCTTAGCTAGACACTGTGCCAGGCCCCGGAGGTGTTTGCAGGAAACATGAGGGAGGACATGAGGGTCCTTCCAGGCCTGCGGGAAGGGCTCCTGGGGACGCGGCGTCTGCGCAGGCAGCTGTGAGGGGGGAAGGGGCACAGCACTTGGTGGGGCGGTTTTGTCCCTGCAGTAAAACCCAAAGGTGCTGGGACAGCAGGAGGTGAGGCGCCTCCCCTGTGGGTGCCGCTTCCGGCCCGCGGGAGCTCGGTGCCTCCGCCACGCTTCTTGGCAAGCGTTCTTGGGACAGGGATGTTCACAAGTGACCCTGGGGATGTGTCGAGAGGTTGGGCAAGCCCAGGTGTCTCCTCACAGAGTCTCTGGTTTGTTCTAGGGTCCCTTGGGTAAACCAGGCCTCCCAGGAATGCCCGGTGCCGACGGACCCCCGGTGAGTAGCCCTGCTCCCCTTGCCCCCACACACTGTCCCGTCTGCACGCCAGTGATGGGGCCGAGGACCCCGGCTCCCGGGGGACACTGGGCCTCATTTACTCTCTCTGGGCTCTGTGGATGAAGCCCCGTTCGGTCTGAAGCTTGACTGCTCGGTGATGATTGGCTTTTGGACGTGCTTTGCACAACATGTTTTAAGCAGAGGGGAATGTTAATTACTTATTAGGGTGTGCTGTTTAATTACCGGAACTCAGCCTCGAGTCCCGAACAATGAGCAGGGCGGGGCCGGGCACGGAGCCGTCGCGTGCGGCCCCGTGTTGGGAGCGAGGAGGCAGGACGGGCCGTGTGTATTTTTAGTGTTCACGCACGGAGAAGGGAGGCGGTGAGCAAGTGCGTTTGCAATGTGCGAGCGGGCGCACAGCTGTGGAGCTAAATTAGATTCTGCCTGGAAATAGCGAGTGAGTGACAAATCCAATCTGCGGCCAGGCTGTGCGGAGGGGCGGCGTGGGGAAGTGGGGGACGCTGAGGACACGTGTGTGCATGCGTGCCTGCGTGCACACGTGTGTGTGCGCAAGTGTGAACCTCTCCCCACCGCCCTCTGTAAGTTGCTGCTGGGCTTTTTGTTTGTTTTTTGAGTATTCAGTGGATGCTGAAAGCCTGTTCCAGGAGGCAAGTTTAGCTAAATTAATTATTTAAAACACAGTGTATTTTATGGTTTTAATAAGGCCATTAAAACCGAAGCGAGAAAGTTAAATATGTTGACAATTAATTGGTGCCTGCTTCCCACGCGACATTCCCGTGGCTGATAATCATTAGGTCCAGAGAGTCACAAATCACAGATCGCCTTTCTCGATGGGAATGAGCAGACCACGGCTGTTCTCACGCCGCGTGGGCCACTTTGGGGACCCGCAGTCTCCCGGCCACGTGGGAGTTTGCTGAGTGTGCTAATGACTAAGTGATTAATCTCCTGCAATGGGTCATTTGTGTCCTTTAACGTACATTTATATTTAATTGCATTTTCTAATTATAAAAATAACACATCTTGTTATAGAAAATTAGGAAAATAAATAAAATGACAACCAGTTGGAAACCACCCGTGACCTCGTCTCCATGGGTGAAGCTGCCGATGACAGGCTGATACACGTCCTTCCTGCCGTGTTTCCTGCTCCTGTGCCACAATGGGACGTAGTGGCCAGGCCCGGGGCCCTCAGGGAGGAGCTGTGCTGGGGGGGGGGGGCCCTGCAGCCCCTCTTCCCTGACCAACTGTCCTCTCTGGGCCCTCGGCTGCCCTGACTGGCTGCGCCCTGGAACCCCCTCCCCACATCCGAGCCACCAGTGAGTGAGTGAGGGTCCCCGGTTTCCTTTCAAATTCTGTGGGGGCAGAAGGGCCTTTGAGGAACCCCCTGCCCATGCGGCCGGCAGCCTGCCCCTCGTACACCCCATTTCGCTTCCTGACCTACATCTAAACCTTTAAACCGTGGATGTGTTTGAGTCCGGCTGTGCCAACTCGCACTGGAAGGTGCTTCAAACAGGAGAGAAGCCGTGGGTCGGCCCGAAGACACGAATCCGGTTGCCTTACGAGAATTTGGAAGGAAAAATGATTTTAAAAAATTCTCTTTTAGAGAGGGAGCGCAATAGGGATGTTTTTCCCCTTGCATGGGTTTGCTTTTGGTTTTGAAGAAAGGAAGATTAATTTAAAACCCATCAAGATGTATACGACGTTTCAAAGCAGCAAAGCAGACTCAATACGCTGAAATATACTGTTCAGTAATTCCTGACGGCACACAACGGGGGAAACGGCTAAATGAGTTATGGCCCCACGGAATATTATGGAGCCAGTAAAAATTGAATTCCAACAAATATTCCGTGACATGAGAAAGTGCTCGCAATATGATACTGAATTAAAAATCTATCCTGCGATGCCAATTCCGCACGCATATATGCAGAGAAAATAGCGCAGAAGGTCTACATCATGCAATTAGCCACCGTCGCTGCCTGCTGAGGTTATGAAGGGTTTTAATTTCCCCTCTGCTCGCCTGATTGCCTGCAATGAACATATATTACTTTTTTAATCAGAAAAATATCTAATACAAATAATTTAAGCGTTATTATTTTTCCATTATAAAAGTGACGCTCACTGCAGAGTACTGGAAAATGTAAACGAGTGGAGAGAGAGGAGGGGCTCGGGCCCCTCACTGCAGAAGAATCCATCGCTCTCGTCCTCTGGTTCTGGTTCCTGTCGGTCTCTTCCTGTTCACACTTTTTTATTAAGCACATTCTGCCTCCCGCGCCCGGCTGCTCTCATCCTGTAACCAGGGCTTAGGAGGTCTCTAAAGGAATTTGCCCTCAGCATGAATGCTCGTCACAGCAGTGCCGCCCGCTGACGTTCACTGGCCGTCGCAGCCGCGGGCGATGTTGGCACTTTCCAGACACACGTCAGTCCGCGCAGCGACCCTGGCACAGGCATGCTGCTGTCTCCTGCCATGGCGGAGGAATCGTCACGTGACGAGGGGGCCGGCCTCCTGCGGTGACCGGGTGTAGGGTCTGCCCTGCGGTGCCTCCCTCTAGAGCCGGGCGCTCAGCCACCCACAGATGCCCCCACCCCAAGTTCCTTAACAGAAAAATGTCTGTGTTTGATGGAACCTGCAGTAAAGGCCCACAAAGCGCCCCTCTGGGCCCCCGGAACAGGCCCCTCTCCTGGTCCCTGGGTCCAGCCCTGCCACCGTGAGGTGCTGGCACTGTGAGCCTCGTTTGGCGATGGCCTCCTGGTGGCCAAGGGTGCCCCTCTGGACCAGAGCAGCAGGCGTGGTCCTGCCAGTGCCTGAGTTTTCTCAAAACTTCCCCATGCCACGGACTCCCCGAAAGGGAACTTTTGCACCTCGACTCGCTTTCCCACCCAGATAGGCTATTTGCAAAGGCCTCAAATCCAACTGTACAACTAATACAAATTTGGAAACCACACTCAAAGCCGGATGCGGTGGCTCAGGTGGCTCATGCCTGTAATCCCAGCACTTTGGGACGCAGAGGTGGGAGATTTCTTGAGCCCAGTAGTTCCAGATCAGACTGGGACATACAGTGAACCCCAGATGTACAAAAATAAAAACTATAGCTGGGTGTGGTGGTGCACACCTATAGTGCTAGCTACTCTGGAGGCTGAGGTGGGAGGATCATCTGAGCCCAGGAGTCCGAGGCTGCAGTGACTGAGCTATGATAGTGCCACTGCACTCCAGCCTGGGTGACAGAGTGAGAGACCCTGTCTCTAAAAAAAAAAAAAAAAGCCACACACCGATCATTTACTGAAGAGACTTGGGTCTCCTTAGCACCGCCATATCTAGAAACAGAGTCCCAGATCTTTAGGATGCTCAAGGTAAAAGAACCCCTAATCCATACTCTCATTTTACATGTGAGGAAGTGGAGGCCCAGAGAGGGCAAGTGACTTGCCCAAGGTCACACAGCAGAGTGGGTTTATCCAGTAGAGTCAGACTGTGCCCTGCCAGCCACTTAGCCACGCTGCGCAGTCTTTCTTGGAATCCTTGTTGGTGGAACTGTCTCTCCACACAGCAAACATTGGTCTTTCTGCTTTTATCACGTACGCTTGGCTACCCGACTGTGAGCTCCAAGGCATTAAACCTAGTGACCAGCCTGGGTCGGAAAGTCAGAGAAACCCGCATTCCTGGGAATGGGATTGGTCTGGGCCCAGGTAGACGGGGCGGGGACAGGGGGAACCTTGCCTTTCGGTGGCAGGCCGGTGGCAGCCTTGCCTTTCCTCTGGCTGCCCCGGCGATCAGAGACTCCCAGGTTTGCAGACAGTGCTGGTCCTGGAGTGGGGGGTTTAGCGTCCGGGCCCAGCTCCTTACTCCCAGGTTCCTGTTGCCAGGTGACCTCAAGCAGATGCCCTCAGTGTCCCTGTCCCCAGCCACGCGTACGTGGCCTGTGGAGTCTGCACGAGAGGGTAGGGCTGAGCCTGGAGCCACCGTGCACGCCAGCCGCGCACATTCCCGCCACCACAGGCTCTGACGGTTGCCGAGCCCTGGCGGGGGCCGAGGGCCTGCTGTGCCCATCGTGCAGATGAGAGAGCTGAGGCTCAGGGCTGTGCTTGGCTGCCCTCCGCCACCTGGACTTGGCGCCGGCCCTGTCCCTGGCGAGGGAAGGAAGTGGGGGGCCATCACAGCCCTGTTCTGTGCTGCCGCGGAAGGAGGCGAGGCCTGAGGCGGCTGCTTGCCTAGGTGGCGGGTGACTGACTGGGGCCTTTTCTTTTGTGGCAGGGGCACCCTGGCAAAGAAGGCCCTCCAGGAGAGAAAGGAGGCCAGGTGGGTACTTGCCGCGCCCGGGGCTGCGCGGACCAGTCTGCGTCCGGAGCCTGCCGCTCGCACCGGCATTCCGAGAACTGGCTTTTCAGCCTGAACAGGGGCGAGCCCTCGTCCCCCGGGACCCTCTGAGCTTGGGTCTGCCGCGTGCCAGGCATCCTGTCAGCAAAGGGGCAGCGGCCAGGCAGACCGCGCCTGGCCTCACGGAGCTGCAGCCTCGCACAGGGGCCCACCCGGCCGGTCCTGTCTGGGGGCTGAGGGCTGTTCCAGACGCTGTGAGGAAAGGGCCTGAGGGGTAGTGAGGGGACCCTTCATTGCGCAGGTCCCTGGGCTGGTGGGAGGCGTGGCTGCTGCCCCACCAGGAGCCAAAGGTGCCCTGCCCTGGGGAGCTATGATGGTCACGGCCAAGGCCCTCTGACTGTGGGAGGACACCCCTTCCTGGACAGCCAGCCCTTGTCCCCTTCCCCCAGCCAGAGGCTCTCCTGTTTCTTTCCGGAGTCCCTGGGCCTGGGATGCGTTTCTGCAAGGACAACTCTGTCCGTGCAGCGCAGCAGAGCCGACCTTTCACCGGCTCTGTCCCCTCCCACCCCCTAATTCCTGGGTTGCCGACTGGCCTGGCGCAGAGGTGTCCTTGCTCACCACGGACACGACCTGCTGCTCCACCATAGCTGTCCGCAGGCGCCTCCGCTCTCTCCCACGGGAGCCTGTGTGGAGGGCCCTGCCCGGGTGTTCACTTTGTCCACAGCAGGAGGGATTCGGCTGGCGAAGCTCAGCTCCACTCGCGCTGGAAGGACCCAGGAGCTAACTGGAGTGGACCAGGCACTCCGCCTGACGTGGAGCCAATGGTCTTTTCCCTTTCGTTTTAGGGTCCGCCTGGCCCCCAGGGTCCAATTGGCTACCCAGGTCCTCGAGGAGTCAAGGTGAGAGAGATTCCTGCAGTTACAGGTCTTCCTGCGGGGCATGGCTGGTCTGCCTTGTTTTAAGGGATTCCTCTGTGGTTACACCCCCCTCCAGCCCAAACTGGAGTGGCCTGGCCCTCCCAGCCCCAACTGGGGACACTGGGCCCCAGGGCAGTGGGCCTGCGCTGGGGGGATGTGGCCAGCCTGAGTTGGGAGGGCCGACTGGGTGTGGGGACAGTCTCCAGCCAGCCTGTGACAAAGCCGCCGGCACACTGGTGGCCATCCGTCAGGACAGGAGCGCGTCCTTTCGCCCCACGCCTCTGTTAGCGTCTCCATTGTCGGGCTTCTGTTGCCCTCCCCACGGACAGCAGAGCGCGGCTGGGGCAGCTTGGAAACGTCTTGTGAGCCATTTGCACGTTCAGAGAGTGAAAGAGAGAGTCTGTCCCCGTGGGTACATCTGGGTGGGCCAGCGTTGTTGCGAGACGGGGTTCAGGGAGATGTCCACTTACTCACAGTCGGGTTGCTGCCGAGAAGGGCTCCTCCCGGAGCCTTGTCACACAGGCCGCAGAGCTCCAGACAGCCCCGGAACACGGGTCCCCGCTGTCACAGCAAACTCGCGGTGTCCCCTGAGGGCTGTGTCGTTCTGGAGCCACACTGCTCTCGAGACATGTCGGCCTTTTGCATGCAGAGGGATGCACCCCTGCGAGCATACGCGGACGAGCTCTCTTCTTCCTCCGAGACGTTGCAGCGCCTTAAAGCCGCACAGAAATGCTTGTGGTGATTCTTTCCTTCAGAGTGATTTTAGCTTGGTGCGAAGGAGTATGCATACGCCTGTGTGTGTGTGTGTGTGTGTGTGTGTGTTACACAGCTGGTTTACAGCTGGAGGGGTTTGTACAAACGCACCGCTGAGCTCCCCTGCCCGCACCTGCACTTCCAAGCGTGCTGAACTTTCATTGCCGCGTGTCGGAAGCATGTGGCAGCCCTGGGGCCTGGAGGATGGAACAGCCAAGACCTCAGTCTCCAGAGATTTGTCCCAGATGACACTGAAATCGGCACTGCAGTCAGGAAGGACTCAGACCAGACTGCTGATGCCTAATTAAGTGCCTCACCCTTGTCCCTGGGGGCCCCGGCTCCCACTTGCCAGGAGCCAGGATGTTCCAAGTTCGAGAGCCGCTGAAGGGAGACCTCCCAATGGTCGGGAGCCTTGGGCCAGTCAGGTCTGTCCCTAAGGCACGTTTTACCAGCAAAGCGCCTAGTGAATTTTATAAGGGTGATAATTTAGCAGAAATGCTGCGTATGTGAGTTCCACGCATGGGTATTTCTCAGATTCTTCTCGTGTAGCAAAAGCCCTTGCCAGCTCCCATGCACGGCTAATGGCGTAGTGCCGTCGCTGTGAGCTAAAAAGGTGTTTGCTGTACGATGTTTATGGAGAATGCTCTTATCGTGCCTGATTAAAATTCACTCACGACATGAGCAATCCAGTGAGACTTGGAAGCAGAGGGTGGAAGGAAAACCCAGGTTTAAAACTGTTTTCATTGGGGAAATCGATTCTCATACCGCTGGGCACTAGAGAATGTGGGTGGCACCAGCTGCCTGATGAGCCTCCGCCCGAATGGCGAGATGGTGGCCATGGGCTGGCTGTTCGGTCACCGTTAGAGACAGTCCCCGGTGGGAGAGATCTAGTTATTTTCCACCAAAGCCCCACCTTGCCGAGAGAGGATTTTGTCTTTTGTTCAAGCTGCTATCACAAAAATACCACAAACTGGGTAGCTGATGGACAACAGAAGATTAGCTCGTACCGTTCTAGAGGATGGGAGGTCCAAGGCACCGGCAGACTCCGTGTCTGGCGCGGGAGCTCCGTGGTTCCTAGGCCACGCCCCTGTGTCCTCGTGGCGGAAGGGGCAGCACCCGGCCTCACACACGGGCTCCAATTCTGTTCACTACGGCTCCACCCGCATGACCTGGGCACCTCCCAGAGGCCCCACCTCTCAACACTGCTGCACTGGTTATTAGGGTTCACAATATGGATTTTGGGGGACACAGACGCTCAGACCATAGCGGCTTTGTGTTCCTTTGATTGCACTGACCTTTGACCTTCCTCTGGGTTTCTTTCTGTCCTTGTCCTTCTGAAGGGCTATGTGTGGGCTTAACTGCCGGCAGAGTCACATCCACCCCTCAGGTCGTGCACGGCTGCTGGGTGGGCTGCCAGAAGACCCCAATTGTAAATCACACCCAGGCCTTGGGCAGAGCCCACTCTCTGGGCCGTCTCCTCGTCTGCCCCTGCCATTCTGTGACTGCTTCTCCCCGTCCCCATGGCGACCCACCAGCGCGGGAAGGGATGCCCCAGCCCAGCCGGCCTCCACGGGAGCCGGTTCCTGTGTGACTGGGAAGGGCCCCTGTCATCCAATGGGCAGAAGCCAGGGTGCTGCTGAACCCCTATAATGCATGCAACAGCCCCCACGACAAGGAACTCTCTGGCCCAAACGTCAGCGGCTCTGCAGCTGAGAAGCCCTGTTCTCGTCTGGTTGGTCCCGTTCCTCTGATGTGGGTCATGACATGGCAGCACTCAGGCCTGGGAGGCGTCTTAGTGCTTGTCTGGTCTCTTGTTTTCCCAAGGATGGGCAGGGTGGGGGTGGTGTCCCCCGGCCCACTCAGCCAGAGGGAGGAGAGTGGGTACCAGACGCCCCCACGCCGTGCCAGGGCGTTCAGCGCTGCTGGAAGGAAGCGCCAACCACACAGACCCATCCCTGGACCTGCACAAGGGAGGGAGCTAGAGCCAGACAGCGCCCGACATTAGGAGCAAACGCCACTGAACGGGTTAAACCCGGGTCCCCGTGTTGGTTGAAGCCTCTCTGTATTCTTAGCCACACCTGCGGTTTTTATGTGAGCTTCAGAGCAAGCAAGTGGAATCTAAAATTGCTATCTTACTTAACAAGTGTGGAAAGAATTCAAAACTGCCCTAAAAAAGAAAATACCTCCTCTCCTAACACGTCCTCCTGCGTGTGGCTCTAGTGCTATTCTGAAACCCTGCTCTGCGGGGAACCTGGATGCGGTGAGACGACCTGGATGCGATGAGACAGCAGGTGGGCCCTGCGTGTCCCCAGCCCCTGTCCGCCCGGCAGCCCCGCCTGTTCTCTGTGCCCCTGGGGGCTTCTGGCTGGGGCGATTTTGGAAGAAGCCACCCTGCTAGGAATCAAAACAGAAAGTGCCTGGAGACTGCGGGCCTAGAGGCAGTGGGCTAAGCCGAGTCCCCACTTGCCGCTGTGGTACTTTGGGCCCACCAATGTTTTGGCACCTGCCGTGGGCAGCTCCCAGGCTCGGCTGGCTGCCTCTGCCTGACACGCACGCCCACGACGCACCCACTGTGTCTGCGTCGCTCCCTCTCCCTTTTGAACTCCGCGTCCCGTCAGAGGCTCAGGGGACACAAGCATGGCGGAGCTCGCTTGGCGCCGGCCTCCCTGCCTGGCCCGCGCTGTTTCTGCAGCTGTTCCCAGCGGTCCCGAGGGCCGAGCCAGGCACCGCAGCTTCCGTCCACGTTAGTGTGTCTAGTGTTGGGCAGAACGAGCGAGAGCCACTCTGAGCTGCCCAGCTTCCTCCGGCCCCCGCCTCCCGCCCCGCGCCAGGTGCCTCTCCGTTAGCCGTAATGGCCTGGGCGTGGAGCCAGCGTCACTGTCCACAGCGGAGTGTGCGAGTGCGCCTGGCCGAGCCCTCTCACGTCTCCTGATGCGCCAGGCCCTCGGGGCATGGGGTTTCGGGGTAACTGCGGGGCTTATGGTGCTCCTGGAGTCACATCTGCTGTTTTTCCGGGCGGGCGAGGCCGTGCAGCCCCTGCCCAGCCACAGCTCTGCAGAGCACCTCGGTGTCCAGCTCTCCCTGTCCGGCTCTTCCCAGACCCCGCCCAGCCCGGGACCCAGGGAAAGGCCGGAACTGCAAACCCCGTGGGAAGCGCTGGCTGCAGAGGGCAGCCGGCAGCCCCGGGTCCTGCAGCCTGGCTCTCTGTGGCGCCCTGTGGGCAGGTGGCCGAGGTTGCCACTGGACTCAGCGCTCAGTCTCTGCAGCTCAAAGTCGCCCTGCTGGGAGGTCTGAGGTCGAAAGGCGTTAATAGCCAGGACATGGTGCGTAATTCCCTTCCACGGATTTTACCTCCACCGGCCGAGGCTCTCGGCACAGTGAGAGAGTCGGGGAAGTGGCCTGGGCCTGCCCGTAAGATTCCTGTTTAGCAGGGAGATGAGACGGGGTGTCCTCAACTGAGTACAACCATAATGAGTGTCGTTATCATTAATTGATGATATTTTAACATGTCACACGTTGATGACAATACTGAATTACAATAACCAGATGGCACATAGCTGCTGTTTATCACACACCTGCTGTGTGCCTGGCACTGTCCTGCAGGCCTCGCAGGTGTGCCCCTCCCAGCAGCAGTAACGAGGTAAGGATTGTCATCACGGCTATTTCCCAAATGAAGAAACTGAGGCACGAAGACATCTGGGACATTGTTAGAGGCCATAGAGCAGGGGCTGGGACATGGACAAGTTGGCCTGACCTAGACACCATGTCCCACTTGCTCCCCAAACCTCTGAGACATTACCATGGGAAACGGGAGGGCCCCGAGACCGGGGTGTTGGCTGCGTGCTGTGGGCCCTGGGAAGGGCCGGGGTGGGTTTGGGCCTCTTGTGTAGAGGGGAGGCGTACGTGGAGGTCAGCCCAGGAATCGAGGATGCTCTGGGCCTCCGCTGGGCCTTGGCGCGGTCCCTGTGAGGACAGGAGACCTTCCTCCTTCGGCTGGGAACGTGTGCCAGGACACTTGTCCGAGGGGTGCGGGGTGGGCTTGTCCCTCCGCCACAGAGAGCTGAGCCTTTCTCAGTGCTCGGGGCTCAGAGCTGTTCTGTGGGCGCTCGCTGCAGGCTCCGGCTCGTAACTGCTCTCTTCCTCCTTCCCTTGCCCACACAGGGGGCGGACGGCATCCGTGGCCTGAAGGGCACGAAGGGTGAGAAGGTGAGTGTTCCCCAGGCTGGCCCGGCCTGGCTGATTCCTTGTCCCACGGGGCTGCGTAGAGCCAGCCGAGGTGGATGCCACCTCTGTGTACGGAGGGGAGGTGACACCATATTATGGGGAAGTATGTTTATTTGCAAAGGGAAACACAATAAGTTGCAGAGGACGGGCCCTGGGGTACCGTGGGGCACGTCTCGCGGCGGGGCTGAGTGGGTCTGGGCTTTGTGCCTCTGCCCCAGGAGAAGGCCTGGCCCCTGGCCCGGAAGCAAGGCACAGCCCCCACTCCCCCCGGGGGCCAGCAGACACCTTCTGCCCAGTGGGAGGGAGCGAGGCGGCTGGCAAAAGGTCCATTTTGCTGTCTGATCTTCCCGGGGCGACCCCTCAAGCTGCAGAAACCCACATGGTGCCATGGAGACGGGCAGCGGGGAGACGGGCTGGCTTCGGGGCTCCACACAGCTCTGAGGGCAGAACGTGCCCAGTGCTACCAGGACTGGCAGCTGCGTCGGGCATGGCCAGCCTGGTTTCGTGATGGGTGATGTTAATTAGTATATGGCGTGGCTCAGACCATGGCTGGGGTGAGGTCAGGCCTGGATGGATCATTCTGGTTAAAAAAAGAAAAAGTGCCACAATTGGCTGCCAGTTGGAACGTTCGACACACCCCATGGCGTGGCATTCTGGAACTACGTGGCTGGCCACTTTCACTTTTTCGTTTTGGTGGAAGGTTTAATGCTCAGTCAAGACACAGATTTGGGTTCCTGGGGGCTGCATCGCTCTGCTCCCCCTCCCTGCCTTGGCCTCATTGCAGGTCTTCCCTGCCACGCCGTGTAGCCACTGGGCATGTTTCCCATAAGGCACTCGGGGCCCTTGGCTGGGCGGACTGCGGGGTTTCCCAGCGATGCGGGGCCGGCGGGCTGGTGTGCGGGTGCCTGGCGCCTGCTTACCCGTGCCGGGATGGGGCACATGCCACCGCTCGGCGTGGCACCTGTGGAAGACGCCGCTTGGATCTTTCCCGTGGAATCTGCCAGCCCGAAAACCATCTTCAAGGTGGAACATCGAGCGGCCACATCTGGCATGGAAGTAACACACTAGCTAAGATGTCCCTGCATGGTGGCGTCTGCTGAGCATCCAGTCCCTGGCCGGTTCCCCTTTGGGAGGACGGCAAAGAGGCTGGCGCTGTTGGAGTGTGTCTGCCACGGGCAGCGCTCGAGCCTGCGTTCTGGGGGAGCTTCTGAGCCACTCGGCCACCCCAGGGCCCTGCTTTGTAAATGGAGCCTGCTGGGTTTAGGGACAGGGATGTTCCTGCACAGAACAGCTGGTCCCCTGGCAGGGCTATTTGCAGGCCCCCCAGTTCCGGAACTCCTGTCCCACTGGTCACTGGGGTGGCTGCCTCACAGGGGACCTTTTTCCCTTTTGAAGGTGACTTCCCAGCATCCCAGCCTTGCTGCGGTGTCTGGTCACATTTGTCCCTAGCCAGAGACAGGGCCGCTTGAGGTCATAGTCACTGGGCTGTGCTGGGGTGGCCTTCTCGCCAGGAGGGTCACTGTGCTGTCCCCAAGGGCCACGCAGGCAGCCAGAGACCATCTGGGGAGGGAGGGGCAGTGGTGAGGAACCATCTTTGTGGACTTTTTGCATCATTTGTGGCCACTGCTGATAAGTCGCCGGCACTTTATGAACACCATGGACAAAGCCCTCGGGGCCGCGGCTGGCCAGGGAGGACGGGACTGTCACCACATCACAAAAAGCTCCTCCCTCTTTGTGTGAGCTCCCAGCTGGGCCTTGGATGTTGATGACCTGGCTGGGTCCCCAGATCCTGTCCTTTCGCTCTTCCTGGACCAAGATGTGGCCCCTGAATCAGAAGAGAAAGGCCCGAGCAAGGTCGCTCCCCGGGTGCCGGCCGTGCCCTGCGGGACAGGGGCGGGGGTTTCACTTGGGTGTCCTGGGTGGGGGAGTCCAGACCTGGGACCCGAGTGGACAGCAGGCCGCTGACCTTGGACAGCCTCACTTGCAAATCCCCAAGTTCACACACAGCATCGACGGCCCTGCTCCCCGTGAAAGGCAGGCCGCTGCTTCCCTGGGCCATGTCCGGGAGGCACTGTCCCTCATAGAGCCTGTCCTTGTGCATATCCGCCGCGGCAGCAGGACCAACAGCTCGGTCTGGAAGGCAGGTCCGCCCAGATGCCTCCTCCAGTGTCACCCGTCATCCGTCAGGGCCCGCAGTGCCCAGCGGACAGGACAGAGCTGCTCTGAGAAATGGTGCCTGGAGCTCAGGCAGCCGGGCTCCGAGGCCCCGCCACGCGGAAGGCTCAGCGTCAAGCTGGGGCCCCCAAGAGCAGGGCCACTGCCCCCCAGCTGCCGGGCACTGAGCCAGCCAGCACCACAGAGCTTTGTGTCTGGGAGTGCGAAGGTTAAGGGGAAGCTACTCACCAGGGATGGGCACCCAAGTCCACCCTGCCTGGTGCACGTGCTGCAGCCCGATGACGCTGGGGGTGCTGAGTGTGGCTCGGCGAGGGGAGTGTGGGAAGGGGGTTCCTGCGTCTATACTGAGGCCTTCTCTGGTCCCTCGCGCAGGGTGAAGACGGCTTTCCTGGCTTTAAAGGAGACATGGGCATCAAGGGAGACCGGGTGAGAACGCCGGGTTTGGGACTTGGGCTGGGGAAAAGTGGGTGGGCTGGGGGCCCTGTGGGAGGGGCCGAGGGCTTTTGGGGCCACAGGGCAGCTCTCAGAATGGAGGCGACACGTCTGCAGAGATTGTGGGATGGAAGGGCGGGCGGCCTGGAGCCCGGGGGCCTGGCTCTCACCTCCTCCCCGCTTGGGGCCTGGGATGACTGTGGCCACCTGGCTCCTCTGCCCTGTGTCCTGCACAGGCCGGTCAGCAGGGACTGAGTTGTCTTCTGGCTGACACTGTGGGTTGCGGAGCAATTTGCCTGACTTGGGAACGATGAGGAGAGGTGCCTGGGAGAGAAAGGAGCGAGGTTATGGAAACGACCCAGGATGACCAGGGGTGCAGCAGCCTGCCCAGGCCACGGGGCCAGCAGCTTGGTCCCCAAACAGGGCTCCGTGGGCTCAATAGGGCCCCAGGCCGTCCCTGTGTTCCGTGATCTCATACTGGCTACCAGGAGAAGCTGCAGCAACCTGGCTTATTTTTAGTGAATAATTTATCTCCGCTCCAGCCAGATCCCCAGGGGGCTCGCAGGGGCTGGGCTTTGCTCACATGGCTGGTGCCTGCAGAACGCCGAGGGCTGTGTGTTCATAAGGCAGAGAGAAGGTGGCACAAATGGCACGGGAGCAAGTTTCCAGGCAGGGCTGCCGGGGCAGGCCGGCTGCTGGTGTGGGCACCTGGAGGTTTCCATGATGCCCTCAGGGGGAGCCGGAGCCCCGGCAGAAGGAATCCGCTGCCTCTGTATCCGGGTGGGCGCAGCCCCGGCGTGCTGTCGGCCCGGGCCGGCCCCGGAGCCCCCATTCCTTGGTCCAGAGCCCCCATCTGTAACTTGGAGAAGTTGGACCTGGCAGAATTCCAGCCCTTCTGTCTCTGGGTGCCTGTCACGCCCAGGCACTGCCGGAAGCAGGGCCGTGGTCCGTTTCCAGACCTCCTGGGCTTTCAGAAGAACAGAGCGGCTCCTAGTCATTCTGCTCTATTTGGGGAAGTAGCAATTCAGAGCCACTATTGTTAACCAAAGTTATTTTAGCCGAGAGGCACTCAATTTAGAGAAGGTAATTGGGAAGTAGGAGTGTGTGCAGCCTTGAGAAAATAAATAGCAGGAAGCCTCGTGCCAGGGCCGCGCGGCAGAGCCCTGCCATCTGCTGCCTGGTGGGCTCGTGTTGCCGGGTCGTGAGGAGCAGCTCAGCGGCCTCCCTGTGAGGCCGAGCTGGCCCGGTGTCTCTGACCACGCACCTGTGACCTGTCCCCTCACTCTCAGAATGGTGGTGGGGGTCACTGTGGGGTCTCTCTCACCTCCTTTTTTCTGACTTGCAGGGGGAGATCGGCCCACCTGGTCCTAGGGGAGAAGACGGCCCTGAAGGCCCCAAAGGTCGCGGAGGTCCCAATGGCGATCCTGGTCCTCTGGGGCCCCCTGGGGAAAAGGTTCGTGATGCCGGATGCTGGACGCTGCCCCGGAGGGATCTGTGCCCCGCAAATGCTTTAGCCGGGCCCTTCCTTCCCCAGGCGTGGGGGTGATTGCTGGCCAGGCTCCTGCCTGTCCACCCCAGGCCCCTGGCCCTCCCTCCAGGGAATATGTGTGGATGGACGGCGCCTTTCTGGTCCTGAGCGAGGCCTATTAGCCCTCTGTTGGAGGAGTTCCTTCCTCCAGGTGGTCACAAAGCTTGGGGGTCTGCGCCCTGCTGCCCACACTTGGCCCCCTGTCCTTGTTGAGTTCCCACCTCCACACTGGGGACAATAATAGTGTCTCCCACGATGGCCTGAAGGCATGGCAGCCTGGCGTCTCTGACCTGCTATTTCCAGCTGCCAGAGGCTGCCCACTCTCGTCCTGCCACCCTCAGTTCCGGCAGATATGAGCACCTGGAGTGAGACATACTGCCCGCCTGGCCGGCCCCATGGCTGGGACACGTGCAGAAGGGCGAAGACACGTCCCCCACGGAGGGACGCTCTTCTTCAGGGCATCAGCCTCCAACACGTCTGCTTCCAAGGTGGCATCAGGCTCCTCTCGGGCCTGTGCTTCTCAGCCCCCGATCTGTGCCCCTTATTCCCTTGGGGCTTGGTGACGCCATCCCGGAAGACAGGCAGGGCCTCTCTGTGGTGGGCATCCTCTGGCCTTGGGCACCGCCAGCCCTGCCAGAACACCGGGCTTTTCCTGTGCTCAGAGCGAACAATCCGCGGAGCACGATGCCCTCCATTAATGCCGCTCTTCTTCCTCCGCAGGGAAAGCTCGGCGTCCCAGGGTTGCCTGGCTACCCAGGAAGACAGGGGCCCAAGGTAACTTGCGACCGTGTCAGGTGTCCCAGCAGATGCCGTAGGGATGCTCCGCTGCCCACCCTGCACCTGCTCGTCCATCCTCCTCCCCGCGTGGCTCGGGTGATGCGGGGGGTGACACTCGGTGCCTCTCAAGTGCCTGCGGGTTAATTTGCCCAGTTACAAGGAGCTGCTTGGGGGCCTTTCTGAGAAGGGCCAGGGCCTGCGTGGGCCGGCGGCACAGCCCTGGGCCCTTCGCACCTGCTGCCCGGCTGGGGGCCTTTGTCCACACCCCGAACTCCTGCCATAGCCCCTCTTGGCTCTGCCCACGGGGGCGATTTGAGGGCTGTTTGCTCATAATAGAGCATGAAAGGAAAAGGAAACCTTTCTTGTGTGGAATCATGTTCAGGTTTAAGTGAAACAGCTCCTCAAGGCTTTGGAAATCATTGAAAACGTTTTTTTTTCCAAATCCCGCATTTTATTATTCATGGTTCTTCCTTAAAAAATAACCAGCTGCCTGCACTAGAGACGTGATTAACAGCAGAAGCGAGGTCCCGTCGCTCGATCCGCGTCGGTGCCCTCGGACGCCTCCCGTTAGCCGGAGCCCCTCGGCCTCACCCGAGGCCCTGTGCGCGCAGGCGGGTGGCCGTGGGGCTGGGCCTGCGGCATTTCCACACTGGTCGGGGAAACGCCCTCCCGCCCTTCCTACGGAGCACTGATGTCCACACTCACGTGTGGACACGCTCGCCACGTGCAGAGGGGCCGCGTGCTGCAGACCGGGATTTTGTTTAGTGTCCAACAGCGGCGCGTTCCACGCGGCTGTGATGTAGCTGTTGACCACGGCATTGTCACCCAGACGTGGGTGGAGAGGAGCTAATGGGCACATTTTTTCTCCTTAAATACTTGTCCCTTTGGGAGAGGCGAGGAGAGAAGAGGAAACGTTTGAGAGAGATGAGAGGGTACCCGTCAAGTTCAGGCAGCTTTTTGGAAAGGGGCAGGACTTGGAAATGGCAGGCGTGTCCTCGGGCAGGACCGGAGGCAGTGCTGGGCTGGCACACACAACCCAGGTCCTGACCTGAGCTCTGCGTCCCCTGCTCGGGGCATTTCTCTGTCCAGTGTCCTGCCCGGGTTGGCAGGAGGGCGTGCGTGTGGCTGGCTGAGCTCAGCCCGCTGTGAGAAGCACAGGGTTTGGAAATCTGGGAGCTCTTGATGGATATAGACACGAGTTCAGGTCAGGATTTTAGGATTTGAAGCCCCGCAGAGGGCAGAGGGCTGCCGAGGGCTGTAACCAGCGCCGGCGTCGTGGGCAGGCGGGCGGGCCTCCGACGGGTCTCTCTGCGCCTCTTCCCCCACGTGGGGGATGTTTCCGTATTTGCCAGAGCAAAGTCCTTAAGTTCACCTTTTGTCTGTGCACCTAGATTTCTAGAACTAAATAGCTGTTAGATGCCATAATCGAGGCATAGATTTGCATTCGTTTCTGGCTCTGCAAGCCAACGTGCGTCTTTAGCGGTATTGTGGGAAGACAGCAAAACGTGGCAGCAAGGCACAGCAAACAGTGTCACAATGTGAGACTCACGTCTTCTCTCAGTTAATCTTAGTAGCGTCCGTCCCCTTCTCCCCCCGAAACACCTGCCAGCATTTCACAGACACGGTGTGGGGGAGGGTGGCTGAGACTCTGTTTGGGGTTTGGGATGTGAAGTCTGCGAAATGCTCAGCAAGTTACTTACGGAGTAGATGGGTGGGTGGGTGTCGGGCGGGCAAGCGGGTGGGTGGATAGATGGGTGGGTGGGTGTCGGGCGGGTGAGTGGGTGGGTGGATAGATGGGTGGGTAAGTGGGTGGGAGGGTGGGCGAGTGGGTGGGTGGATAGATGGGTGGGTGGGTGTCGGGTGGGTGAGTGGGTGGGTGGATAGATGGGTGGGTAAGTGGGTGGGAGGGTGGGCGAGTGGGTGGGCGGATGGATGGATGGGTAAGTGGACGGGTGGGCGAGTGGGTGGGTGGATAGATGGGTGGGTAAGTGGATGGGAGGGTGGGCAAGCGGGCGGAGGGTGTGGTGGGTGGGTGTTAGGTGGGCGGGTGGCGCTGGGGTCAGAGGCCGTGTACCGTAACAGACTCCTCCCCCGGGTGGCACGTGCCACGTGACCCGTCTTCCAGCCCCACGTTCATGCCTCTGCCCCGACTGTCTTTCAGGGCTCCATTGGATTCCCTGGATTTCCTGGTGCCAACGGAGAGAAGGGCGGCAGGGTAAGGACAGCCTGGGCGCTGCGTGGGTGGCTTGCTCTGGGCCTTGGTGCTTGGCAGCTGGTTCTCCAGTCAGTGACCTGCTTGTGTCTCACTGTTTTGCTGCCAGCCGTGAGCGCGGGACCTTTGGCGCTAGGCGCAGGCGATGCGCTCCGGGCTCTGGGCCGGCCGTGATGTGACGGGCAGGCGGAGGCCAGGGAGGGAGAGTGCTGAGAAAGTAGAGCTCTCTGCTAAGCGCCGCGATCCAGAAAGCTCTTCTAGGCCATTAGTGGAAACCGGATTCCTCCCTTTCTATCCAAGTGGACTTTTCCTCTAAGCTATTTTTAAAAGCAAATAGAAAAGGAGTTTTCTTTTCTGTCTCTGAATGTCCCACTGCCTCCCCTGGTCCCGATTCAGTCCTTCCCCGTTGGCGAGCTGCCACTGCCGCGAACCCCCGCCAGTGCGACACATTTGGTCACCCTTTGTTCTCCCCCGAGCGAGGCGCGCTGGGCAGCTGTGTCCTCCCTGCTTTGGCGTCCCCGCTGCCCAGGCCTGCACGCAGGAGCTGCCCGGGACGCTCCTCAACAAGGTCACGGTGCCTGAGCGTGGCCAGGCGAGAAGACAGGAGCACGGCGGCCCCCTCGGCCGTGTCCACACTCGTGTGGCGTGCTGAGCAGACACATGCAGAGCAGGCACGGGTAGGATCTGTGCCTGAAGGACAGTGGCTCTCACAGGCTGCAACACCCCCAACCCAAGCCTGGGGCCTGTCCGCCCATCCTGCTGGGCCCCCTGTTGTTCTGCCGCAGGTGGAGTTTTGGGGCTGCAGGGCCGCCTCAGGCTCGGGGCTCCTGGTGAAGGTCACGTTGAAAGCAGAGGCCATGCGCTCCCTTACAGGCGGGGAGAGGGACACGGAGACAGCCAGGACCTTGAGAGCAAACGTGTTCTGCCAGAGTCACACAACAGGCCACCAGGGACTGTCCAAGGGCACAGCTCAGACCAGGAGACTGTCACATCTGTCTCCGTGTCTCCGTCTACCCATCTCCCTTCTGTTGTTCCTCTGCCTGTCTCTGCTTAGCTGTCGTTTACTCATGTACCCGTCTGTCCTCTGTCCGTCTGTCTCTGCCCATCTGTCTGTCACTCTTCCTTCCGGAGATGGCCTGACTGGTGTCTCTGGGGAGAGACTGTCCTCTGCAATACTCGTGGGTGCCCTCTGGGAAGCCTGGGGACTGCTGGGGTGACCAGGCGCACGGCTCCCCCACCCGGGACCTCTCCCACTGCACGGCAGTGAGTGTCTCCAGGACAGGGACGTGACCTTCAGCGGCTGGTAATGTGGTTTGACCACAAACCCCTTCTGTGGAGGACCACGTAGGACCAGAGATCGAGGCCCCATTAGGTGACGTGGAGTAGCCAGAGACTCCGCTTGCCCCCCGCGCTTTGCCCTCTGGCACCTCAGCCTCCCGGTCCCTGAGCCAGGGGTTTGGACGGATGCTCTGGGCACCCCTAGGGCCCTCCTGGCTATTGTCCGGCATCTGCGCTGGGGTCACCAGACAAAACACAGAGCCTGACTCAAGCCAAAACCTGCCAGGCCCCTGCCAGGCCCCGCATGCCCCAGACACAAGGGAAGCTGGTCATGGCTGCTCTGTGGTGTCTGGTGTCCAGCCCTGGCCGCTCCATGCGTGGCACGACTTGCAGCACAGCCCTCAGGTGGAGGGACGAGGCGTCCACCTCCTCATACACACGTGGCCTGGAGGGCAATGCCCTTGGGCGGGAGCCTGGCCGTCTGCGCCCTCCCCGCGGTGTTCGGGAGACTGAGCACAGCTGTTGCCCTGGGAGCCTTCTGGGGGGTCGTCACTGCGGACAGATGTCTGACATACGGGCAGGTTTCTGGACGGAGTGTTGCCTTGTGCGGAGGTTGGGCAATGAGAGAGGGTGGCGGCCTCAGTGCGCTGGGTTGGGCTGGCCCTTCCGCTGTCCGCAGGGGCCGGCCTGTCCTCTTCTGTTCGCCAGCTGAAGGCTCCCCTCAGGTCACCCCGAAGCCTCCAGGCGCCGGCTCTCGTTCTGAGCCTGATGGGCTGATTTCGCCGTCGCGGGCGGGCTCCTTTAGCCCTCGGGCCTGGCACCTCACAACCCGGGTTTCGCACAGAGGCGGTTCTTCCGCTCAGATAGTGAGAACTTCTGACGTCCTTGTCTCGTGCCGGGGCCCTGCTGGGGAGGGGAAGACCAGCCCTTGGATGTACCTGCCCGCCGCCTGAAGACGTCTGCAGCCCGTGTCTGGCTTCTCAGTTCGAGTGGAGAGCATCTGCAAGGGCATTGCTGGGCTGTGCGTTCCTTCCCAGCGGGGACAAGAGGACGGGCACTCACAAGCAGGTGTTAGGAGTCTGTTAGGCAGACGTAGGGGCACATTCTATTCCACAGCTCCCGTCACCGGCATGCGAAACTCCTTGGCTTGGGCCAGAGAGCTGGTGAGCAAGATGCTGCCCGGGAGGCCCAGACAGAATGTGCGGCGGAGACTCCGCGTTGCCCCCGCCAAGGCCCTGGTGCCTCTGCCTGGGCACGGTTAGCGTGGACGTAGCTGAGAGCCTTCGTGCTGCAGGATCAGGGCCGCGGTTCGGTCCTGTGGTGCCAGCTGAGGATCGAGGGGTTTCGTTTTGGCAGAGGCTGGGGGCGAGGAGACCTGGCAGCCGGGGCTTGTCCGTAGGTGCCGGGGAGTAGCCAGGTTGGTCATGGGCGTCCACGCGGGAGAAACGTCTGTCGCTGAAGAAAGCAGATGTTTCACATAACTTTCACATGCAAATATTTATTTGAAGGCAAAGGACATTGCCATGTAATTGAAGCGGTGGAACCGGAGTGTGTCGTTAAAAAGCAACATAATTAATTCATCATTATAAATGGCCTTATTAAATGCATTTCAAAATGGGAGACTCCAGAAAGCGGTTCTGATTCTGGCAGCAAATGAATGCAACGTGGTGCGAGGAAACTTATCAGGCGGCCTTTGGTGACACGGATCCGCCCGGCTCTCTCGTTAGCAGCTGGATAGGATTCAGGATGAGGAGCTGGGAGGTGCCTTCCCTGCCCCCACTCCGCAGGGAAACTGCATTCCCAGCTATCGTGTCTTTGCTTTGGAGAAAAATAAATGCAGTGCATTTGCTTTCTGTGGTTTGGAAAATGCAAAACAACAACAGATAAAGGAGTCTCAATTCTATTAGCGGAGAAGCACGTGACTCTCAGATACATGATTTATATATTAAATTCCAAGTTTCTCCATGTACAGAGCTTGCTGAAAATTTAATGGCTAATATTCTTAACTGTAGCAAAAGTAAATTATGTATGAAAGGGGTTGACTTTCTTCTCTTTTCTTGCAATAATGATTTCCCTCCTGCCGAGGAGGGGAGACAGAGAGGGAGGGAGGAAGACGGGGAGGGAGGGGTGAGGAGATGCTTTAAGGAGAGGAGCCCGGATGCTGGTCGAAAGGCCTGCCGGGCTGCAGGGATAGAACTGGGTTCTCAGGGGGCTGCGGGGTGGGCGGTGGGCGTCCCTGCCCTGGTGAGGCTCCTGCTAAAACAAGGCTGCTGCAGGGGCTGGGAAGGCCTGTGTCCCTCGTGGCCTTGCTGGGACTCAGTCTCTAAGTGACCCAGGCGAGGGCTGCCACAGCGCGGTGCCAGGCATTTTGAGCGTGACTGACCGGCCCCTTCTCTGATTCCAGGGGATCCCCGGGAAGCCCGGACCGAGGGGGCAGCGAGGCCCAACGGTAATGTCTGTTGTCTTGAGGGCCGCTGTGGGAGCCGGGAGCACGTTTTCGGGAGCATGTGGGGGGAGCGGGGACAGTGTCTCGAGTCTGCAGGCCTTGAGGTGACCTCTCTTCTCTCCCGGCTGTCCAGGGTCCGAGGGGCGAGAGAGGCCCCCGGGGCATCACTGGGAAGCCCGGCCCCAAGGTATGTCCTGGTCTCCTCTGTAGTGGGCGGGGACCAAGGTCACAGTGCTGCCACCTGAGACATCGAGCACCCTGGGGGTGTCCACGGCCTTCTTCATTGAAAACAAAAATAGACTTTTTGGGGGTATACTTAAGGAGCTCGTCCCCTCCAGCGGCTTCTAGATGAGTCGGGTCAAATCGAATCGAGGGGCTGAGGGTGACGCTCACAGGCGCGGGCCCTGCGGGCAGAGCAGGACTGGGTTGCTCACGATGGCACCTCAGAGGCGGCAGCGTCGGGGCCCGAAGGTGGCCTCGCCAGGCCTGGTGGGGAGGCCCTGTTTCTTTCTTTGAAAAGCGGTTTGAAAGCTGCACAGAGACCTTTACCAGAAACCCAAAGAAAGGGCTTTCTGGCACGCCGAGCCCGAGCCTGCCGTGTGCGTGTCAGCGAGCAGCCTGTGCCCCGGGGTCTGGGACGGGCTCCCATGGATTCCGGACGAGGAGCCTGCCCCCGGGCCCAGCCCCTGGCCCACCAGAAGGCAGCGCCCGGGGCTCCCATAGGTGCTTCTGCGACGAGCCCTGGGGTGGGTCTCGCGTCCCCTGGGAGTTGACGCTCACCTGTGAGAACCTGGCACGGCTGCCGTCCCGTGGGGCGGCTGCGGCAGATCCCTGTGCTCTGCCTTCGCCTGACTTCTTGCCGTGCCTCCTGGCTAGAGCACAGCCTTCCTCTGGCTCGGAAGACTGTTCTGGAAATATCAGATCCCCGTTGCAGTCCGCTCATCATCAGCTGCACGCTGCAGGCAGGGAACGGTCCCGCGTTGGGAGCCGCTGATGAGCACGGGCGCTCTGCCCTCACCCAGGGCCAGGGCAACCTTGGGAGGTGCTCACAGCCAGTGCTGGGCCCGGAGGTTTCTATGAGTCACGGGCTGGAGTCTTTTCATCCAACTGATTACGATAAGAAGCTTTTCTCTCTCTCCCTCCCTCCCAAGGGCAACTCAGGAGGTGATGGCCCGGCCGGCCCTCCCGGTGAACGGGTAAGCGTCGTGAGCCTTGGGGATGTCACCCAGGAGGCAGCCTGCGTCACTCGGCCCCTCTGCACGGCCATCTGGGCTGGCCTGGGGGAGGGGGTGCAGCCAGACCCTGCGGAGGAGAGGGTTTTCCCGCAGTCCTGGGGGTGGGTCCCCGGGAGCGAACTCTTCTGTTGGTGTGAGATGCCGCCCCCCAGCCCCGGTCTTGGGGTTTGGGAGGTGGCTGGGATGACAGGAGGTGGGCCCTGCAGTATTGTCCTGTGGCCTGGCCCCCTCGGCACCCTGACTGGGCCCCCTGTTTCTCTGCCACGAGGGCGGGGTTGGGATGGCAGAGGAAGGACTTGGGGGGCGGTGGGAAGTGACACCAGCTCTCAGAGAGCAGCCAGGCGGGCAGACGGCAGTGGGAGCTGCTGGGGAGAGGGAGGGTTTCTGTCCTCAAACCGGCCATTCTCTGTCCCCAGGGACCCAACGGACCCCAAGGACCCACGGGGTTTCCTGGACCAAAGGGCCCCCCTGTAAGTAACGCACTTCCTCGCTGGGCTGGCACGGTTGGCCCCGCGGGTGTCGGCATGTCCTGGGCATGCTTGTCTTTCCCGCGGCAGCTCAGAGCTCCTCACGGCGGGCAGCTGGGCAGAGGGAGGCAGGAGGTGACCCTGGCGGGGCCAGCAAGAAAGGCCCCCACTGGGCTGAGGCTGCCCACGGCCCTCTGCACTGGACAGCTGTGTGTAGACGCTTTCCTCCGCTAGACAGAAATGACTGTCTCGCAGTTCCGGAGGCCACAAGTCTGACATCACAGTGTCGGGGGTTGGTTCCTTCTGTGGCTCCGGGCAGGGTCAGTGTCGCCTCCTAGGAGTCTGGGGTTGCAGCCAGTCCTCGGTGCCCCTGTGGACACGTCACCCTGGTGGGGCCTTCTCCTCTCTGTCTCTCTGTGTCTTCAAACCTCTCTCTTTATAAGGACACCGGTGGCTGGGTTGGGGCCCACACTAATCCGGTCTGACGTCATCTTGACTCCATTACACTGGCAAAGGCCCTGCTTCAAGTGGGGTCACGTTCACGGTTTCTAGGGGTTAGGACTTCAGCGTTTCTTTTGGGGGCACAATTTGACTTACACCGGGTCCAGTGTGTTTTCCCTAAAAGCCCCTAAAGAGAAAAAACACCTGCCGATGGGCTTGTTGCCGAGCAGGTCGTGGAGGGCGGTGGGTGGGGGCAGTTTGACTTTGGAGCCAGATGGACGTGGGTCCCAGGGCACCTGGGAAGTCGCCTGGCTCTTCTGCCTCCGTTTCTCCCCTGGGAGATGAGGACGGTGACAGCACGTCCCTCAGTGGGGTGGGGCACCTGGGACGGGCTGCTCCCTACTGCCCAGTTTGGTCATCACTGTCACTGTGACTGTTGGGTGACTGCCTTTCTCAGAGGCTGTTCCGAGGGGAAGTGAAACGGTTGCCGGGCGTGGCATTAAATCCCCAAGGTGGGCGCTTCTCAGAGCTGAGAGAAACGTCTTTGCTTCTTTCTTCAGGGCCCCCCGGGCAAGGACGGGCTCCCAGGACACCCTGGACAGAGAGGCGAGACGGTGAGTGTCATGGTGCCGGGGTGTGTGGGCTGTCACCCTCGCTGGCTGGTTTCCCACATGCCAGCACGTGGGCGCTGCCCCACTGCCCGGCGTGGCCTGGGGGACCCTCGGCTTGGGAGAGCCTGGTGTCTGGGGAAGGTTCTCAGGGGCCAGGCTGTCTCCTGTGAACCCGGGTCAGGCCGTGCAGGGAGAGCTAGTACAGAACAGCCATGCGGTGCCCTGTGACATCTCTATGCAGAAGGCAGGTGCTGTCTTTTTGCTGGTCGTGGCAACTTTGGCCAGAAGTCACATTGAAAACCAAGACGCAAACTAAATATCATGGGTGACCAAAACCTTGTGCCTCCAACCTCTGTCTCCCTCTAGAATGACCGTGACTGCGACCTAGCTTGAACGACATGTGTTTTAATCGGAAAAGGGTCTTCGTTTTGGGCTGTGTCATTCAGTTATTTGATGCTGGGCCTAGTGCTAGCGCAGCCACGTTGATCCAGGTCGTTCCAGCTCCAGTCCGGGGGATTGGGCGCCTCAGCTTCCTCTTTCATAGTATAGAAGACAGGTGCCCAGTCCGGCTGAAATTTGGCCTTTTTCTGGGCACTTGGCTGTACACATCTGTGGTCCCCAAGCCCCGGGCTGCAGACCGGTACCAGTCTGTGGCCTGTTAGGAACCGGGCTGCACAGCAGGAGGTGAGCACACAAAGCTTCATCTGTATTTACAGCCGCTCCCCATCGCTCACATCACTGCATGAGCTCCGCCTCCTGTCAGATCAGTGGTGGCATTGGATTCTCATAGGAGCGCGAACCCTACTGTAAACTGCGCATGCGAGGGATCTAGGTGGCATCCAATCTGAGGTGCAGCTGAGGCGGTGATGCCAGCGCTGGGGAGTGGCTGCAAACGCAGATGGTCATTCGCAGAGAGGTTTGACTGCACAATAAACATAACCCACTGGAATCATCCTGAAACCATCCCCCACCCCCGTTCATGGAAAAGTTGTCTTCCAAAAAAGTTGGGGACAGTGGGTGCACGTGTTCAGCATCTTTGCGATCACAGGCTCACCTTCGACCTTGCCCTTGCCTTTAGAAATGCACGTTATGGGCTGTATCATCTAGACACTGAATGACCCCAACATTTTCAGCTGGGGGAAAAGGCATTTAGCAGAAATATGGTCCTTTCCTGGCCCCGTCCACTGTTTGGCATCCAGCTCAGTTCCCTGCAGGCATGCCCTGGGAAAGGGCTTTGGCACACCTGTACCCTTGGTGGCACTTGCAGCCTCGGGGCACCAGGCTTTGAATACCTGGGGACTTGTGGTGCTGGGTGACTTTCTTGTCACCGTGCTGTGTCCCATCCCTGTGCTTACACCTGCTTCATCCCATTCAAAGGATGAAGTGCGTGGATGCACGCATTGCATTGCCTGCAAGGAGAGTTGGAGGCACAGCGGGGTGTCAGGGTCTCCCCTTTGTCTCCGCAGCCAGTTTCTTAGTGGCCAAAGTCTACAAAACACTCTCCCAGCAGAAGTCGGCCTTCTCGTGAAACGGGCTCTGGAATGCCATATTTAATATATTCTGGGTACCTGCTTCTTAAAAAATCCCTTTTGTCTGTCTTTGGTTCATTGTCTTGAAACCTCTTTTAATTATGCCTTCACCGGTGTTCTGCGTAGCGGTGCTGGCTGATAAATGGGGATTACTGTGCTCTTTTGTTTATGGAGAAAAATTAAAACATTTCTTCTGAGCTTTGCATATTTTTATCTAATGCCTTTGCAAGGAGACAAGATAGAAGGTTTTGCATATTGTATGCTTTTCTCCCTCTGACTTACTCTGGGAAGAGGCTGGTAAAATAATTAAGCTGCTTGTCTTTGCTCAGCAAGTTAGATTTGGACTTTCCAGCTACCTTCTGCCACCCCCAGCTGCCTCCTTGGGCACAGGAGTGCTGGGATGATGTTGGTGGACACCCCTGTCTCTGAGACCAACCTGGGACATAAAGTTTCCTCCATGGGCTAGTCCAGGCAAGACTTCCAGAAAGATCTTCCCTGGGGTGTTGATTTCTTTCTTTCTTTTGGAAATGAAAACACGAGTGGCCCTGGCTTCTTGTGAATGTGGCCCGAAAGCCTATTCTCAGCAAACGGCTGAGGACAGATCCATCCTCAGCAGCTGTGGATGGCTGGGGGCCAGAGGGGAGGCCTTTCTCGTTTCCGCGGTTAACCCTGACAGTAGCAAGACTTAACCGAGCCTGCTGCCGAGTGACCCGATGTCACTCCTCCCCTGGTCCGCTGAGCAGGAGTCCAACCTGTCCGCCACCCCTTGTTTCTGACCCTGTAAGTGCAAGCTACGGAGAATACCACATTAAAATGATCGTTCTAGCCGGTTGTACACAGCTGAGCTGGGCTTAGAGGGAACGGCCCTCCTAGAATCTGCAGAGAAGCTGAATCTGCCACTGGTTCCCGCACTCAGCAGCGCAGTGTGGAGTCTCAGGCCCTAGCACGCCAGCCGTCAGCACGGGGAGGCCGCGGGCCCCGCGGCTGGCTTGGCTCACATTCCAGTCCTCGCTGTGGCCGCAAAGCCAGCCGCTTCCTCCTCCAGAGTCTGGAGCTTCCCTCTCAGGCCTCCAGGCAGAACATCTGCATGTCCCCGCAAGTGTCAGGTGGCACCTGCAGATGGCATCTTGTTTGACACCTGCCGTGCTCTACAGACATGCCCAGAAATTACTCTCACATTGCCCAAGGTTCTCGCTCTTTCTCCTTTGAAAGAGAGCGGGGAAATCAGAGCAGATACCCAAAACCAAGCCAGGATTGCTGCACACACGAGAACGTACAGAGACGAGACACTCCTGTTGAATCCGGCTAAAAATAACACAGCCAGGCTGCGGGTGCGAAGGCAGCAAGGCCTCGCTCCTGCCTGTTCCAAGTCCACGCAGAGCAACATGCTGGCAAAGTCACCTGTCGTGCGTCAGAGGCATTTAATGACAAAAGCAGGCAAGTCCCACAAAGCCACTAATGAGAAACAGCCCAGAGGTAGCTCCCAAGTCTAGGAACGGCACCGCGTCTGCTCAGAACATGAACGCTTAGTGACATGCGAAGACGAACAGTTGTAGCACAGGAATGGCGGTGGAGAAGCTGCTGGAGAGCCCGACTGCCTGGCGTCATTAGCTTCATGAAATGAGTCACAACTGGGACGGGGACGGGCCCTCTCGGAGAAGTCTGGGACGTGCGCTGTTTGGGGACGGGTGGGGGCGGCGTGGGCCCGCCAGCAGTCTCAGTGTGGACTCTCTCCGCAGGGCTTCCAAGGCAAGACCGGCCCTCCGGGGCCCCCAGGCGTGGTTGGCCCTCAGGTGAGATACCTCCTCCCTGGACCCCGGGTCCTCTGTGCCACCCACCTGCACGGGAGGGCTGTGGCCCAGCCGTCAGTTCCCCCACGATTCTGGGGATGCAGGTGCTGGGACAAAATATTAAGTCCCGTAACACTCGTTAACACGAGGAGGTTCGCCCCACACAGAACCCGTACTGGGAGCAGAGAGCGAGTCGTGTGTTGAACACGCGCTGAGGACCCAGCAGGCCGAGCGCAGACACCTGTCTGAGGCTCGTGGGCTGGGGCCGGGCCAGGCTCAGGGGCGGGGCCTTCGCCCCAGAACAGACCCAGCTGTGTCCACTTGTCCTTGCTGTGGGCGTCCACCTGGGGCAGCCGAACTCTCCTGCCACTGCATCCTGCCAGGGCCCCGGGCCTGTGGCTCTAACTGCTGGCGGGTCAATGACAGGAGTGGCTCAGCGCCAGGACTGACAGCTCAGCCCCACAGTGGGGAAGCGGTGGACTTACTTCTTGCAAAGGTCAACCCTAACGTAGCGGTAAATAAGACAGGGACCCGCTGCGGCCCCAGAGCTGAAGGGATGTGGGCTCCCACCCTAGTACGGCTCCCCCGCCAGCCCTCCTGTGGCCGATTCAGCCATGGCCTTGCTGTGCCTTCCGGCAGGTGCTGGGCAGGGGGAGGGAGGGCCCGGCCAGGCCATGGCATGGGGCCAGGCGGGGGTGGCTTCCTTTGGTCGTCTGGGTTTTGCCAGAGCAATGTGCCGGTTCGGTGGCCTGTAAGGGGCCCTTCGCCTCCCCTCTGTCCTGAGATTTGGGAAGGGAAGGTCACCCTCTTTCAAGTCACCTGAAGCCGTTCTGTGGCTGACGCTGATTTCCCCCCAGGGTCCCACAGGAGAAACGGGCCCAATGGGTGAGCGTGGCCACCCTGGGCCCCCCGGCCCCCCGGGTGAACAGGGGCTCCCGGGCCTTGCTGGAAAAGAAGGGACGAAGGTAAGTTTCTGGAACCTTCTGTGTCAAGGCTGGGCTTTTCCTAAGGAATCACTCTGGGGACTGTATTTCTGTTTTCTCGTGTTCTTTTCTGATAAATGGGTAATTCCTCAAACAGATGTGCTTTGTGCCACTTTGCTCTAAAGCCCTGTCTTCCTATCTTGATTTACACGAGCTCTGGAGCTGCCCGCACAGCAGTGGGTGCGTGTGATGGGCCCGGGGTTCACAACCACCCTCCCCCTCTGCAGACTGCTCTTCCCCTGCGGCAGGTCCTGCTCCCAGAAACAGTGACAAGCTCTTACACTCTGTGTGTCCACGGCAAATTTAGTAGAAAATGATCCTTTAAAAAAATCCCTCACCATAAGAGGCTGAAAAATAAATTATAAAAGTGAAAAGCTAATGTGTTTCTATGGCCCTCTCAGTGTCAGCCCTAACTGTCCCCTTTTTGTGCCCCCTCTGTGCGGGGGCTCCAGGTGGGTGGTTGGAGCTTCCTGCATGTCACCGTGGGTATAAATAGCCCTTCCTTTTTCAGCTCCTCAGTCAGAGATGCAGAAAATGCAGGCTCTCCGGCCTTTCCTGTGACTACATAAAAGAATAATGTGAAAATAGCAAAGCAAATAAAGAAATACAGGAAACATTGCACACACGTGTGCATGCGTGTACCCGAATGAATGTGTACACACGTGGGTATTTGTGTACACGATCGTGTGCGTGTACCTTAGACACAAGGAAAGCTCTGAGTGGGAGGAAGGCAGCGGCATTTGACCCGCTGGTTTGGGACGACCCCTGTGCTCCCATGTTGGACCCTAGAGAAAGTGCTGGAAGATAACAAAGCTTAATGTATCTCGGGGAAGGCCCAGGCTCGGTGGTGCCTCCCCTCAGAAGCTGCGCTTTCAGGCTTGAAGCGAGTCCCTCGTGTGATGAGGCCATTTAGGGCAGTGCTTTTAGCGCTTTTAGCCACGGATTCCTTTATCTGGGCACAGTCTCCGAGGAGCGCGGATGCACGGGAGAGGGAGAGGTCACCCTCAGCTGCCACTCGGCCCATCGTGGCCCTGTGGGGCTTCGGGGCAAGGGCCCTGGAGCTCCAGGGAGCGCAGGTGGCGAGTGGCATGTGAGGCTGGTGGGTGACCGGATCCGCACACAGAGCCAGCCCGACGAGCGTGGCTCCCGGGCATGGGCTCCAGAGCGTGGGCTGCCAGCGAATCCAGTCGAGACTCAGAAATTCGTTTAATGCCAAGGGGCCGGGGAAGACCCAATCTAGCCCACATCCCAGGTGGACTTGGCACAAAAGTCCTGCCCTAGCTCCCAGCAGACCCTGATCCGGGCGTCACTGAGAGGCTGCTGGGAGGTCTGGGTCGCTGGCTCCCATAAAAGCTAATCTCTGTTTGCAGGGTGACCCAGGCCCTGCCGGCATCCCCGGGAAAGACGGCCCCCCGGGACTGCGTGGCTTCCCTGGGGATCGGGGGCTTCCCGGCCCAGTGGTGAGTGAGGGGGCAGGCGGGGGGTAAACATGGGCACCGTGCAGCCCTGGTGGGGGGGCGTCTCTCCCCTCCTGCCTTTGACCCACGTCATCGTGCTTTGCAGGGAGCTCTTGGACTGAAAGGCAGCGAAGGCCCTCCCGGCCCACCCGGCCCTGCGGTGAGTCAAAGCCTTTTGTCCCATCCTCTTCCTTGAAACCCGCCCACAGCCAGACAGGGCGGTCCTGGGAGTCGAGAGTGCACACAGCTGCCCGGGCCACCATGGGTCCCGCCGAGGACCTGGGGGAGAAGCTGCCTTTTGGGAGGGTGCATTCAGTGCGTCCCCAGCTGGGAGCTGGGATGAGAAAGGGGCCCAGGGGCACATCATATGGGCAATGGGAGGCCTGGGAGGCCTGTCCAGTGCTCTCCCAGGAGGAGCAAGGTGGACCCCACAGGCCTCGAGTAGGTCTGCGCTGGCCAGCAGGGCTGGGCCTGAGGGTGCCCAGGTGGGAGCTGCCCGCGCGGGCTTGAGGCCTGTCCCCCAGACCTGTCGGTGGAGGGGGGATGGGCTTGCTGTCCATCAAACTAGGTGACCCCTCCCCACTTTACGATGCTGGCTATGAGAGGCCTAAGGATTCCATGTTCCCCAACCATTAACTGTGGTCTGGAGGACTTGGGGGCCACGTGGGGGCTGCCCCTGCCCCCCAGGTGGCACCACCACGGACTTCTGCCTCATAAAGCCGAGTCGAGGGCCGGCCTGCCGGGCAGCAGTGGCCTCGCCGTGTGACCCCCAGATCAGGCCGGGTGCCCACCCGCGGGCAGTGCTGCCTCCGGGCAAGTGCGCTCTATGCCCACAGGTCCTGAAGGTGGGAGGGGCGCCGGCTTCCTAGAGGAGGGGGCTCGCTGAACGAAGCCCGTGAGGAAGACTTGTCAGCTGTCGGGGCGGGGGGCGTGTGAGCTTGGAATACGAGAGAGAGCTAAGAGGGCCCTGAAGGCTCGCAGCTTCCAGTGCTGGCCCAGTGGATTGTGCGCGCAGAGGACATAGGGAGCCACTGTGGGCTCTAGAGGGAGCGAGTGGTGCCTCAGGAGGTCGTTTCCAGGGAGTATGACAGCTTTTGAAACAGACCATTTTCTCGCCCCTCCCAGGGCTCTCCAGGGGAGAGAGGTCCAGCTGGTGCTGCCGGGCCCATCGGAATTCCAGGGAGGCCTGGGCCCCAGGGACCTCCAGGGCCGGCTGGAGAGAAAGGGGCTCCCGTAAGTACAGCTTAGGTTGGGGGAGCCCTCCCCTGGGCGGTGCTGGGGTCGGCCTCACGTCCAGCCTTGTCCTTGCCCCTGTGACGGCCCCACGAGTATTTCCCTGGGGATTGGGGATCATCTTCTGGGATGTGCGTGTTCCGAGACGTCCTGACTGGGGTCTGTGGGGAGGAGCCCCAGTGTCGGCCACGTTCTGGCAGCGAGGGGCCGAGCTGGAGGGCGCCCGGGGGCGTGATGCTGGCAGGACTCAGCCTGTCCGCACCTGCATGTACCGACGGAGAGAGTCTGTCCCCTGTGGACTTGGACTTGGTCCCCGCTCTGAGTGCCACGTGTGTGGATGGGCCACAGCTGTCCTGTGTGGGAACGCTCCTCCCTGCTGGCCCAAACCCCTATGGCTGGTCTTTTGATGAGAAAGAAGGACGTTTGGAACTGGCACTCCCCTTTGTTGGTCTGGAGGCAGCCGTGGAGCAAAGGTGTCCAGCAACGAAGGGTGGGATGTGGGTAAGGGAAGTAGGACTTTGTCCTCTGTGCCCACGAGAAGCCGACGACCTCTTGGTGAACCCCGAATCCTGCCAGCTCTGTGAAGCCTCAGGAGTAGGGAGGAGTGTGTCTAAGAGCTGCCCGCGTCGCGGATGAGCCCCCTCCCTGCCAAGGCGCCTCCCGCCAGCCCCTCTCTGGAGAGCCCGCAGAGCACCCTGTGTCCAGGAGCGGCTCTCGCGGCCCGTGTTTGACTCCTGCCCCATGGCGCTGCGGCCTCCCGCCTGCCCCTGCATTCCGAGAGCTGCGGAGGCCAATGCCAGCTCAGCCCCCTTCTCCTTCTCTACTCGGGAGGCCCAGCGAGCCTGAGTTCTGGAGGATTCTGCAGATGTCAACACAGGCATGTCTGAGTTAGGCACGTGAGCGATTGGTTTGTGCCAGAAAGGTGCAATTTGCCTTGTGCGTTTCGCTCTCAGAGGCTCGTGGCTGGAGAGAACAGCCTGTGTTCCCCGGGCAAGAGCTCTCCGCTGAAGCCACGCTGGGAACGTCTGCACCATTGAGAATCTGTCCAATATGTTACCGGCAATTTCCACGGCATCTTACCATTCCAGCAGTGACCCAGCATCCGGCCAGATTCCGAGCCGGAAAACCGGAGCCTGTTGGGCGTCATTCAGCGCATGTGGACAGAGTGCACACAGCGTCAGGGGACACGGCTTAGTTCATTGTTTCAAGAGTAAATATTTAAGCAGAAACCTTGCCGGAGTAGCTCTATCCAGGGAGAAGCTTGTTGTTCTTCCAGAACAGATGCAGAGAGAACAAAAGGTCAAGAGAAGGTTGGGGTGTCTCCCTCCAAGAACTCCCGACCTGACCAGCAGCGTGGGACAGGGTGGTTCCACGAAAGCCCTGCACCTCGCCAAGGCATTTTCTGGCCCAGCAGGGTAGAAGTGTGTCAGAATGAGACCGAACTGGAGGAGTTGGAAGTGGGTCCTGCAGGGAGGGGATGATACAAGGGGACAGTGACGTAGGACCCAATGCTGGTCACGTTCAGGTCCAAACACCGAATGACGTTTCTCACCTGTGCCCCCTCCCCAGTGGGTATGCCCTCTTTCTGTGTGTCTGTTGGCGGAAGGGGATTCCTGCTGGGGTGAGAAAATTCAAGCCACTCACAGGGTGACGTGATGGCTGGTAAAACTGAGCAAACTCGGTGGGGGTCACTGGAGACTGCCAAGGGGGCAGTTAGGAAAAACATGAGTCAAAGTTATAAGGATGCGCAATAGCAGGGGGTCTATGCACATCCGTGTGTGCATGCCCTGTGTGTGTGCAGGTGCATGTATGTTCATGTGTGCACGTGAACATACATGGCAGTGTGCTTGTGTGTGCACGTGTGTGCATGCATTTCTGTGTGTGCACACTTGTGTGTCTGTATGTGTGTACATGCATGTCCATGTGTGCAGGTGCATGTTTGTTCATGTGTGCATGTGAACATACATGGCAATGTGCTTGTTTGTGCATGTATGCATATGTGCTTGCACTTCTGTGTGTGCACATGTGCGTGTCTGCATGTGTACATGCATATCCGTGTATGTAGAGGTGCATGTATGTTCATGTGTGCATGTGAACATACATGGCAGTGTGCATGTTTGTGCATGTATGCACGTGTGCTTGCACTTCTGTGTGTGCACATGTGCATGTCTGTATGTGTATACATGCATATCCATGTGTGTGTGCAGAGAGGATGTCTGCAGAGAATTCAAAGAGCCAGAAAGTTGGTGGAGGCTGCTCAGGCCCTCCTGGTCACTGGCTTAGATAATCTAGACACAGGCTCAGGAATTTGGTTGGCTGGGTGTGAATCCTGGCTCTAACCGTGCCTCAGTTTCCCCATTCATGGGATGAGTGTGGACTAAGTGAAGTCAGGCAGCAGAAGTTGTGGCCCCGCGCTGGGCTCTGTTCTGGCTGAAACACCCCGGGTCATGGTGACTGGCACTCCCAGGAGCGTCCACTTTCCTGCCCACGGGTCCCTCTGGGGTGATGGGCTGCTGGTGGGAGGTTCCCACGCTGGAGCCACGTTTGACCAGGCGTCTTCTGTCCTCTAGGGCGAGAAGGGCCCACAAGGCCCCGCTGGCCGAGATGGTCTCCAGGGTCCCGTGGGGCTCCCAGGTCCAGCTGGCCCCGTGGGTCCTCCCGGAGAAGACGGAGATAAGGTAAGAGCTCAGAGTGACGCTCGGCCACACCCGGCCAGGCTGGCGGGGAGAGGGAATGGTGGGACGCCCGCGGGTGCAGGCAGCTGGCAGACCCAGCCCGTAACCCCCTTGCAGTCCCGGCATTAGAGAAAGATTTAGAGCAGCACACACGTGACCAGCAGTAAATGAAATCCCTGGCCTGCCTGGGCACACTGGGAAACCACTTTCCTCTTGTGTCCTCTCGAAGTTGCCTCAAGCCCTGTTGTGTCCAGAGCAGACAGATGCTCCCTGTCCCCACTGAATCATTTCCGTTCTGAGCCCGCGGAGCCGCTGTAATGAGGTTTTACTCCACATCTATTTTTAAATGTCTTCACTTGAATTATCAGGGCTCCCTGTCATTAGGAATGTGCTTTATGATCCTGATGCTATTATCGCAGGACCTTGTCTTATACTTCCTGTAATGAAGGCAGCGAGATTTAGCTCTTCAGTTAACTTTCCATTTATGATAACTCTGTGGTGACATTTCTGACTTTGTCACCTCTGTGTGGATGGCGCCTTGCATCTCGGTGGAAGACAGGCTTGCCCGACAGAAGCCCCGGAGAAGGTTTTAATAACTTCTTTGGAAACACAGTGACTGCGTTGCCTATTGTGGTGGCGTCGTGGTCGCCGTCCCGTCGGAAAGAGCGCGATTTCAGTGTGGCCTTTCCCGTATTGTCAAGTCAGAGTTGCGTCAGACCAGATCAGACCTCGTCCCTTTTAGCCCTCGTCTTGAAGAGGAAATCACATCCATGTAGGGAAGCATTTCTTCTCGGGAAGCTTCTAGGGCCGCCTGCAGGGGACGCTGTTCTTCCCAGAGGAATTAATCACGGGGAACGGGCATGGTCTGAGCGGGCACCGGGCCGCCTAACGGAACCTTCCACGTCTCCCGCCAGGGCGAGATCGGGGAGCCGGGGCAGAAGGGCAGCAAGGGAGACAAAGGCGAGCAGGTAAGCGCGGCAGTGCCACACCGCCAGCCACGTGCTCAGGGCCAGGCGCGGTCCCGACTGACGTGGCTGATGGCGGATAGGGCACGCTGCTGAAATCTGGAGCGTGTGTGTTTGGAGGACATCCGTGTGCGTGTGGTGTCTGCGAGTGACTCTCTCGGTGTTACAATGAACAGGAGGCATTCCCAGGGTTGGTGGCGTGAAGCCAGCTGGGCATTTGTGTCCCTGAGGTTTTCGGTTCTGTAACCTGCTCGTGGCCCTGGAGGCTGAAGAAACCAGAATATTCTGGCAGGGTCAGCACCATTGACCAAATACCTGCTAATTTCCCTGTTTCAGTTTTTCACTAGATGAGAAATACCATGTGTTCTCACAAAAGCCTGTCACTCTCCTAGCAGCTTCTTCCCAATGGTGGGAAGTGTCTCCTGATCTCCCAATATTTAGATTCCGGGCAGGAAAGAGCCCTGGTCCCGGAAGGCCCTCCCCAGGGCTGTGTCCCTCCCGCCACGCCGGGCTCCTGCTCCTGCTCGCCTTCCTCCTCCCACGTGCGCTGGGCTGGCGGGTTCTGGAGGGCGGCACGAGGCGGCAGAGTGCGCACAGGGTGGGGCGTGAGGGCATTGGGTGAGCCGTGTGCTCCCACACCCTCGTTGAGGGGGGTCTCACGTGCTCGTGCCGTGGGTGGGTGGTGGCCTGAGGTGATGCACGGTGGCCTCTCGGGAGACATTGGGAGCAGCTGCCTCTGTCACCATGATGATGTGCTCGGGGTCGAACCAAGAACCCGGCCGACTTCCCAGAGCCTGCAGCATGGCCCGCACCGTCGTGTTGATGTTACCTCCAATGAATGACACCTTTGGGGTCTGAACCGATGACCTCGGGTGCATTAGCCTCTGGCGCTGACTGTCCTCAGCTCGGGACATGGTTCGCCCCATCCCTCGGCCTCGTCCGAGATTTGGGAAGCGACCCACGCTTCTGTCTTGCTCCCCACAGGGTCCTCCCGGGCCGACGGGTCCGCAGGGCCCCATCGGACAGCCAGGCCCCTCCGTGAGTATCTGCGGCCGGTGACCTTCCGAAAGACCCGCACCCCTCAAGCCGCCGTGTTACCCGGGACTGGTCCTGACTCGCGGCTCAATGATTTCCCTGCAGGGAGCGGACGGCGAGCCAGGTCCTCGTGGCCAGCAGGGCCTTTTCGGGCAGAAGGGTGATGAGGGTCCCCGAGGTTTTCCTGGGCCCCCCGGGCCAGTGGGGCTGCAGGTAAGTGCCGAGTCCTCTTCAGATGCCTCCTGCGTCTTGGCTGTGCCCTCTCCCCCTGGCTTTTTAAGAATGGGCACACTGGCTGGGCTGCAGGGGCCTCCTGGGCCCCGTCCGATCAGAGTGCTGCAAATTCCCAGAATTCCAGCCATCCCCAATTGACTGCTCTTATTTACACAATCACGTGTATGTCCATGCTCACTGTGGAAACTGATTATTTGTAAGAAAACAAATGGCTTCTAAACGCCGCCTAGAAATAAACTGTGGACATTTGGGTGCATTTCGTCCCCATGCCTGTTCAACTCCTGCTTTCACATACGCACGGGCTCGTACGCAATTTTGTTTGGGTTTTGCAAAATCTGAATCACGTCATATGTTATGTAGGAAGTTTGTACGCTGCTTTCTGCATGTTACGTTTTGAGGTGCGTTGAATGTCGTTCACTGTGCTTTGAACAAATGGCTTTTTATTTATTTGGGAAACATGATTTTTAGTCACTACGCGGTAACCCGGCATCTGGCGGTGACATAATTTATCCAGGCGTTTCCCTGCTGTTGGCTCATTAGGTTTTACTGCTTTCTGGGCCTGGCCGTAAGCACCTTTGTCATAAATCTTTGCGCTCTTCCCCGATCGTTTCCCCGGGCTGGCTCCGAGACTTGGAACCGGGACGTCTGCGTGGGTAGCTGTGGGCGCAGCAGCACGCCCCGGGGCCTTTGGAGGCTCAGCGCCTCGTGTCGGCGGAGATGGTGAGAGCTGTGTGTGTGACAGCTCACGGCCTCACTGCACCTTTCCTGTTCCCAGGGCTTGCCAGGCCCCCCAGGTGAAAAGGGTGAGACAGGAGACGTGGGCCAGATGGTGAGTGTGTCCTGATGCCAAGACCTGGCCGTGGCAGCTGGCTGACGTTTGGGGAAGTCTGCATTTCCTCTGGGCTCAATGGCCTCTCCGTGTCCCTAGGGCCCTCCAGGTCCCCCTGGCCCCCGAGGACCCTCCGGAGCTCCAGGTGCTGACGGGCCACAAGGTCCTCCGGGCGGAATAGGAAATCCTGGTGCTGTAGGGGAGAAGGTAAGGCCCGGTGCCTGCTGCAGTAGCGGATGTGTGACTGAGGAGTGCATGTGTGTATGCGTGTGTGTATGCATGTGTATACATGTGTGTTTTTGCGTGTGTACGCGCAGAAGTGTGCAAGGGCATGGCCAAATCATTCCAACAAATACATTTTGAAACTTAGAAGAAGATTGGTGAAATGGAAGGTGAAAGTCCAACGTGTTCACTGGTGGCAGCCTTTTGCGGCATTTCCAAATGGTGCCCCCCGCCAGCAAGGCCCCTGCCCCCGCCCCAAGTTCAGTGAGGATGGAAGTTACTGTCTAGTCCTGGGAGTGCTGGACTCGCTGTGCCTGCAGTTCCCACTTCAGCCCAATTCTGTTCCCGTAACCTGGGGCCTCCCCGTTTGGTCTGACGGATTTTAGGGCCCAAGCCCTCAGGATGACTCAAGGAACATGAGGGACCTGTGTGTGGCTGTGTGCATGTGTGTCCAGGCATGTGCACGAGTGCATGTGTGTGTGGGCATGTGTTCGTGTGTGCGCATCTGTGTGCATACGTGTGCGTACACATATGTGCATGCATGTGGGCACACATGGTGGGTGGGACTGCCCCTGCCCCCCAGTGCCGCTGAGTCTGCCTGACTGTAAGAACTGACCTTTGCTCTTCTGGGCAAGAGGGAAGACAGGAACGTGCACCTGTGCACTTGAGCTCCCTGTGGGCCGTTTCCAGAGTTTTCTTTCTGACATCGGCCATGAAATTGAAAGAAGCTCTCAATCACTGCTCATTTTTTATGATATGGAAATTAAAGAGAAATACTCCCTGCCGTGCCCACGGGGGTGGCAGCATCTTTCTCCCACCGTCCCTCGGCTGCCCCTGCCCAGGCCCCCTTCCCTATGTCCGTCCCGGTGGCCGTGGCCCTGAGGAGTGCGTGTGGCTTCCTCCCTGCCTCTGCCCTGCCGTCCCTGCCTAGATACCATCCCCGCCCGAATACCGTCCCATCTGCCCACTTTGCTTCTCATCATCAACCCGCAAAGCCCCCGGGGCACAGTTCTTGGGAAAGCCTTCTTAGGCTGTGTCTCCTGCAGTCTGGACGTCCCTCCCTGCGTCCATCACACTCCTCACATGCCCCCCTCCAATCCAGGGAGCCATCTGGCGACTGGCCGCCATCCCACTAACCCTGGGTCCCCAGTACCTGGCGGCCTGCAGGTGGAATTTGGCGGGTGCTTGACGCCAGGGCCGCTGTTCCCACCAGCGCCTCACTGTGTCTTGTGTCTCCCTAGGGTGAACCTGGCGAGGCTGGCGAGCCTGGCCTTCCGGGAGAAGGAGGACTCCCGGTGAGTGAGTCGGCGTGGGGGGCGGGACGTACCCGAGCAGCTGTGTGGACAGGTGCTGGATCAGAAGCTCTGGTCCTGCCTCAGTTTCCCCATTCATAAAATGGGAGTCATAAGCCCTCATGTGCCCACCTCAGAGTTAACGTAAACAAGTCGGGGAGTGAGCACATGTGTGCACGCGTGCGTGTGTATGCGCACAGACTTTAGCGACCGCCCGAGACCAGTGGCCCGCAGTGACTGCTGTCCGTGATGTCCCAGGCCCTTTCTCAGGCTACCATAAATGTGGGGGCGACTGTTGTCACCCCATCATGCCAGGCCTTTGAAGTCCAGATGAACGTTCACTGTGCGGCCAGCTCGAGGGTGGCTTTTGGGCCCAGGTGGCAGCTGGGGACAGCAAGTGGCCGAGGCCTCCTGGGTGTTCAGCTGCCGCCCCCATCTGAGCACCGTGGCCCTGCTGCTGTCTGACCTGGGAGTCGGTCTTGGCCTTAGAGAGCCCCGGAAAGCCCGGGCTCCGCAGCCATCTCGGGCACACACACGGGCAGCAGCTGGCCCCTGGGCTGGGGCAGCAGACACCTGGAGAGGCTGTCGGCGTGCTGAGGACCCAGGAGGCACCCGCAGACCAGCGCCTGCGGTGCCAGCCCTGAAGCCCTGGCTCTGCCTTCCAGGGACCCAAAGGAGAAAGGGGAGAGAAGGGCGAGTCTGGCCCTTCTGGTGCTGCTGGACCCCCTGGACCCAAAGGCCCTCCCGGAGACGACGGTCCCAAAGGCAGCCCCGTGAGTACTGCTGTGAAGCTGGGGGCCCACGGAGCGGGGCTGGGGATCCCTGCACCCCAGAGCATCTGACTTGTCGCCAGCGCGTGCTGTGCTCTGGGAATGGCTTCGGGACCCGTGTATGTCTTGGGGCTATTTCTCCAAAGTCTAGAGGTTTGCACACCAGCTGCTGCACGACCTAGTGGAGATGAGGGCAGGCGTGGGTAGAGGAGAAAGCTCCGGAGGGTTCCCTGCACAGACTAGCAGCCGCCAACATGGACACACACGACAGTCGCCCTGGGGGATGCCCCGCCTCTGGCCTGCCCTGATTTGGCATCAGGAGTGGCTTCGGAGAGGCATGTTCTAGAAACCTGAAGGTCCAGGTTTTGGTCTCTACCTGGATCTCCCGGGGAATGGACGTGTGGGCAGGACGCCTGCCCCTTACGTGCTCTGGAAAGCAAGAGACCGGCTGAGCCCAGCCCTGCCCACCGGCCAGGCTTGCTGGCTTCATGAGACACTGCATGTGACAGGGCTTCCGGGTCATAGTGTCCCCCGAGGTGTCAGAGTTTTTGGACAGCTCTAGGAGCCAGACAGTGGCAGGTAGTTTTCTGGGGCAGTGACTGTGTGGCCGAGTGTGGTCTTGGCAGGTGGCTGACGGCCATGGCTGTCTCTCTCTCTCTCTCTCCATTTTAGGGCCCAGTGGGTTTTCCTGGAGATCCCGGCCCCCCCGGAGAGCCCGGCCCCGCGGTAGGTGCCCACGAGGGCAAAGCCCTTCGATCCCCACAGCTCCTGTGGCCCCTGACAGCCCCTCTCCCCTTTCTTCTGGTGGTTTCCTTTTGCTGAGGTCTCGCTGGGGCGTGACACTCTCCCAGGGGTATCACGTGCCGATGATCGGATGGAGAAAACGTGTCCCCCATTGAGCAGCCATGTGCTGGCGCCAGGGTGTATCTGATTTGGGGACAGGGCTGAGGATGCGTTGGGCACTAGTGGGTGAACTCAGGGTGCTGTCGAAGTCAGCAAGGAGCCTGGTTCTGTCCCCGCAGGGTCAAGATGGTCCCCCTGGTGACAAAGGAGACGACGGTGAACCTGGGCAGACGGTGAGTCCACAGCCCGACCCGACGTCGTGGTGGGAGTGCCTGTGTGTTCCCGGCACTTTGCAGCTTGCCCAGTTCATTTCTGAGAAAAACCTGAGCCCAGCCCCTCGTGTGATTCTCAACCATGGCAGCAGCTGGCGAGCTCCATCTGAGGGTCTGTTAAAAGCTACGGACCCTCTTTTCAGAACAGAAAAATGCGTGCTCCGTCGTGGCATGTTCGTCCCAGCAGTGTTTTGCTCACAGCGCCGGGGCTCGCAGGACCCGCCCCCACACCCAGCAGTAGCAGCTTCCCCGCACCCCAACCCCCATGGTGCTTCCCCGCACCCCGACCCCCATCCTCGCGGGGCGAGCACCCCACCCACGGGCCCTTCCTGCCTTGACTGAGCTCGCACTAGACATTGCAGCGTGTCGTAAACACTCTCAGGGGTGGATCGACCCTTACAGGCCCCTGGACAGGATGCGGCTTGGAGGGGCCCCTGGGGCCTCTGGGGTTTCCCTCGCCCCCTCCTGCACCCGGCAGGGCAAACTGCTGCCCGAATCATGGACTCAAGGGCAAAGGGCCGTGTCACTGGTCTGCCATGGGCAGCTGTGCAAAGAAGGGGTCAGGGACACAGCTGTGGGGCCAGATTCTCCCACAGATGTCCCCATTCCGCCACATGCTGGCCTGTGCCCTGGGGACAATACGTGTCCCCACTTCTGTGTAGGGGGATGCGAAGGACCCCCTGCGCCAGGTTGCGGTGAGGATCACGCCCATGGTGGGAAAGTTCTCCTCCAACAGGCAGCCAGGCTGCGGGCCGGGCCGTGCGTGGAGTGTGGGGCTGCAGCAGGGCAGTCCCGGGCGACCCTCTCTCAGGACCTCTCGTGCTGGCCGAGGACGGATTAGACTGAGATTCTGTGAGGTTTGCCGCGGTTTCGTCTGGCGGGCATGGTGCTAATACTCCGTGTGTTCTTTCTCCAACACCAGGGATCCCCGGGCCCCACTGGTGAACCAGGTCCGTCCGGGCCTCCAGGAAAAAGGGTAAATAGTTCTGCAAGTGAGCCCTTGGTGTCAACGCCCTGCATGACGGTTGTCCCCCGCACCCCGATGCCCTCACCGCCTTGGCTCACGTCTGGGCTGGGCCGTGGTGCTCCAAGCAGCCCTGGTGGGGAAGACGCTTGCGTTTGGAGTGTGTTCCCCGCTCAGCTTCCTGCCGCGTCGTCTGACGGCAGACCCGCTGGGGCCATGTGGCTGCACCTTGTGGGACAGGCCTCACTGACACCGTCCGAAATACCCATCATGGGAGAAACACAGCCGCAGAGCTGAGAGACTCCTTTTACCCGGCTCAGATTTTACCTAAAACTCAGGACAAATGACGAGGCGTTCTTTACACAGCGGATGATCTAGTCATTTCCCGCTGCTGCAATACACGGAGCTGCCTGGTGCGCCCAGACCTGGGAGGCCACCCCGCACTCGTGGCGTCAGATGCCACCTGGCACTCGCGGCGTCAGATGTCTCTGCAGACGGCCCACGGGGCTGTTCTCTGGGACTGGGGTCCTTGGGACCCATGCTGAGGGCCTGCGTCCGTGCTGGTGGCAGCCAGGGGCAGACCCACACCCTGCACCCCTCCCTGGGGCCCAGGCCTGTCTGTGTCCACACATTGACCTCATCATTCTGGTGCTGCAGGCCACACAAGCCACTGTTGTCCCCTTACTTGTTCCAGGGTCCCCCGGGCCCCGCAGGCCCTGAAGGCAGACAGGGAGAGAAAGGAGCCAAGGTAACGTTCCGGCTGTGCTGGGCCATGCACGGGCCTTCCAGAGGGGAGCGGTGGGTGGGAAGGGGCAGCATGTGGACAGAGGAGGCCACAGAGCCGGGAGTGGCCCCTGGGGGCCTGGCTCACGGGCAGCCTGTAGGGGAGAGCCGGTTCTCTCTGTGGGAGGCAGCAGGTGTGGCTGGGGGTACGGGCGTCTGATCCTGGCACCGCGGTCTACCCTCCCCCAGGCCTGCGGGGGTGGAGGCGAGTGGGTGCGGGCGTTGGGGATCCCAGGGCGGAGTCCCAGTGTGCCAGAGAGCCGGCCACACTGTAGCTGCCCACCCCTGCAATGCGGATGATGACGGTGCCCGCCGCAGGGGGCCAAGGGAAAGACGGGGGGTGGGGGGCAGGCAGTTATCATAGGGCCTGGCCCCTGGAGCACACAAGAGGCCATCCTCGAAGTGAGGTGACCGGTGGGCCCGGGATGGTACCATCACCTCCCTCCTGGGGATGCCTGTCATTAAATGACACAGTGGTGGGGGTCTCCAGACTCCGCTCCTGTGTGGGAAATGGCAGCTGTGGCCACTGTGGCCGTGGTCGGTGTGGACGGAGGGAGGCTGGGCAGCCTGTTGGCTGAGGAAGTTAGCGGATGGAGCGTTGGCCAGGGCAGCTTGCATAGCCGTGTGGAGAACTGGAGCAGCCTGGATGCCACTCTGTGCTTGCCGCCCTGCAGGGAGAAGCCGGCCTGGAAGGGCCCCCTGGGAAGACTGGCCCCATCGGCCCGCAGGGCGCCCCTGGGAAGCCGGGGCCCGACGGCCTGCGCGGGATCCCAGGCCCCGTGGTGAGCGGGCTGGGCAGGCCCGGGAGGCACAGGGGCTGCCGAGGACAGAGGTGTGGGCCCGGCACTCACGCGGCGGGTCTCTGTGTTTCAGGGTGAACAAGGTCTCCCGGGGTCCCCAGGCCCAGACGGTCCCCCCGGCCCTCTGGTGAGTGACATTCCCCAGGGCAGTGGGGGCGGGTTTGCCACCTGAACCTTCTGGGATGAGGACTCTGACCCCTCTCCCTCCTCCCACAGGGTCCCCCAGGACTCCCCGGCCTTAAAGGAGACTCTGGTCCCAAAGGTGAAAAGGTAAGGGGACCCCAGGCCCACCTCCCATATCCTCGGCTGCTGATGTGGCCCTGTGTTGTCTTGGGCCTGCTGTGAGCTGTGAGGGGTTCTGGGGGTCAGTCAAACAAGGGGACATGGACCTGTGCTCTGGAGGCTTGTCCCCACCTGCAGGGAGCCCCGGGCAGTTCCGGAGGTCCCCACAGCCCCAAGAGCTGGCAGGGAACCTTCTGGCTGGCGCCGAGGCCCCCGCTGGAGGGCATTTGGCACCCCAGGAGCAGCCACTGGCCCTGGGCACGGTGGCCTCGGGCCTCCCTGCGGGTGTCATGGGGGCTGGGCAGCGGACGGAGCCCGTTGACCTTTTAACGGGTGGTGATTTTTTGCTACTTACATTGACTTATTTACAAACGTAAAATGTACTCACAGGCCAAAGAGTTGTACGTAAAGAAGGCAACGAGGTCTCTTCTCCCTCTAATGTCTACCCCACCCACCCCCAAGCCCCAAAGCAGGGAAAGCTGGGGGATCCTTCCAGAGCTTTCTACAGGCTACATAAACATGTAGAAAAGCACATAAACAACCGTACAAAGCACATGCCGTGGCTGTTTCTTTTTAAAGGAAATAACAAGTGACTATAGTCTCTGTGATTCTTGCGGCTGTCCGTCTGTGTCAGTCCTCAAAGTTTGTTCCAGTTCTTTGTGAGGGCAGGCATACACACTCGCCACTGGCCAAGGAGAGAGGACACATGTAGAAAGACATAAAAATTCCCGTTCCGGAGCAGCCCTTTCGTCCCTCTGGGCTGTGTCTGTGTCGCCATCTGTTTTCAGGCGTGACTTGTGCCTGCAGTTTGTTCCCTTCCAGAAGATGCTCGCTGGTGGCTCGCCGGTGGCTCCGTGGTGTCCGTGGCAGGGCTGTCCTGCTGCAGCCACTGGCTCGCTGTAGCCAGGTGTGAGGCAAATGCCCCTTCGTGTCTTTTCTTTCCAACAGGGTCATCCTGGCCTGATTGGGCTCATCGGACCTCCGGGTGAACAGGGTGAGAAGGGTGACCGTGGCCTCCCCGGCCCCCAGGGCTCGCCGGGTCCTAAGGGAGAACAGGTGCGTGAGATGTCGTCTTGCCCTGGGCTGGCGAGAAGCAGCTAAGAACCCCGGGGCTCTAGTCCCCAGAGGACCTGAGGCAGATCAGAGCCTGGCAGGACGTCCTCTTGTCCGGCAGACCCAGGCGTCCTACTTTGCAGACAGAGACCGTTGTGGGGGACGGGCTCTCCCAGGGCACGGGGAGCTGTGCTGACCGGCAGGGAGTGTCCCCTCCGCGTTGCCGTGGTGGCCTCAGAGCTGGAGGGACTCAGGGGTCAGATCACGTGTCTCCTGCCTCTGAGTGGGCAAGAGCCTCTGACCCAGCCAGTGCCCAGGAGGACACAGTGGCTGTCAGTGGCATTCGCCGTACCGTGGCGCAGGGCCTGGGCGTCTGTGCCCTTCCTCCTGCCTTGCCCCAGGTGCACGCAGCGGACCCCAGGCTTTCCTGGAAGCCACTGTAGCCGCTGGAGTTTGCAGCCTCAGCAAACCACAGCCGAGGAAACCCTAGCCAGAGAGTTTCGCCCTGCCCTGCGGCTGGGAGTCACGTGAATGTGGCCTGGCCTGGGAAGGGTGGCATGTGTCCCAGAGACAGGAGAGAGGGGTGAGGGGACATGCTGTGCCTCTACCCCTCCCCCATGAGGGCCACCTGTCCTCATCTAGCGTGGGCATCGCCACGTCCCAAGAAGGTGTGCAGGGCACACACGTGCGCAGTAAGCTATGCCACCTCCACCTGTGCCGGGCCTGGCAGGTGTCAGGACGCAGGGGACAGAGCAGGAGCAAGCGGAGTCCCTAGGCTGGGAGCAAAGTGGACCCCCTTGCGGGGCCCAGGGGCAGCTGCAGGGTGGCGGGGGGTGCGGAGCTTATTGGAAACCCTGCCATGGGCCATTGTCCTCGTGGGCCACCAACCATTTCCCACTGGCCAGTGTCCCCAAGGCATAGCAGCACCCTCAGAGGAGTGCTGCCCAAGATGCGGTGGCCCCGCCACCCTGAGTATCAGGGAGGAATCCAGGTCCCCACGGCCACAAGGGAAGCACCCTCTGTGCCCACCCTCTTCGCTCACTCGTCCCCAACCTGCACCGTGGTCTCGGCCGTGCTGCTGAGGCAGGGGCTGACCCAGAGGTGCAGGCTGGAGGATCTGTGGGCTGCTTGGAATGGCCCAAAGCCGGAGTCGTCCCTGCACGACCAAGGACAGGGAGGACAGCATGCCTCCCCGGTGACATTTGGCGGTCGGCCTTCCGCCACCCTTGCTCGTGGCTTAAGCCCTGGTGACAGTCTGTGTGGAATCTGGGGCTCGGGTGCAGGGGCTCTGGGGTGCCCTCCGCTACGCGGGCGCTGGTGGCAAAGCTCTCGGCAGCTGCTCTGCACCACCACCCTGAGCTGCGCGGGGAGGAGCCAGCCGGGGAGGGGGTCCGAGCAGAGGTCATGTGCTCCGAGGGTGCGAAAAGCACATCTAGAGGCTGGGCAGGACAGACAGAAAGGAAAAGACTGCAGGACGCTCACTGCCCACCCCGGGCTTCTTTTAGTGGGGACACCAGCGCCGTGAACAGAGACACAGACAGGATCAAGTCAGGGCCGGGGCGTCGGAGTGAGTGTGAAAAGGGATGTCTCAACCCAAAGTCACCTCCCCGTGGCCCTGCGGGTGCAAGAGAGTCCTTCCAGCCCGGACGGGGAGCAGCGCTAGGGGCTGTCAGCCTCGGGGTGATGCTCAGGCCAGCCCGGGTGGACTGCTCCCCGGACAGTGCTCCCGCCCCGGGACTAGAGAGCAGCCCAGACACGGCTGTGCTGGGCCAGGGGCGTTGCCTTAGGGAAAAGACGGTTGGGGGACCTGGTGACACACCGTGCCACAGTTCCTCCTCTTCTGAGGGTGACGACCTGCGTTCTCTGCTCCTTTTCAGGGTATCACTGGTCCTTCTGGCCCACTCGGGCCCCCCGGCCCCCCTGGCTTGCCGGTGTGTATCTGGGAGGGGTGGGGGCAAGGGTGAGGGGGTCTGGGCCTCGGTAGGGCTGGAGGGTTACGTACAGTCACCTAGGCAGCAGAGCGGGGACCCCAGGGTACATTTGCCCATTAACCCCACACTGGGGTTTTTAGTGACAGGAGCAAGGAAGCGGGGTTACTGGGCCCTGGTTTCTGGTTGGGGAGCTGGGGGCGGAGCCTCTGCCTTTGGGCACTTCAGGGAATGAGGACACCTGTCTGTGGTCTGTGGGCACCTGGGGGAGGTGGGGAAACAATGTCTGGCTCTCCAGGCCCTCAAATCTGCATGAGCCGGCTGGCCTGACCCAGACCTGAAAAGTTGAGGTCCCCTCTTCTGGCCCCCCAGCCTGGGGCCCCCCACATTGCCGGGAGATAGTACCCCAAGGGCATCCTAGAGGCCCGAGTCTCTACTTGCCCCCAACCAGTCTGTGCAGGCTGGGCCCTGGGGCGTGTGGTGTCCCAACGGCCGGCCCCTGCTGTGTGCAGCGGGAGAGGAGGCAGAGCGCATCTGTCCAGCCTGCTGAGACCAGGGCGTGCTCTTTTCCCCTGTCCTTCGGTGCCGCCCGAGTCCCAGCTCGGCAGGGAGGCAGGGCAGCCCTGTGCCTCTCTGTGGGGCGAGCGCCAGCCAAGCCCTGGCCTTGCCCTGCCTCCACCAGGCAAGTGTGGACGCAGACTCATCGGTAGGGGACACAGGCACGAGGGGGTGAAGTCCAGGCTGGACAGGATCGTTAGGGTGGGCCCAGAGATGCGGGGCCTGCTCTCTAACACTCTGTCCTCTGCTCCTACAGGGTCCTCCGGGTCCAAAAGGTGCTAAGGGCTCCTCGGTAAGTACTGCCCTGATCTGGGCAGCAGGGCTGAGCGTGGTCCCCTTATAGAGAACCGCCCTGGACGCCCGTCTGCGCTCAGGGCGGCCCTGCTCTTGGGCTCCTCCTCCCTTTCCAAACTGCCTGGGCACATCTCAGACCAGGCACTTGGGCCGCTTGCCCCTGCCGTAGGAAGCACCCTGTCCCCCAAATTCTGGTCTCAGGGCGTGCAGGAGTGTGGAGGGGTCTCTGCTGTCCCCATCCCTCCCCCACACGGGTTTCCGGGGACCATTCTAGAACCGAGGGTGGATTCAAAGTCATCTCGTGCCCCTGTGACCACATGCTGGTTCTCTTCTCCTTCTCCAGGGTCCAACTGGCCCAAAGGGTGAGGCAGGCCACCCCGGACCCCCCGGCCCGCCGGTACGTATTTCTTGGAGTGGAGGGGAGGGTGCTGGTGGGGGTTCGTGGGAAGCGTCTGTTTGTGGGGCTCCCTCCTGAGACTTGAAACCTGTGCCGCGTGCCTGGGGGCTCGTCCCTGGAGGGCTTGTCCCTTGGGTGCAACAGGGAAAACTGAGTCACACAGGCCTGTCCACAGGGCTCACAGGCCGACTGGCCCTGGGAATAATAGTGGGCCAGGTGAGAGAGAGAGAGATTGTGTCCACACACATGTGTACATACGTGTGTATATGGTACGTGCATGTGCGTGCCTATGGGGTGCACCAGGCCGGGCCCCCAGGTGCAGGCTGAAGCTTGTGGTAAACCAGGTGTGGCGAGTGCGCCAGGGGCGCCCCCTTTGGCCGTGCAGTCTCTGCCCGCCGGGGCCGCCTGGAGGTGGAGGGCTCTTGGGTCAGCAGCCCCCACTGGCCCCGGCGGGCTGCAGGGACAGGAGCGGGGAGAGCCCGTCGCTTTCCACAAGCTTGGTCCAGCTGAGGACAGACAGCAGACAGGGTGCGAGGCCACAGAGGCAGGAGGGGCTGGGCCTCAGGGCACCCAGGACAAGGCTCAGGGAGAGGCGCTCAGTGCAGGCAGAAACCCAGCAGAGGGGAGGGGCGTGGAATGTTCCAGAGCCAGGGCCGGGATAGACAGATGTCTGTGTAGCCCAGGTTGCCCGGGTGGCCCCTGCCACCCTGGGCCCCCTCACATCCCCTCCCACCCACCACTCCCCTGTCCTGCACCCCAGGGCCCCCCGGGCGAGGTCATCCAGCCCCTGCCGATCCAGGCGTCCAGGACGCGGCGGAACATCGACGCCAGCCAGCTGCTGGACGACGGCAACGGCGAGAGCTACGTGGACTACGCGGACGGCATGGAGGAGATCTTCGGCTCGCTCAACTCGCTGAAGCTGGAGATCGAGCAGATGAAGCGGCCGCTGGGCACGCAGCAGAACCCCGCCCGCACCTGCAAGGACCTGCAGCTCTGCCACCCCGACTTCCCCGACGGTGAGGGCCGGGGCAGCGGGCTGGCCCCGCGGGGGCCCCGGGACAGACAGACTGTGGCGAGGACAGCAGCCAGGCACCGCCTCCCGTCTTAGGGTGCAGAGCAGGGGGCTCCCCCCATTTGACCCCACGGGGGCACGGCAGGGGTGAGGCAGTGTGGTCCTAGGAGGCAGGGAAAGGAGGCCAAGGCTGTGAGGCTGGACAGCCGGGTTCTAGGCTCATCTTAGCCGTCTTCAGGCAGTAGCCTGCGGGCCCCGCCTCGTGTTCCGACCTGCCAGGTGGGAGTGAAAACTCCCCGTGGGAAGACAGTGACCTGAGGCCGCCCGCGACGTGCTTTTGGCTGGCACATAGCAAGGCCCCAGTGAGGGTGTGCGTCGGGGTCGGTGTCAGGCCTGTCCCTGGGCGAGCAGGCGTTAAACCCTGTTTACCGCCAAATCCCAAACACACCACTGTCAACAAATCCCGCACCTGCTGCACAACAAAATCGCACTGGCCGCCTTCCCTCCGGGGAGCGCGAATGCTTCTCCTACAAGATGCGAGGGAGTCTGTAATTCCAGTAGACCCTGATTCCACCTGCATGAACTGCCAGAGTTCATTCTGGAACATTCTCTGCATTTCTGTCCACCCAGAGAGTGAGCCGCCCCCCCCTCCGCCCCGCCCCTGTCCCCAGAGCATGTGCGCAACGTGCTCCACACTCCCTCTGGGTTCTTGGTGAACGAGCGTCCATGTGTCTACGGGCCCGACAGTGAAACAAGCCCCAGAAGGGTCCCGTGTTAGTGGTGCTGTGGCGCTGGCCGGCATTTTACCTGAGGAACTGGAGTGTCACAGCGGCTTCCGGAACCACCCGGAGAGCAGTTCTCGTGATTCTGCCTCCTTCCCTGTCCCGGAAATCCAGGTGAATACTGGGTAGATCCCAACCAAGGGTGCTCCAGGGACTCCTTCAAAGTCTACTGCAACTTCACGGCCGGAGGGTCGACGTGCGTCTTCCCGGACAAGAAGTCGGAGGGGGTGAGTACCTGTGTCCCCCGCTCGCCCGGCAGGCTTCGTCCCGTGACAGGGCAGGCTCAGGGCTTCACGTGTGTCTCGTGTACGCAGCTTGAAGGCTGAAAACCAGGAACCGAGCAGTTCCATAAGTGAGTGTCCTTCTAGAAGTAGGCCTGAAGTTGTTTTAGGAAGAGAATTTTTGTCAGTAAAATGGGTTTATGCAGCCTGGGTTATGGAAGGCTGAGGCTTTCCACCTGCCACCCAGTGTGGGGACTTCACCTGCTAGGTGAAAAGCCTTTCTCAGGTGACTCAGGGAGACCCTCTGAAACCCCTGTGAGGGAATTTGGGGACAAGTATAATAAAGTGACCCGAAGACATCTGGAAGCTACCCCTGCCTAAATGCTGAGTACCGGCTGATTTCCATGGGGTTGCTCCAGTCCCTACCAAGTGCTTTAAAGTCTGCCTGTAATAGTAAGGAATTAGGGGTGAGTAGCTCAGTTCTGAGTCATTGAGACTTTGTGGAATGTCACATAAATAGCCCTTCCGGGGCCTCCGCTCTGCGGCAGGAGTTTGTGTGGATGGGTGTGTGTGCACACGGATTTGTGGGTGAGGCAGGCATGTGCGCGGGCCTGTGTTGTCCTTCAAGAGAGCACCTGGGGCAGGGGCCACGTTGGCCCAGGACAGGGAGGAGGATGAGGTCCCTTCTGTAACCGGGACAATGACTAGGACTCCAGCCTTCAAGCCGGCGTGAGCCTGAGCAGACAGTTCTTCCGTGAGGTCCCCCGCGGAGGCTCACTCTTGTCACGTGACCCCAGCTGGAGGCCGCCGTCTTCTGGAGGCCACGGCCTGTTTGCCGCGCGGGTCCAGCACACACGTGTGCTGCGCTGCACAGCTGCAGCTTCCCCATGGCCTCGGGGCCCGCAGGAGCAGTTCCTGCCGGAGGGAGAGAGCTAAGTTCTCCCTGGGGGCCACCACCCCGTCACTCCCTAAATCAGCCTAAACGTGGTGAGCGCCAGCACCCCCTTGGGTCGGAGCCTGCTGGCGGCGCACGGCACACTGGCTGGGAGATTTGTGGGGCTCTCGGGCATGTGTGCCCTCCCCCACCTTGACATTGTCAACCCTCCGGAACCTGCTTTCCTAGCAGCCAGCCTCCCGCGCTGCGGAAAGAGGATTCGCGCGTCGGGACCTTCCACCTCAGTTCTCGCTTCCTTCCGTTTGGCCGGAGGCCGGGACGGAGTTCAGTTAGGAGGATGTTGCTTCTCGGCCCTCTTTCACGGTCTGTCCTCTGCAAATGGCCTCGCTGCTGGAGAACTCGCGGGACAGATTCCCCGATGCGCGGTGGCTTCCTGGGCAGCCGGGGCTGGTGTTTTGTCAGCAGCGTGAGGCCCCTGGGTGACCCACAGCTCCGTGCTCTTTTCGCCAGGTGTCCGCGGCTGGGCCGTGGCCGCTCGGCCCAGAGCAAACAGAGACCCTCCCCGGGTGGCCCTGGGCTGCAGGCCTCAAATGCAGGTTCACAGCAGAAGGCGGGGGTGAAGCTCACACTTGCCCCATCGCTGGACCGTCCCAGGAGGAAGTTACCCGCATGTCCCCGAGCTTGGTGTCAGCAACAGCAGACTTGGAAGCAAGGGAGAGGGCGGGAGAGCTCGGAGTGGGGCGAGAGGCAGGCTGGACACCCCTTTTCCTCCAGTGGGTCCCCTTTTCTGGCTCTCCTGGCACAAGGCCCCTCGGAGGAGAAAGCTGGGGAGTCAGTATGGATCGGACTTCTGCTTCCTCACCACGAGTGACTGGGGCCTGGGCCCTGTGGGACCTGCGTCAGCCCAGGCTGGGGACAGGCTGCCCCCTGGGCTCTTTCTCTCCACACCTGCCCCAAGTAAACCCACGGGCGGCTGCGGCCGCCTTGTTCCTGCTCGTGCAGCCCAGCAGCCGTCCCTCCTAGAGGAGGGACCAGCTGCCCAGCCAGCCGTCCCACAGTGTCACCACGGCCCGCTCGGCTGGCCTGTGCCCTGTGTCTGCAGCTCAGCAGACCCCACCTGGGACCCTCCCGGAGGGGGCAGGGGCTGTCCCTGGTGACGGAGTGTGTGGGCTTCGTGCTGCGACTCCAGGAAGGCCCTGGAGGAGCCGGCCTTGGTCTCTTGTCAACAGGAGACCAGCAGGGGCTTGGAGGAGGGTCCCCAGTCCCCAGTCCCTAGAGAAGACCCCCACCACACACACACCACACGCATACACACCATAGCACAAACCACACCACGCACATACCACACACATACACACCACACACATACCACACACATACACACCACACCACACACACACCACACACCACACACACGTCACACCACACACACTGCACACATACGAACACAATACGGATGGGCATACTGCACACACATCACACACACACACCCCATACCACAAACTGCAATATACACACCACAAACCACACCACACACACATAAACACAGTACAAGTGCACGTACCACACACACCACACACATACATACACCATGCCACACACCACACCACACACCACACCACAAACCACACCACACAGACACCACACCACACATACCACACACCATACCACACACCAGACCACAAACCACACCACACACACACCACACACATACATACACCATGCCACACACCACACCACACGCACAATCGGCGCGGCCCCCGGGCCGTAGGGACAGCAGAGGATGCCCACACACCCCTCGCCCATCAGGAAACGTTGGCCTCCGTTGCCGTCAGCACTAAGGATCCGTCGTTCACTCACTCACCCAACAAGCACTCCCAGCAGTCGCCGAGCGCCGAGCGCGGTGCTCGAGGCCTGCTAAGTGCAGGGTGCGACCTGCCCGCGGAGCACCCTGGCAGGCGCCTGGCAGCCGTTATCACCCTGGGCTGTTATCCTCATCTTCATCGTCGCAGTCTGTCCCCGAGGGCCCCGGCTCCCCGGGCGAGCCAGCCCCCAGCGAGTGCTGCCGCAGCGCCTCCTGATGTGACGGAGGGCGCGAGGGCCGGGGAGCGGGGGTGTCTGGACGCGGGAGAAGTAACCCTTTCATTTTCTGTTTCTCTCCCTCTTCGCCTCCCCACCGGACGTTTAGGCCAGAATCACTTCTTGGCCCAAAGAGAACCCGGGTTCCTGGTTCAGTGAATTCAAGCGCGGGAAACTGGTAAGGTGCCTCTCGCGGCCGCGCGGTGTGGCTGTAAACCCGCCCGTCTCGTATCTTGCAGAGTAAAATGGCCCGCTGGCCCAAAGAGCAGCCCGCCACCTGGTATAGTCAGTACAAGCGCGGCTCCCTGGTAAGTGGCCACCCTGGCCCGGCCACCGGGCGCTGTGTGCTTGCGACACGGCCTGCTCACGGCGGCTCAGGCTGGCTCATGGTGGCTCAGGCTGGCTCACGGCTCTGCATGGGACTAACGGCCACCGTGCGACACACCTGCTCTTGCCCTTTGGCCAAACCGCTCCACGCCATGTGACTGCGAGATTCAGCTGGGTGTGGAGTCCCCGCCTCCCACCCTCCCCATCCCGAGGGGACTTCATTGCAGCCTGGAGTAGGCGGTTGGTTTTCAGTGTAGACTTAGGGCGCCCAGAGCTGGGTGTGAGCCCCACGCCAGGCCGGCCCACCGCCTCCGACCGCACGGCCCCCGCTTCTTGGGAACCGAGGTCAGAGACTCCAGGGGCGGGGGCTCCCGCTCAGTCCAAGAGCAGGTCAGAGGAAATGGATCCTTGACCTCCCAACTATGCCGAGTTCTTGCCGGGACCCACGCCGTCCCTCCCCTCTTCCTGCAGCCCAGGGACCCCTGACGGCCCACCCGGCCGTGCGGCTCTCAGCTGCACCCTGCACAACTGTGTTGCTTGTGTTCTAACTCCTGGGGGCCGCACTTACATGACCCGTCCCTGAAAGGACGACAGCTTGGCATTCCTTGAAAGACCCACACTGGCTGCTTTTGTGGCCGGCGTAGACACCAAAGCCAGCTTGGACCCACGTGTGGGCCCAGCACTGCCTCCGCACCAGGCAGCATTTCCCTGCAGGTCGCAGGTTGGGTTTGGGCCCTCCTCTGGAATAAAGCCAAGTTCTGTGCTGGTCTCCAGCCAGTTAGGGGATCAAGCTTCCAGAATGCAGGCGGGTTCCAGGTGCCATCAGAGCCCAGATTTCCCTTCAGTCCCTTCCTGGGATGTGGCGACCCCACGCCCAGGGGGCCCTGGACGGACGTCCTTTCTCACCCAGCAGCCAGCCTGGGTTATGTGGCTTCCGGCCTGACCATCAGCCCCTGTCATTGCTGTACCCCAACAGCCCCCACCCCTCTGGGAGGGCACAGAGGCCACGTCCCCCCGTCCCCAGGGATTCAGAGAGCAGTGGCTTCTGGCCACTTTTGCTCTGTCCACGCCTCTGAAAGACCGCTGTCCCTTTCCCTGGACACTTCCTGGCTAGTCTTTAGTATCTCGTGCCCTTGTTGACGCTCAAGCCATTCCCGCTGCTGCCCGGACGCTGGCGGTCTGTGCACACTCGCCCGCGTGTGCGGGGGCTCCCTCTGCGTGCTGCGGCCCAGGCACCTGTCCTCCCCCCCTCCCGCCGTGTTGCCTCTTCCCCCTCGTTTGTCCTCCTAGTGAGCGGCCGGCACAGGAAGGACCTGAATGGACAGCACTCGGGGAGGAGGCCAGTGGCCAGGGCCACTCGGCCTGGGTGGACAGAGGGTGGGGACGTGGGCGTAAAGGAGCAGGCAGGGAAGGGGCCGTGGGGGGCGAAGCAGCCGAGGAGCCGGCAGGGTCCGTCCTGCGTTCCTGCTGGGTTACCGCCTGCTCCCCTCCCATGCCGGCGCTTGGCCTCCAGGGCCCCTCTCCCCACCCTCCAAAATGGGAAAAATGGAAAATGTCCACTATCCTCGTTCAGAGGAATTAGTTATAAAATACCCGCCGTGGCTGCCAGCCCACGTGGCCCCCTCCAACTGTGGCCTGTGTCACACATTGATGGGGGCAGGGTGTGCAGACTCCTGCTTGCCTCTGGGGTCTTCCCGCACCCTCACCTCTCGCTCTAGGAGCTTCCTCCGTGGACAGGAGACCGGCGGGGGTCTCCCCTCAAAGGTCTCGGGCTCTCCTGCGGGGCCGCCCGGCCCCTGCCACGCTGAGACCACGCTGCGGCGACCCCTCCCCGCAGGAGGCCGCGTCTGGCCCTGGGGGTCTGGGCTCCACGCAGGCGGGTGGGCGCCGGGGTTCAGGTCCTTCCTGGCGGTGCTGCCGCGCCCCCGCCGCATGCCTGCTTCCCCGAGTCAGTCACTTCCGCCCAGACGAGCTCCGGAGGCGCGGACCGCGGTTGGTATCTCACTTTCCTCCTCAAGTGCCACCTGAGTTGTCCTTGCCCCGTCCGCGTGTGTGGAGTTTGCCGGTGGCTTGGGGACCCGGTGTGTCCCGCAGCCCTGGCGGGAAGGGCGGCCTCCCTCTTTCCTTCCGGTTCTCTCTAGCTGGAGCTCTTCAAAAAGCGGGTTATGAAGTGTGTCGCCCCTGCCCCCCACACCCCCGGCCCACGCACTCCCGGCAATGTTGATTTAAATTCCTCACGTGTTCCACGTGGGTCTCTTGGGGAGGGCTGGGGCCAGGGTCTGAAGCAGAATAGTGTTGGGGCGGCAGCTGCCCAGGGGTGGGGACAGCTGGTCTCAGACGCTGGTGTTTGTCTTCCCCAGTCCCCGGCGCTGCAGACAGGGTGGGCCCAGCCCTGCTCAGCCAGGCCTTCCCTAAGAGGGGCCTTCGGGGGCCTGCGGGGCGGGGAGAGAGGCACAGGCCTTGTTTTGGGGGCTAGGAAGCATCCTCGTCCCCGGCACCGTTGAGTGTTTCAGAAACCTCGAGTTTGCAAAAGAGATGCTGAAATTGAGACACATCTCTTGGGACTCCGTGCACCAGCCCCTGGGCTGGCTGAGCCGGACAGCCCAGCTTTGGGTACCCAGCTGGTGACGCCCGAGAAGCCACTTAAGACGTAGCCTGTTATCTTTCCCTGGCGCCTCCCCTGGACTTGCCGTGGGGCCGGGGCTCTCAGTGGCAGTCCTGTCACCAGAGTCCTGGGCTGCCCCTTCCGCACAGCAAGGCTGCTGGCGGAGCCCCGGCCGTAGGAAGGCCTGCTCGCTGGAAGGCCATCCCTGGAAGGGGAAGAGTGGCCTTTGTTTAGCGCTGCACCAAAGCCATCCTTTAACCCCTGAGCCCCCAGCCACCACCATGGCCCTGCCTCCCTCGAGCTGGCCCCGCTGCCTGGCAGCCACGCGCCTCGCCCAGCTGTCCTGAGAGCCCTCTGGCTCCAGCTTCTCCTGGGCTCCCTGACCGGGGCGTCGCCCATTCTGGGCGCTCAGCAGATGGTCTTCCTTTTATTCACGTGATCTCAGGAGCACCTTCCTTCGCTGGCCGTGGGGCACGATAGGGACATACGTACCTGGCTCCTCTTCTCACGGAGCTCACGGTCCAGCCACGGGGTCACACAGGGTACTGGGGCCCTGACACAGGGACCAGCACTCGTGTGGAGGATGCAGGGGGGCTGGGGATACAGACTGGGGGTCCACAGCAGCGTAGAGGCTGAGGGCGAGGAGGAAGACTAGGAGCTGTGTCTGGGCTGTGCCCAAAGGACAGCAGTGGTGGCAGCTCCTGCCAGGGCGGGGGTGGACAGCGTTCCAGGCAGGCAGGAGCCGTGCAGAGGGAGGCCAGAGGGAGGGCACAGGACTGCCAGGGGAGCAGGGAGAAGTGTGGTCCAGCTGGAGCGGGCCCCAGAGACCTCCATCCTCATCCCGCTCTCCGGCCCTGCACCCCCCACAGCCACTGGGGGAGGCAAGTCTGGCCTGGTCCAGCAGTGGCTGCAGCGTGCTCGTGTTGCAGGGATGAGAGGGCCCATCTTAATGCAGGACGTGTTTTTGAGAATGGGTCTCTGTTCATGCAACACATGCAAACCAGGCAGGGCCAGAGCACCACCTGGGAAGGAGGTGCTGGGTGCAGGACGGGAGAGGGCTGCCATGCAGCAAGTGCAGGAGGATCTAACCCAGATGGGCTTCCTGGAGGAGGTAGCATGTGAACTGAGCCCTGCAGGATAAGCAGGGGGCCACCAGGCCAAGAGGAGTGGCTGCGTCATTTAAGTCCTTGAAGGAGTGAGGCGTGTTTCACTTTGCTCCTGGGAGCCCCCAAGAGAGCTGGAGGGTGCTGGCCCCAGGGGTCTGGGGGTGTAGCGTGTTTCCAGGCAGTGCCCTCCAGGAGACAGGGCACAGGTCACGTGCCCTGGTGTGCACTAGGGCTTTGCTGCCATGTGTGTGCCTGCCCCCCTGACCCCCGACCCTTCCTCTCCCCCGACCAGCTCTCCTACGTGGACGCCGAGGGCAACCCCGTGGGTGTGGTGCAGATGACCTTCCTGCGGCTGCTGAGCGCCTCTGCCCACCAGAACGTCACCTACAACTGCTACCAGTCGGTGGCCTGGCAGGACGCAGCCACGGGCAGCTACGACAAGGCCATCCGCTTCCTGGGCTCCAATGACGAGGAGATGTCCTACGACAACAGCCCCTACATCCGCGCCCTGGTGGACGGTTGCGCTGTGAGTGTCCCGGGCCCCCACCCCGGGTGACACCGTGTGCCTGTGGCTCCGTGGGGCTCACTCCTCACTCAGCACCCGCCATAGGGCGCCTTCACCCAGGCTCAGCCTCCCTCCCCGCACCGCCGCCCTCTGGGATTCGTCTGAGCCGGTGCTTCGGGGCTGGCTGTGGACGTGCAGAACTCTTCCCCGTGTAGGGTCGGGGGAGCCCGTTCCGGGGGGAGGGAGCCCCAGAACACCAGGGCACCTTACCTCGGGCATGCGCGCCTGTTCTGACACGTGCCCCAGGCTGCTTCCCGAGTCCGCCTCTGCCTTCCCCAAATGAGGACAGCAGCAGCACCTGCCTCACAGAGCTTTTCGGGGAGTAAATCAAGTCCTGCCTAAAAAGAGCTCAGAGTTGTGTCCAGCCCACCACAAACCCCAGATGTACCCCAGCTCCTGTGACTAGTTTTAGACAGCATGGGTCCCCAAGTGCAAAGCAGTAAGCATGGAGGTGAAGAGAAATCAGGAACCTATAGAAGAGAGGCAGGACCTGAGCAGATAGAGCCCTGCATTAGGCTTTGAGCTTCCTGGCTTCCTTGGCAAAAAGGTAAACATGCTGGTTGGCCCAGTATGTGTCATCTGATGAAAGGAACAGAGCAGATTTCCAGGAGAGGAGAACATTCCCTGGCAGGCAGTGGAAAGACACATCCTTTAAGGACCTTGAAGTTAGAGGGCAGGCCGGCCCCTGGCTCCCTACCCTGGCTCAGACGGGCTCCTGCTGCTCTGAAGAGCTTTCTGGAAGATTCAACTTCTTCCATCCCAGTTTCTCTGGAAACTCCCATCCCTACTCATTCCAACTGCAAAACTGGGAGGCCCCAGAAGTTTCTAGCAATGCTGTGGGGCCCAGAACCTGACCTCCTGGCCTTGCCTGCCTCCTGGGGCTGGGCCAGGCTCACGTCTTCCTGACTTCACGAGCAAAAGCCCCCTCCTCTGGCCCGGCAGCTGCTGGTGCTGTGGGGCTGCTGTCAGCATCAGGGGTGGCGTGGCCACCAGTTTACAGGGCGCACAGCATCGCCAGCCTCCCTGTGCCAAACGCCACTGGGAACTCCTCCCCACTCTGAGTAAGAACCACTGATCCGGATCCTCACTTTAGTTTACAGGTGCAAAACCTGAGCCCCAGAGAGGTGCAGTGACTTGCCCCAGGTCCCTCGGGTATGGCAGAGCTGAGTCTCCCGGTTCCCACTTTAGCGTTCTTCCCACCATAGCCCCTTCCTGGCATAGCTGCCCCTTGAATGCCTCCACTGACAGGGATCTCACTACCTCCTGAGACAGCCCAGGCTTGCAAAGTCTCAGTATTAGGAAGCTCTTCTGAGAGTTGAGATAAAGTTGGCTTGTCCTTAACACCCACCTGTCATTTCCTAGTTCTGGTCCCTTAAGTCACGCAGCGGAAACCTGGTTCTAGAGCAGTCTCCCAGCCTCAGCAGTTCTGACATTCAAGGCCGGATGATTCCTCCATGTGGGGGCTGTCCTGAGCGTTGGAGCATGTTTGGCAGCACCCTGGCCTCTCCCACTAGATGCCAGTAGCAGCCCCCTACCCCATTATGACAACCAAAAATGTCTCCAGACATTGCCTCGTGTCTCTTGGGGCAAACCCTGCCCCGTGGAGAACCGCAGCTCTGCACAAAGAACAGTCGAGATTTGAAGGGATCTCAAAGGGCCTCACCTGCCGCGAGGGCCTGGAGGACCTGGCTCCTGCGTCTCCCCCACGGACCCCAAAGCGGCCAGCAGGGGTGCTGGCCCTGCAGCGGGCCAGAGGGAGATGCCGGTGGAAGGAAGGGCGCTGGGGTGGGTGCGGGGCATCCGTGGGGAACGGCACGCGGGGAAGCCGGCCTGGACCCCTGGGTGCTCAGCCCACCCCAGACCCCTGGAAAGTTCAGCCGTAAGTGGAAAGTCACACCCTCGCACTTAATCACGGGGCTCCCGCAGGAGGCCCTACTCCCGGACGTGGGCTGGCGGCCGGAAGGCCCGCCTTGGCCCCCGGAGGTCTGCTTGGTTCATATTTTAATAACGGCCGAGAAATTGGAATTGCGCCGCGGGCGCCATCAGCCGGGGCGCCTGATTGACGGGGCTGCCGAGCGGGCCCTGCAGAGAGGCACAAATCACCCGGCAAGAGGGCCAAGGAGCCGCGGCACATAAATCCTGTTGTTTGCGCGGCTTTGTGGGCCCTCGGGGGCCGTTGCCACCCGTAATGGCTATTTATGCCTCTGGAATAACGGGGTAACAGCGCACTCGGCCGCCTGCTCTAAATACGCCCCTTCTAAGCGCTCTGGTAATTGGAGCAGAGGGCCCCGTAAATCCAGGTGAAATCACCCGCCAGCTCGGCAAGTGCTGCTGTCCCCGGTGGGAGAGGCTGATGCTGCCGAGGAGGCCCGTGCTCGCCGGCTTCCCGCCGCATCACTGAGGTCGCACAGCGCCCCGTGACTGCACCGGCCCGGTGGAGGCCAGGCCTGGCCATCTCATTTGGTTCCCCGGGTCGGACTGGGCCAGGGAGCAGAGGCCGGAGGACGTGGGGCTCGGACAGGCAGAGGGGGTCTCCGCCACCTCCCTGCGGGCTGGAGGCAGGGCAAGGAGGTCAGCGGCCTCCCAAGGCTTCACACCTGGAGGACGTGGTGGCCACGCGTCTTGGCCAATGTGTCCAGCCCCTGCTGCCCACCTCCTTCCGAGCAGCTGCAGGCTGCACCTGGCCCTGGCCCTCCTCCCACGACCTCCAGGCAGGCTCAAGGCCACAGGGCAGGGCTGTCCTGAGACCCGAGTTGTTTGGATCCGTCAGCGTTTGTGCAGGCGCATTCCTGAGCCACCCTGTGGTGACTTCCTTTGGGACAGCATCTCCCAAAGGCTGGCTGGGCGCCACGTGTGTCAGAATTGTCTGAGACGCCTATTGAGCAAAACGCAGGTCCTGGCCCCGCCCAAGACCCCCTGACTCCACACGTCTGGTGCGGGGTCGGAGCTGTGCAGCGCTAACAAGCTCCCCGGAGAACCCGTGTTCTCGCTGCTGTTCTAATCCCGGCTTTAAAACCATTCCAGCCTGAGCGGCCGCGGCGAGGAGAAAGGCTCTCGCCAAGGCAGGGGTGAGGGGAGGACAAGGCCTGGGGGGAGGGTGAAATGCGAAGGTGACATCCCTGTGCCCGCTGAGGAAACTGAGTCATGAGAGTGTACTGATTATCTGTTGCTTGTAACACGTTAGCCCTCAACGTTTATCAGCTTAAAACAACAGACACCTGTTATCTCACTCGGTCTGAGAGTTAGAAGTGCGGGGGTGTCTTGCTCAGGGTCTGGTGCGTCTGGGCTGCCTAACAAGTCGCCAGAGACCGATGGCTTGTAAACAGCAGGCGTTTATTTGTGACAGTCTGGAGGCTGGAAGTCTGAGGCCGGGTGCCAGCAGGGTCAGGTTCTGGTGAGGGCCCCCCGGCTTACAGCTGCAGAGAGGGGGCCTCTTTTACAAGATGCCAGGGCTCCCCCCTCAACCTAATCGCCTCCCAGACACCCCACCTCCTAACACCATCACGGAGGGTGGGGGGACGCAAACACGAGGCCCTGCCTTCCTCCTTGGTCAGGAAGGTGAACCACCTCAGGGGCAGGACTGAGGTTGGGGTCTCTGGCCTCGGGGTCTGTGCCAGCACCCTCTGCTGGGTGCGTCCTGGAGACACTGCTCTCTGGACGGAGTCCTCGCTGGCTCCTGCTTGCTCTTCCCTTCGGTGGCTTTTTCAGGGATTGGGCAGCGGAGGGAGACTCTTCCTGGGCCCAGATCCAGTTGAGATTGCAAGTCTTGTCTCAGTCCGAGGTAGCGAAAGCCACTTGTCCAAGACAGGTTGGCAGGCAGAATCCTATGTGGTTCACGGGAAAGACCCGGACATAAGGGAAGTTGGTGGATGACAGGGCCAGTTCAGCCTCATTCGTAAGTGTCCTGAAGGCTCAGTTGAGTCTGGGTGGCTTTTGGCACCAGATACTCCTGTGCCTTTGCTCCCTGTGTTCTGGGAGACGTGGCCTGCGAGGGCATCGTCCTCTCCCGGGCTCACCTCCTGCCCGACAGGGTTGTCAGGTCTGAGAAAGGGGTGGGAGCTGAGTCGTCCTTCAGGCCTCACATTCGGGGCACTGTCCCTGTCACTCTGTGCCTCAGTTTACCCAGTACTCCTCTGGACCAGATGGTGAGGTCCCCTCCCCTTCCCGCACTTGTGAACAGGAAAATCTTCTCACTTCTGAGTGACCCAGCCTGCTGAGTGCCTAGGGCAGGGCCAGCCTCATGGGTGTGACAAGGGCCATCGCTTGGCCCAACGCTCTGCTGGTGCCATCTTGGAATCCTTCACTTTTGAGCACGAGCCCCCATTGTGATTTTGCAGTGGGCCCCGCCTGTCCGTAGCCCGTCCCGGGTCCTGGCGGTGCTGCCTGGAAGCAGAACCTGCCACAGCAGGCCGGGGCGGTGGGGTTGGTTGGGCCTCGACCTGCCTTGTGCCTCCCAGCTGTACAGGAAGTCTCGGGGGAGGCCCAGCACCTCCCTGACGCCCACGGGGGATGCATGGGACGGTCATGGGGTCAGCACGTGCCCTGGGCAGCAGGGTCCCTCCAGCATGTACCCTAAGGAACAGGGTGAATCGCTGCCTGCGCGGGGGTCGGGGCACGGAGCCAGGCGAGGTGGTGGGTGATGGGCTACCCCGGGGGCCGCACTGTGCTTAACCTCCGCCTCCTGTGTCCCCTCCCCTAGACCAAGAAAGGCTATCAGAAGACGGTTCTGGAGATCGACACCCCCAAAGTGGAGCAAGTGCCCATCGTGGACATCATGTTCAATGACTTCGGTGAAGCGTCACAGAAATTTGGATTTGAGGTGGGGCCGGCTTGCTTCATGGGCTAGGAGCCGCCGAGCCCGGGTCTTCCCAGCGCAACCTCGTGACCTCAGCACGTCGTTCGTGAGTGTCCCGTGCACACTCCGATCCTGGACAGTGAAGGTTTCTCGCTCCCCTCCCACCCGACTTCATCCGCGCCCGGGCCCCGCGGCGCTGGACCCCACGCCCAGAGGGAGGACAGAGGGAAGAGCCGCGTCCCACCCCGGAGCCGAATCACATGACCTAGCTGCACCACAGCCTGGGGCCGTGCCCACCCGGTCTACACCACATGCCACAGGGGGGCGGGCCACACCTCCCGCCCCGCTCCTATGTCCTGTTCACGAATAATTTGCAGGGGTGGGGTGGGGCTGCCGTGTTGGGATGTCACTTTTTTTGTTTTTAAATCCAACTTGAAGATGTGTATTTCCCTGACCTTCAAAAGTGTTCTGAGGCAAGCCTCGTAAAGGTCACCCACCGTCACCAAAGCCTCCGTTTTTAACAACCCTCAACACAATCCATTTCGAGGCCAAATGTCATTCTGCATGTGCCTTTCCGATGGATTAAAGGTGCTTATGTTTTTGTGAGTTTTAAGTAAATATTTGTATTGTATTGTTATAAATGTTAAGTGTGCCTGGCTTTCCATCATGCACGGAACCAGCCTCGGTCCCACAGGAAGGAGCGCGGGGGAGGGAGGGTTGTGGGCACGGCCAGTTCCGGTGAGAAGTGGGGAGTCCCGCCCCGCCCCTCCCCGCCGGGAGCGTGCGGTCATCGGGGGGTGCCGGCGGCCAGGCCTCGCGCCGCAGCGGGAGAGCGGGCACCAGCACCCCTTTCAGACCACGGTTCGATTAGCGCTGGAGTTTTCTTGTTACGGGGAGGAAAAAAGAATTTGATACTGTTGCCTTTTCTTCCTGCACTTAGACGAAAACCCAGACTTCAGTTGATTTCAACTGCTTCCCCCTTCCATTTTCCTTCCTGCGCAGCCTGACGGGAGAGTGTCCAGGGCAGGGAAACCACATTGTCTGTAGATGATAATTAAACGAAACTGGTGCTGATTTTTTACACTTCTCTCTTGTGGTGCTATCTGTTTTAAGATCTCCTTGAAGGCAACACTGGGGCACCTGGCCGGCCTCATTCTCCCTGCTCCCTTCATCCCGGTTGCTGCCTCCCCTGGCTGCGTTTTTGCCGAGGACTCTGTGGCAATGCAGGTCACCCTCCTGCCCACTGGGCACGGGCGCTGCGATGGCGGCCAGTCTGCGCCGAGGCCCGTTACGAGTGCTGGGTTGTGCCTACTTGATCTGGAAACACACACAAAATAAAAAGACTCTTCCTGCGTTGTGCATGGTGTAACCAGAGCAGACTGTATTCGGTTGCCGAATGTTTGTGGTGCTAATTTCTGTGTCTGTTCCAAGAACTGAATGGAAGCCATTCGGTTGTCCCCCGCGCTGTCTCAGCCGGGCCGCCTTCGACGCGGCCTCGGCAGACGGAGAAATGTGCAATTAACTCTGTGAGTCTCTCCAGGGCCGCCAGCCGCTCCTCGTTCCCGCCTAAGCAATTCGACTTCCATCCGCAAACGTCCTGGCCGCGGGTTTCCGCCGCTCTGGAGCCCGGGCTGGGAAGGTGCCCTCTGGGGACCTTCTCGCGCCGTCCGTCGAGGCCAGGGGGCCGCCGTGCGCGGGCAGGAGGACCCGCGGGGGCAGCCAGGAAAGGTGAGCCCTGCACTGTGAAAAGTGGCCCCGCGCCACGCCCTTTCCTTCCACCGTGGGCCCCGCGGAGCTGCCGCGGCTCTGGGGCTGCCCACCCCCCGCCTCCTCGGCAGCGGCTCCCGCTTAGGAAACCCCAGCGGAGCAGCCCGGGACTGACAACACGTCCCCAACACAGATTTCCCGAATTTCCCTGGAAAAACAAGCCTTGCTCTTGCCAAAGAAAAGTCTGGCTTGGAGAGTCTCTGGAGCCCAGGATGCCAGCGTCTGTAGTGACTGTCACCTTCCTCTCTTCAAAAGAAAAGCCATATCGAGGATTGTCATGTGATGCCCTGTGGAATTTGTCTAGGTCATGTGATTCTGTTTTGATTTCTCACCCCACCGGATTTGTTCTTTTATTTTGTCATTTTCTTCCTCTGTCGGTCCCTTCATGGTCACTGTAATTCGTATGGAAGCTCAAAATGTGTCCCGTTCCCCCCAGACCACTCTAGCTACCGTATATTGCAATAAAGTTACTTCTTATATTTGCAGAAATTCTTTTGGCGTAATTTTATTTTTTCCTCCCAATAAATATAATTGGACGATGTTGGTGAGAAGAAAAAAACGGTAAGCAGAAAACTTAACGGTGAAGATTCTAGGACATCAGGCCCTTTTAAAATATAATGTCAAATGACACATTGTACATTTCCTAAAAATCCAAGAGATGTGTCATAAGTTTTAACTGTAATGCCCAGGAAAGGGTGTTTCAGAATATTTTAAACCTGTGTAACGAAGGAATAATTGTAAGAGTTTTTCAATAAATCGAGTTTCCTGTTTCCACCGTGAACAGATGTGATTGGCGTCTTCTTCAGTGTGACCAGGCCCTTCCCTCGCATCAAACCCATGTTGACCACACGCGGTCCCAGGACGCCAGGAGCTCTCAAAATACTGGCGGTGGGCACAGAAAGAGGGAGGAAGGGGCTGCCCCGGCCACCCTCGGGTGAAGCTCTTGCTCAGGAGTGGCAGAGGCTGGCGTGGACAGCTGTCTCCCTGGGGCGCCAGCCGGAGAGGCCTGCCAGGCATGGGCGTCCAGGCCACGGTGTGCGCCTCGCTCTCCATCCTGGGCAGCTGTGCCAGGGGCAGACTCCCTGGCCCCTGCGGCTGGGGAGAGGGTGCAGGGGGCTCGTCCCAGCCAGTGACCTTAAGCACACATGACACACACATGTGACTTCCAGCCTGAAGGAGCAGTCCACTCCTGTGTGTCGCCTGCCGCGTTCCACGGAGCGGCTGCACCACAAGCGAGTTCCCTAGTGAGCTCCAGGCTGGGCTGCCTGGACTTCTAATGCGAGCGGGAGACGCCGCTGTCGTAAGCCCCTGCTGCAGGGGACTGACTGTTTGTTTCTGCAGCCTCACCTAGACCAGGGCTCCGCGGGCGGGGAGCGGGGGCATCGCCTTGTTAGAAGTGCGGGTTCCTGAGCCTCCCCCCAGACTGGCTGAGTCAGACGCTTTGGGAGCGGGCCTGGGACTCTGCGTTTTAACAGGCCTCCAGGTGACCGATGCACATCCAAGCTTAAGAGCCACCGACTGGGGTGATCCTGAATCACGTAAGAATTGCCGCGGGAGGGGGCTGTGTCTACAACCACAGCAGGAGGGAAACCTGCAGCGTGGCCTAGGTCGGGGCAGGGGGACATGGGACCTGCTGGCCGAGGACAGAGTGCAGTTGGACAGAGGACGGCTGAGCCCTGCGGCGGGGGCAGAACATTCCCTAAAACTGCTGTTGGGTAACTGACAGCTTGCAGAACTAATAGCTTGGAGCCTTAGGGGAAGAGGCCGGGGACTACAGTGACGGGAACGCGGGTGGCTCTTGACCACACTTGGCAAGGCCTTAGCAACAGAGATAAGCTCTGGAAAGAACCACAGGAAACAGAGTCCACACATCCACCATTTGCAGGGTTGGAGGAAACAACTGTTTCTCAACATCAACGTTTTAAAGACCAAGCTGGGCCGGGCGCGGTGGCTCACGCCTGTAATCCTAGCACTCTGGGAGGCCAAGGTGGGCGGATGGTTTGAGCTCAAGAGTTTGAGACCAGCCTGAGCAAGAGCGAGACCCCATCTCTACTAAAAATAGAAAGAAATTATATGGACAGCTAAAAATATATATATAAAAAATTAGCCGGGCATGGTGGTGCATGCCTGTAGTCCCAACTACTCGGGAGGCTGAGACAGGAGGATCCCTTGAGCTCAGGAGTTTGAGGTTGCTGTGAGCTAGGCTGACGCCATGGCACTCACTCTAGCCTGGGCAACAAAGTGAGACTCTGTCTCAAAAAAAAAAAAAATAAAATAAAATAAAGACCAAGCTGAGAAATGCTTTGAGGAACAAATGCCAATTAAAACTCATCGTGAATCTGAGCTGCACGTTCAGTTCGTGTCTTACAGTCTCGGAACGGCTGGAGGTGGCACCCGGTAGAGCTGTCAGAGCTGGAGACAGCGGCTCAGGAGATGGACACTGACGGTCGTCAAAGCCTGATGGGCCTGAGGTCCCTGCAGCAGAGTCCAGTGGCGCCACGGCACGGCTGTCCTCACGGGGAGCCCCTGGAATCGCACAGCCGGGAGCTGGTGGCATTCCCGACAGGTGTCCTGCAGAGAGGGCCTCCAGCCGGGTCTGGGGGAGGCAGTGACTGAGACCTACAGTGACCCTCAGAACCGTCAGGAGCAGCACGTGGCCAGAAAACTGCTCAGCCCCAGAGGGCTGCACCCCTCACGGAGTGCCCCTCGGGTGTGGCTGGGGGGTCCCCCCACCAGGGAGTGGAGGGACGGGGGCCCATGGGGACAGGGAGCAGCCTCCCACACGCAGAGTAACACTTTAATGCCACCACCCAGGTAGAGGCCCCCGACCCAGAGGCCCCCTCTTCCCAGGCCATGCTCTAAGACAGGCTGAGGCTGGGCAAGGGGAGAGCCGGTCCTTCTGCTAGAGTGCCCTGGGGACAAAGTGACTCTCGTCCCCTGGGTTATAATGTAACTCTCCCCGCCTGAGGAAAGTACTGTGAATTCGACCTCCTAGTGGGCTGGCCAGGGGCAGAGGGGAGGGGAGTGACTGAGGCCGCAGGCCCCTGAGTGAGACCCCCGGGGGTGAGGCCCTCGGAGAGCCTCACGGAGCCCCCAGGTCTCTGGGCCTCTTGCCCCGTCCCTAAACGTGGCTGAGAGAAGCAGCTGCCGTAGGCTGGGCTGGGGACTCAGCCCTGTGCCTGGTGCCCGGTGGGTGCTCACCCGTGGGTGTCCTCGGGAGAGTGAGCAGAGCCCACTGCCCGGTCCCCAGCAACTCATGGGAAGGGCTCACAGGCACCCCGGCGCGTCCGCACCCGGCTGGGCCTTCTGGAGACAGGACACAGGGTCCTCAACCTGAGAAGAAAGGACAGCGCCTCCCCCTGCCCCTGGAAATGACAGTGCCAGGGCCCAGGATGGGACTCTGCGTGGACCCCAACAGGCGTGGCTGATAGATGCCCTTTTGTTTTCAGCCTTCCCAGAGGGCCGAGTCGGCCCTTGGATGAGGAAGCCATCTGTCCCCGCAAGAGAGAGCAGGCCACTGTTCACCGTTGGAGCTGGAATGACTCAGGCTCCCGTATTGGAAAAGACGTCCCTCAGCCCCTTTGTCTTAGCGCTGGTGTCCCGTGTCCTGGGGACGTCCTCGGGATGGCCGAGAGGAGGGAAGGCGGGAGGGGGTGTGTGCACTAGCATGGCAGGGGCGGGGGCTCTGCCAGGGGGCCTCGTTCCCGCAGAGCTGGGCTCTGGGCTCCAAGCGTGGGGCAAAGGAACCTGTGTGTCCAGCAGGGCCCGTGGCCTCTGACTGCTGAGGCTGGTCCCAGCTGCCTCGCTTTGGACCACAGGTGAGACACCTAATAGGGCGAGGAGACACCGGCCTCTCAGCCAGCCTGCCGGGCTGAGGACAGCTGGGATCCGTGATCTCTCAGTCCTGGGGAGGCTGCGGCTAAGCAGTGGCTGCGGCCAGGAGAGCTGGCCGAGTCCTGGCGGGGAGCCCCATGACTTCTCGGGGTGGGGATGGGGCGCTTCCCCGGGAAGGGGCCCTGGAGGGAGCGTGGCCCCATCTGCCTTCCCTGCCCCCTCCCCCTCCTGCCCCCGCAGTTCTCCCGCCACACATTCCTTCCTTCATTCATTCAGTGGCAACTCACGGAGCGTGTGCACACGCCAGGCCGGGCAGGGGGAATCTGCCTGACGAAGCCGACGCTCCGGGGGTCAAGGGGTGACCAACACCCGCAAGGCGAGGGCGTGGTACGGGGGCCCAGAGGGACAGCAACCGAGGAGAGGGGAGAAAAACTGAGAGTGTGTGTGTGTGTGTGTGTGTGTGTGTGTGCATGCACGTGGCGTGCTGTGTGGTACATGTGTGGCGCAGTGGCTGAAATGCTCTCAGGTGACCGGGGCCCGTGTAGGTTCCCCCTGCCTGGAGACCGGCAGGACGGGTGGGGAGGCGCTCTGCAGCCATTGGCAGGAAGGGCATTGCAGGTCGAGGAAGAGCGGGGCAAAGGCTCAGAGGCAGGGCCGTGCTGGCAGGTCGAGGAGGGAAGGAGGCTGCTGTGGCCAGAGCAGAGTGGATGAGGAGACAGCCGCAGAGTGGGGGTGCGGGGGGCCTGGGCTTGGCGGCCACAGGGTGGCTCCCAGCTCTCACTGTGGGAGGTGAGACCCCAGAGGGTGTTGGAGCTGTGATGTGGCCCACCTGTATCTTGTCGGGCTCACCCTGGGGCCTGTGTGGAGCAGAGTCGAGGGGACCGGCGATAACTCAGGCGAGGGCTGATGGCGGCACGGACCACAGAGAGAACGGGTCAGGTTCTGGGAATTTCAAAGACGGAGTTGACAGGATTTGCTGAGAAGAGAAAGTAGAAGGTGAGAGGAGGGGATCTGGGGGGGGGACACTTAGGCCATGGCCAAGGTCTCCCTAACAGCACTGCAGGAGCACACACCCATGCACACACACACATATGCACACACACATGCACACACATGTACAAACACACATGCACATGTGCACACATGAACACACGCACTCGTGCACATATGAACACACACCTGCACACACGCACATGCACACATATGCATGCATGAACACACACACGCCCCCCACACACATGCACACACACATGCACACGTGCACAAGAGGCCGCATGGGGCTGGGGGTCTGACCTGCGGTATTTAAGTCCTGCACCCCACCCCCCGGCCCTGTGAGTGGCTGTGCTTGGGACCTGCTTCTCTTCGGTCACACAGAGACACCACCTGCGCAGACCTCCGCAGGCTGAGGTCACCCCTCAGAGCAGAGTGGGTTGAACCAACAGCTGCAATGAGTCCAAATGCTAAAAATTAACAAATAGGGATCCAAAACATCACACTGAATAAAGTTACAGGCATGTTTACTTAATGTTTCATATATTTTACATACATACATAAAATGCGTATTTTACATACATATAAAATAAAACTAACGTATTATGTAGGTGTCATAGTCAGATTTAAATATTTCTAATGACGAACCCATCTGGAGCAGGGACGGGAGCCATTCTTGCTGATCCCACCGTCCCATGAAGGCGACTTTATCCCCCTGACAATTTCAACAGAGGACGAGAAGTCAACCCAGGGGTTCAACCCAAAGGGTGACAAGGGCGTCCAGTGGATGCGATACGGCTATTTAGAGTGATGGGTGTCCAGCTGTCGTACCACCGAGACACTGGACGTGGGGAAAGCAGGGCCCGGTGCAAGGTGACACAGCCCTGGGTGACCACCGAGGCAACACCGGCATGGGAGTCATGGACATTTGTTGGGTTTCCTCTAGGAAGTCAGCCAGCGGGACAGGAAGACAAGATTGTCACTTCACCATGGGCCCCAGGAAACCCATCCTGACCTGTGTGCAGTGGGAGAGGGGACATTGTTGCATCAACAGGGTCCCTCCAGATGCACGAGGCTCAGGGACAGCCTGGCCAGGTATCCAGTAGATTCTGAGGCCTGGAAGACCCTACCCCAGCTCTGCAGACCATTGTCACCACCCCCTACAGAGACTGACAAGTACAGAGGGGCCAGGCCTGGGCCTCCTCTCCCTGCTCCTCCTCCTCCCGGCGCACCTGGGACAAGCCAGGAAGGACGCGTAGGCACCTTTGCTGGACTCAAGATGGCGTGATGGCCCAGTAGCCTCTTTTGGGCACTGGGCTCTGTTTGAACCCGCCTCTGCAAATTGATAACGGGTGCAAGGCAAGAACTGCGGTGAGGGCTCAGCTAAAAATAATGGTCATAACTAGCCACTGTGCTCCTGTTGGCGTCTATAATTGCCACTCTGGAGCCACAGCTGGTGATCATAGATTCTTTGCTTTCTCCATAGAAAACACCACCTTTGAGAACCTAGGGGTAGTTTCTGAGGAATCTTCCAGGTCCTGCATTCCAGTGGAATGGCTGACCACCCAGGCCAGCGGCCCATACCCAGGAACGGGCTCAACTGGTCTTGTGACACCACCCAAGAACCCGGTCAGCAAAGGAGGCAATTTCTGCACCACTATGGCTCCGCCCCGAACTCAGCCAATTAGCAGACTCAATTGCCTACACCAAACTGTCTTTAAAAACCCTGTCCCCCAAATGCTCAGGGAGGCGGATTTGAGAAATTTCTCCTGTCCCCCCCTTTAGTGCTGTGTGGATCAAACTCCTCTGCTGCCGACCCTGCCGTCCCCGTGTGTGGCTTCCTCTTGGGCAGAGGGCAAGTGACCCTGGTTGGGCGGCAACACGTTCTCGTGCCCCAGCCAGGAAGACACCACTCGCCAGTAATATCCCAGGAGTAAATACTTTACCAAAAGCCACACGCGCGTCCTGCACAGAAACATCCTGCTTTGTTTTTCCAAATGGACAAACGGCAGTCACGTGGGTTTGGGAGCGGCCCGACTCCCAGGCAGACGTGTTCAGCAGCGCCAGGATCCTACCACCCCTAGGGACTTTCTCAGATTCATCTTCAAACCGGAAACCACTAGACTGGGAGTTCCTCGGGGGGTGGGACTATTGAAGAGACAATTCCTAGAGACGGGAGACGGAGCGAGAGCACCACTCTTACAGTTTGTGTTATTTACCCCCGTGTGGCAAATTATCCCCAAACGCAGGGGCTCAAAACAGCACACAGGCAACACTGCACAGCGTCGGTGTGGACCCACAGCGGAGGGTCAGAGACCTGGACACATCCAGCTGGGTCTCTGCCTCAGGGTCTCCTCCCCACAGGTGCAATCAAGGTGTCAGCCAGGGCTGGGCTTTCACCTGGAAGCTCAGCTGTGGAAGGTTGTGCTTCCAAGCTCACTGCCACCGTGGCCGGCAGGTCTCGGATCCTGGAGCGCTGCTGACGGGGGGCCCCTCCAGCAGGCAGCCTGCGGCGTCACAACCAGCCAGAGCAAAGTCTGCTGGCAAGACAGAAGCACGGTCGTGCGTCAGAGAGGGGCGCCCCTGCCTTTGCTCTGTGGTTTGGAACGCATTACCATGTCCAGCCCACACTCAAGGGCAGGGGACGCACAAGAGGAGGATGCAGGAGGTAGGCCGCAGTGGGCCACCGTGGGGTCTGCCTGCTGCAGCGTTCATGAGCCGAGTGCAAATGCCGACGTGCTCCTCGCTCACTCGGATACCTGACCCGTGTTTCTTAACCCTTCGTGCATGGGGACGGGCTGGAATCCAGATGTCTGGCTGCCTGGTTTCCTCACTCATCAAACAGGGAGTTAGTGTTCAAAAGACTCATATGAAATAATGAGTGGGAAGCACTTTGTCCCCAGGTCCCAGCTGTCGTGCAGTAGCCCTGTGTCATCAGCATCCAGTCACCAGTGCTGTGCTTGCTGCGTGGTAGCCAAGAGATTTTGGGGTGTGGGAACTGCAGCTCTGACACTAACCATGGTGCAATCTCCATGGGGCACAGCCCTGTGCTGACGAGGGGCTACGTGGAGAGAAGAATGTCCTGCCCAAGGTGACCTCAAGTACATCTGAAGAGACCAAGACTCCAGAGAACCATCCCGAGGCTGGCAGCCCCCGGGCTGCTCAAAGTGGGCTGAGGTGTTCAGGGTGGGCTTTCAGGAGGAGGTGTGATCTCATCTTTGACAAGAGGTGGAGTTTGAAGCTGTACAGAGGATGCCATTGGGACACCTTTTTCATGTGTACTTTTGTGACGTCTGTCTGCCACAGCTTGCATGGAGTGCTTGTCCTAGAACAGGCCCTTTGCACCTGACAGCTGGACCCTGGAGCTGGCCGTCTGCAGCTCTTTCTCGTGTTCCGACAGGAGGGGAAGGTGACAAGAGGTGGTCACCTGCAGTGGAGTGAAAAGAGCCCCACATTCTATGCTGGAGCCAAGGCAGCCTGGGGGTGCACTGGGGCACAGCCATCAGGTCCCCTTGCCCCAGCCTCTGTCCCGGCCGGTGGCACATGCAGGACACATGAACACGGAGGAGACACAGCTTCTGCCCTAGGTGACCACAGTGCAAGTGGAAGGCAGCGTGTACCTGGGAATGTGGCCCTCAGGTGCTCACCGTGTGTTCCCTGAGCTCCTCTGCCCACGCCGACCAGCAGGCTGTGGGGAGGGACACAGTCCCCCGGGGGAGTGGACTTGACCAGGCCTGGGAGGGTGAATTAGGCCTGAGTCCCCTGTCCACCCCCGGCCAGGGAAAGTCCCCTGCTGCACTGGGGTCCCCCCTCCCAGAGGCACTCTGGGGCTGAGGGGTCACGCGGAGTGGCTGGGTGGGAGCTAGCGAAGCTCCCAGCGAGGTTTGCCGAATGCCGTGTGGGAGTCCTCCAGCTCTGCTAGGCTTCAGCTCTGCTCGGAAAATGCACAAATTTTACCACGTCCTCCTCAGGCAGGCTGGGCCTCACAGGCCCGGGGCTCTGACTCACCTCCTCGGAGCCTCACCCACCGGCCTTCCTGGCAGGCATGGGGATTGCTAGAGTCGTGCCCCGAACCCATCACGACTGTTCCAGTGGCTGTGAGCCGTGACCACCCCATTCTGCGCGTTCTTGAGAGGCAGAGGCAGGGAAATCGAAGCAGAAGCCAGCGTGGCCCAGGTGGTCAGTTGGGAGCGGCGTGGACTGTCCATCGGGGCTCCGTAGTTAGGCTAATTGCAGTATGGGGGGTGTGGACCCACGGCTCCACTCTCGGGGCTTCCGGGGCCGGGTGCCGGGAGCGGAACTGCAGTAAGAGCAGAGAGGCCTGTCGCAGGCGAGGCGGCTGCTTCTCCTCCTGTCCGAGAAATCCATGGAGTCAGAGGTGCAGGCCTGGAAGTCACCGGAAAGGCTGGCCAAGGGTCTCACACTTGAACCTGCTTCAGAGCCTCCTAGAAGGTTTGTTAAAGCAGGTTGGAGGGGACCCTACTGCCCGCTCTCCAGCCCCTCCCGCCCTGCGAGGGCCTGACTCGGCGGGTCGAGAGCGACACCAAGAATTCGTGTTTCCGAAAAGTCCCCAGGTGTTGCAGCTGCTGCTTGCAACATGCAGGATTTGACAGGTTTTCCAGACTCTTGCTCTGGCCCCAGCCTGGTTGTACGCAAAGCAAGACCCTTCCTGCACACTGGGTTTCGCAAAGACTCAAAAATACACCCCCGGGTCCCCCGATGCTAAGTTTACTCTTCCTGTATAAAGCTTGGGATCTCATGAAAACGCAATTCTCCCAAAGCATTGAGAGGTGTTTTTCTTATCAGCACGGCAAGGTTCTGATCCTTTGGTAGAAATCCATTTGGCAGCCTTTAGCGTGGAACGTGGGTACGGACAGATCCTGCGACGGGGAGAAAGTGTGGAAAGGCTGCTCTGAGGTACAAGGGCAGGAGCGTGCTGCCAGGTGGCACGGAGGGCCAGTCCCACCCGTCTGATCACTTATCAGGGGATGTTGCTTTGCTCCCACCTGAGACCCTGGTGGACACAGCCACAGATGCGGGAAATCTTGGCCTCACACGGCGATTTGTTCCACCCCAGTTGGCATCAAATTTCGCTCTGGGAGAACGTTGTTGTTACTCAGAAGAAAGAAGAATGAAATGACTGAAAAAGAAGAGGTTTAAGATGAATGGGGGAGGGGCGATCACAGTTGAGAGAGCATCATGAGAGTGTCCCTGGGGTGGGGACATAAATGCATTCTATGCGGACAATAATGGCATCCCCTGTCTGGCCAGAGGGGAGATGGATGACAAAAGATGGTGCAGGAAATCGTGGCTGGAGTGCGGACAGTGGCTTTGGACAGTTCCTAGGCTGCCACGCTGTTCAGGAACGATGGACAGAGGTGCAGGGGAGGTTCTGAGGACAGGAGTTGTGTGTGGTCAGGGCTGGACTTTAGAAACGTAGGCCTGGCATTTCGGTGTGGTGGGTAGTCATGGGAGGCACACAGGCCTGTTAGATTATGTCAACAGTCTAGAGAAATACAAAGAATAATTATTAGTGAGGCAGAGTCAGCGCACCTGCACGCAGGCGCCCCGCCCTGTGCGGGAGGGGGTACCCACGCACCTGCACGCAGGCGCCCCGCCCTGTGCGGGAGGGGTACCCACGCACCTGCACGCAGGCGCCCCGCCCTGTGCGGGAGGGGTACCCATGCACCTGCACGCAGACGCCCCGCCCTGTGCGGGAGGGATACCCATGCACCTGCACGCAGACGCCCCGCCCTGTGCGGGAGGGGTACCCGCGCACCTGCACGCAGACGCCCCGCCCTGTGCGGGAGGGGTACCCACGCACCTGCACGCAGGCGCCCCGCCCTGTGCGGGAGGGGTACCCGCGCACCTGCACGCAGACGCCCCGCCCTGTGCGGGAGGGGTACCCGCCACCTGCACGCAGACGCCCCGCCCTGTGCGGGAGGGGTACCCGCCACCTGCACGCAGGCGCCCCGCCCTGTGCGGGAGGGGTACCCGCCACCTGCACGCAGACGCCCCGCCCTGTGCGGGAGGGGTACCCGCCACCTGCACGCAGGCGCCCCGCCCTGTGCGGGAGGGGTACCCGCCACCTGCACGCAGGCGCCCCGCCCTGTGCGGGAGGGGTACCCGCCACCTGCACGCAGACGCCCCGCCCTGTGCGGGAGGGGTACCCGCCACCTGCACGCAGACGCCCCGCCCTGTGCGGGAGGGGTACCCGCCACCTGCACGCAGGCGCCCCGCCCTGTGCGGGAGGGGTACCCGCGCACCTGCACGCAGACGCCCCGCCCTGTGCGGGAGGGGTACCCGCGCACCTGCACGCAGGCGCCCCGCCCTGTGCGGGAGGGGTACCCATGCACCTGCACGCAGACGCCCCGCCCTGTGCGGGAGGGGGTACCCGCCACCTGCACGCAGACGCCCCGCCCTGTGCGGGAGGGGTACCCATGCACCTGCACGCAGGCGCCCCGCCCTGTGCGGGAGGGGTACCCACGCACCTGCACGCAGACGCCCCGCCCTGTGCGGGAGGGGTACCCGCGCACCTGGACGCAGACGCCCCGCCCTGTGCGGGAGGGGTACCCACGCACCTGCACGCAGACGCCCCGCCCTGTGCGGGAGGGGGTACCCGCCACCTGCACGCAGACGCCCCGCCCTGTGCGGGAGGGGTACCCACGCACCTGCACGCAGGCGCCCCGCCCTGTGCGGGAGGGGTACCCACGCACCTGCACGCAGACGCCCCGCCCTGTGCGGGAGGGGTACCCATGCACCTGCACGCAGGCGCCCCGCCCTGTGCGGGAGGGGGTACCCACGCACCTGCACGCAGACGCCCCGCCCTGTGCGGGAGGGGTACCCATGCACCTGCACGCAGGCGCCCCGCCCTGTGCGGGAGGGGGTACCCACGCACCTGCACGCAGACGCCCCGCCCTGTGCGGGAGGGGTACCCATGCACCTGCACGCAGGCGCCCCGCCCTGTGCGGGAGGGGGTACCCGCGCACCTGCACGCAGACGCCCCGCCCTGTGCGGGAGGGGTACCCGCGCACCTGCACGCAGACGCCCCGCCCTGTGCGGGAGGGGTACCCATGCACCTGCACGCAGGCGCCCCGCCCTGTGCGGGAGGGGGTACCCATGCACCTGGACGCAGACGCCCCGCCCTGTGCGGGAGGGGGTACCCATGCACCTGCACGCAGGCGCCCCGCCCTGTGCGGGAGGGGGTACCCATGCACCTGCACGCAGACGCCCCGCCCTGTGCGGGAGGGGTACCCATGCACCTGCACGCAGGCGCCCCGCCCTGTGCGGGAGGGGTACCCATGCACCTGCACGCAGGCGCCCCGCCCTGTGCGGGAGGGGTACCCACGCACCTGCACGCAGACGCCCCGCCCTGTGCGGGAGGGGTACCCATGCACCTGCACGCAGGCGCCCCGCCCTGTGCGGGAGGGGTACCCATGCACCTGCACGCAGACGCCCCGCCCTGTGCGGGAGGGGGTACCCGCCACCTGCACGCAGACGCCCCGCCCTGTGCGGGAGGGGTACCCACGCACCTGCACGCAGACGCCCCGCCCTGTGCGGGAGGGGTACCCATGCACCTGCACGCAGGCGCCCCGCCCTGTGCGGGAGGGGTACCCACGCACCTGCACGCAGACGCCCCGCCCTGTGCGGGAGGGGTACCCATGCACCTGCACGCAGACGCCCCGCCCTGTGCGGGAGGGGGTACCCGCCACCTGCACGCAGACGCCCCGCCCTGTGCGGGAGGGGGTACCCGCCACCTGCACGCAGACGCCCCGCCCTGTGCGGGAGGGGTACCCACGCACCTGCACGCAGACGCCCCGCCCTGTGCGGGAGGGGTACCCATGCACCTGCACGCAGACGCCCCGCCCTGTGCGGGAGGGGTACCCATGCACCTGCACGCAGACGCCCCGCCCTGTGCGGGAGGGGTACCCATGCACCTGCACGCAGACGCCCCGCCCTGTGCGGGAGGGGTACCCACGCACCTGCACGCAGACGCCCCGCCCTGTGCGGGAGGGGTACCCGCGCACCTGCACGCAGGCGCCCCGCCCTGTGCGGGAGGGGTACCCGCCACCTGCACGCAGACGCCCCGCCCTGTGCGGGAGGGGTACCCGCGCACCTGGACGCAGACGCCCCGCCCTGTGCGGGAGGGGTACCCATGCACCTGCACGCAGACGCCCCGCCCTGTGCGGCAGGGGGTACCCGCCACCTGCACGCAGACGCCCCGCCCTGTGCGGAAGGGGTACCCACGCACCTGCACGCAGACGCCCCGCCCTGTGCGGGAGGGGTACCCACGCACCTGCACGCAGGCGCCCCGCCCTGTGCGGGAGGGGTACCCACGCACCTGCACGCAGACGCCCCGCCCTGTGCGGGAGGGGTACCCACGCACCTGCACGCAGACGCCCCGCCCTGTGCGGGAGGGGTACCCGCGCACCTGCACGCAGGCGCCCCGCCCTGTGCGGGAGGGGTACCCGCCACCTGCACGCAGGCGCCCCGCCCTGTGCGGGAGGGGTACCCGCCACCTGCACGCAGACGCCCCGCCCTGTGCGGGAGGGGTACCCGCCACCTGCACGCAGACGCCCCGCCCTGTGCGGGAGGGGTACCCGCCACCTGCACGCAGGCGCCCCGCCCTGTGCGGGAGGGGTACCCGCGCACCTGCACGCAGACGCCCCGCCCTGTGCGGGAGGGGTACCCGCGCACCTGCACGCAGGCGCCCCGCCCTGTGCGGGAGGGGTACCCATGCACCTGCACGCAGACGCCCCGCCCTGTGCGGGAGGGGGTACCCGCCACCTGCACGCAGACGCCCCGCCCTGTGCGGGAGGGGTACCCACGCACCTGCACGCAGGCGCCCCGCCCTGTGCGGGAGGGGTACCCACGCACCTGCACGCAGACGCCCCGCCCTGTGCGGGAGGGGTACCCGCGCACCTGGACGCAGACGCCCCGCCCTGTGCGGGAGGGGTACCCACGCACCTGCACGCAGACGCCCCGCCCTGTGCGGGAGGGGGTACCCGCCACCTGCACGCAGACGCCCCGCCCTGTGCGGGAGGGGTACCCATGCACCTGCACGCAGGCGCCCCGCCCTGTGCGGGAGGGGTACCCACGCACCTGCACGCAGACGCCCCGCCCTGTGCGGGAGGGGTACCCATGCACCTGCACGCAGGCGCCCCGCCCTGTGCGGGAGGGGGTACCCACGCACCTGCACGCAGACGCCCCGCCCTGTGCGGGAGGGGTACCCATGCACCTGCACGCAGGCGCCCCGCCCTGTGCCGGAGGGGGTACCCACGCACCTGCACGCAGACGCCCCGCCCTGTGCGGGAGGGGTACCCATGCACCTGCACGCAGGCGCCCCGCCCTGTGCGGGAGGGGGTACCCGCGCACCTGCACGCAGACGCCCCGCCCTGTGCGGGAGGGGTACCCGCGCACCTGCACGCAGACGCCCCGCCCTGTGCGGGAGGGGTACCCATGCACCTGCACGCAGGCGCCCCGCCCTGTGCGGGAGGGGGTACCCATGCACCTGGACGCAGACGCCCCGCCCTGTGCGGGAGGGGGTACCCATGCACCTGCACGCAGGCGCCCCGCCCTGTGCGGGAGGGGGTACCCATGCACCTGCACGCAGACGCCCCGCCCTGTGCGGGAGGGGTACCCATGCACCTGCACGCAGGCGCCCCGCCCTGTGCGGGAGGGGTACCCATGCACCTGCACGCAGGCGCCCCGCCCTGTGCGGGAGGGGTACCCACGCACCTGCACGCAGACGCCCCGCCCTGTGCGGGAGGGGTACCCATGCACCTGCACGCAGGCGCCCCGCCCTGTGCGGGAGGGGTACCCATGCACCTGCACGCAGACGCCCCGCCCTGTGCGGGAGGGGGTACCCGCCACCTGCACGCAGACGCCCCGCCCTGTGCGGGAGGGGTACCCACGCACCTGCACGCAGACGCCCCGCCCTGTGCGGGAGGGGTACCCATGCACCTGCACGCAGGCGCCCCGCCCTGTGCGGGAGGGGTACCCATGCACCTGCACGCAGACGCCCCGCCCTGTGCGGGAGGGGTACCCATGCACCTGCACGCAGACGCCCCGCCCTGTGCGGGAGGGGTACCCATGCACCTGCACGCAGACGCCCCGCCCTGTGCGGGAGGGGTACCCATGCACCTGCACGCAGACGCCCCGCCCTGTGCGGGAGGGGTACCCATGCACCTGCACGCAGACGCCCCGCCCTGTGCGGGAGGGGTACCCACGCACCTGCACGCAGACGCCCCGCCCTGTGCGGGAGGGGTACCCGCGCACCTGCACGCAGGCGCCCCGCCCTGTGCGGGAGGGGTACCCGCCACCTGCACGCAGACGCCCCGCCCTGTGCGGGAGGGGTACCCGCGCACCTGGACGCAGACGCCCCGCCCTGTGCGGGAGGGGTACCCATGCACCTGCACGCAGACGCCCCGCCCTGTGCGGCAGGGGGTACCCGCCACCTGCACGCAGACGCCCCGCCCTGTGCGGAAGGGGTACCCACGCACCTGCACGCAGACGCCCCGCCCTGTGCGGGAGGGGTACCCATGCACCTGCACGCAGGCGCCCCGCCCTGTGCGGGAGGGGTACCCATGCACCTGCACGCAGACGCCCCGCCCTGTGCGGGAGGGGTACCCACGCACCTGCACGCAGACGCCCCGCCCTGTGCGGGAGGGGTACCCGCGCACCTGCACGCAGGCGCCCCGCCCTGTGCGGGAGGGGTACCCGCCACCTGCACGCAGACGCCCCGCCCTGTGCGGGAGGGGTACCCGCGCACCTGCACGCAGACGCCCCGCCCTGTGCGGGAGGGGGTACCCGCCACCTGCACGCAGACGCCCCGCCCTGTGCGGGAGGGGTACCCATGCACCTGCACGCAGGCGCCCCGCCCTGTGCGGGAGGGGGTACCCACGCACCTGGACGCAGACGCCCCGCCCTGTGCGGGAGGGGTACCCACGCACCTGCACGCAGACGCCCCGCCCTGTGCGGGAGGGGTACCCATGCACCTGCACGCAGGCGCCCCGCCCTGTGCGGGAGGGGGTACCCACGCACCTGCACGCAGACGCCCCGCCCTGTGCGGGAGGGGTACCCATGCACCTGCACGCAGGCGCCCCGCCCTGTGCCGGAGGGGGTACCCACGCACCTGCACGCAGACGCCCCGCCCTGTGCGGGAGGGGTACCCATGCACCTGCACGCAGGCGCCCCGCCCTGTGCGGGAGGGGGTACCCGCGCACCTGCACGCAGACGCCCCGCCCTGTGCGGGAGGGGTACCCGCGCACCTGCACGCAGACGCCCCGCCCTGTGCGGGAGGGGTACCCATGCACCTGCACGCAGGCGCCCCGCCCTGTGCGGGAGGGGGTACCCATGCACCTGGACGCAGACGCCCCACCCTGTGCGGGAGGGGGTACCCATGCACCTGCACGCAGGCGCCCCGCCCTGTGCGGGAGGGGTACCCATGCACCTGCACGCAGACGCCCCGCCCTGTGCGGGAGGGGTACCCATGCACCTGCACGCAGACGCCCCGCCCTGTGCGGGAGGGGTACCCATGCACCTGCACGCAGACGCCCCGCCCTGTGCGGGAGGGGTACCCACGCACCTGCACGCAGACGCCCCGCCCTGTGCGGGAGGGGTACCCACGCACCTGCACGCAGACGCCCCGCCCTGTGCGGGAGGGGTACCCATGCACCTGCACGCAGGCGCCCCGCCCTGTGCGGGAGGGGGTACCCGCGCACCTGCACGCAGACGCCCCGCCCTGTGCGGGAGGGGTACCCACGCACCTGCACGCAGACGCCCCGCCCTGTGCGGGAGGGGTACCCATGCACCTGCACGCAGACGCCCCGCCCTGTGCGGGAGGGGTACCCACGCACCTGCACGCAGACGCCCCGCCCTGTGCGGGAGGGGTACCCATGCACCTGCACGCAGACGCCCCGCCCTGTGCGGGAGGGGGTACCCGCCACCTGCACGCAGACGCCCCGCCCTGTGCGGGAGGGGTACCCATGCACCTGCACGCAGGCGCCCCGCCCTGTGCGGGAGGGGGTACCCATGCACCTGCACGCAGGCGCCCCGCCCTGTGCGGGAGGGGTACCCGCCACCTGCACGCAGACGCCCCGCCCTGTGCGGGAGGGGGTACCCATGCACCTGCACGCAGACGCCCCGCCCTGTGCGGGAGGGGTACCCATGCACCTGCACGCAGGCGCCCCGCCCTGTGCGGGAGGGGTACCCGCGCACCTGCACAGTTAATACCTGCCACACTAGCTCCTACCAATTATCTCCCTTACTGCTCTCTGGTGCCCTGGCCGCCTTGCTATTTCTTAAATCCACCAAGATCTTTCCCTCTTTCTGTCAGACTTTACCCCAAATATTGCATTTCTGACTCACGTCTTAAATGTCAGCGGATCAGAGAGACTTTCAGCTGGGGAAAGCCGGGAGAGTTTGTTGCCTGCCGACCACGGCCCAGCGACGCTGCAGGAAGGTCTCGGCGGAGGGAATGTCCCCGGCTGGACGTGCCGATGCCCGGGCCGGGGGAGAGGCGTGGAAGTGGCCAGTCTGGTCAATCTGACAATGTCTGCAGAATAATTTCCCCTCATTTAAAAATGTTGTTAAAAGACAATTTGAAATTTTAAAATAAAAATAATAATTATATGTTTTGGGGTTCATAATATGTGTAGAAGCAAAATCTCTAACAATAGGAAAAGGATCGTGATGAGCTTCCTCTGTTACGTGAGATGTGGCGTCATCGTCGTTTGAGGGACACAGTGACAAGCTGCAGATGAGCACTGTGGTCCCCGGAGCAACCGCCCACATGGGGTGCAGAGAGGTAGAAGTAAAAAGAGTGAAATGCTAGAAATTCTTGACCAACCTGAGGGACGATGGGCGGGAGAGAAGGGCAGGATGTAGAGTCAGTGGTGCGAGACGCAGACCCCGCAGAGCCCGTCAGTAATTGCCTTAATGTAAATCACCTGAACACGCAAGGCGGGTGGTCAGGGTGGTTAAAAACACAGCAGGACGCAGAGATACACTGTTTACGAGAAATGCTCTCACAGGGACAAACAGGATGAGAGCAAATTGGTGGAAAAACATTCCAGGCAAACGGTGACCTTGAAACAGCCCCAGCCCGTTTCCCTGAGCTCAGCGGCACCTGCTTCCCCTTCCCCGGCGCACAACCAGGCATTTCCCAGGGGGCCTTGTGCTCGCCGGGCTGCGGTCCAGTCAGGCCAAGGGGTAGCGGGTGGGAGGCAGGTGCGTCACCACCGGCCCCAGAAGCCCTCCCACGGCCTCCTCCAGTTCTAGGTGGCTGCAGTGGAGGTGACGCTCAGGGCAGGGGCCACGTCTGGAAGGTGGCGGAGCTGCGTGCTGGAGGCAGCTGAGACACAGAATCACTGCGGGAGGAACGCTGGTGGCCAGGGGCACTCACAGTGTTGTCTTAAGAGAGCGAGAGATGGCCTTTCTGTGCGTGTGTGTGTGTGTGTGTGTGTACACGTGTGCACATGTGTGTCTTAGGCCACAGAGATTTCAGTGTATGCTACGTTAATACACCCTACTTACATTTCCTTTGTAGCCCACGTTGCTTTCTCCAGTTATAGGTTATGACATTGTAATTATGAATTTGTCTACTTGTTTATTTGCTGTCTTCCCTCAATAGAACAGTTCCCAAGAGCACGGGGACTTATCTGTCTTGTTCCCCACTGTGTCACAGGACATAAAACCGTGCCTGGCACGTAGTAGGTGCTCATTAAATATAACCACTTTTTCCCTCCTACTTGTGAGGCCAGAACATGCCAGAAGCCGGATGCCTGTGTTGGCCCAGGCACGCTTCCCCAGGGCACTAACAGGGACGGCATTCGGAAGCTCGGGGGCAGAGGTGCGGCCCTGCGTGCAAGGAAGCCAGTCACAGGACGTTAGTTTCTGGTCACTGTCCCTGGATTGATCTTTTATTGACCATGTAAATGACCTCCTGTGGGGCTGGGGGGTGTCTGACTCCTGGGCTGGAGCCGTTACAGAGGAAGGTGCCAGAGCCCCGGCTTCTGGGCCCCCCACCTTGGGGCACAGACCCTGCTGGGCGCCCAGGGCAGGTGAGGATCCCGACAGAGGGAGGAGGGGATGGACGGGAGGCAGAGGGGAGCTGTGTGGCCCCCCGGCAGCCTCTTCCCTTCTCTGGGCCTCAGTTTCCCCACCCACAGCAGCTGACTTGTGTCTGGTCCTCGGGGTGTGGGCTGTCTTCCTCTGTGGTGTTTTATTTGCTTGGTTTTGTTTAATTTATTGCACGGAGAAGATCACTCAGTGCGTTAAAAAGATCAATTCAAATGTAATTTGTCCATTTATTAAAATTACAACTTCAAAAGTTTAGCGCTTCCGTAGCCTTGGAATTTGGCTTAGAAACCTCATTCTGTCCGCAGCGGGCTCATTTTAATGACTCCAAGGGGCCTTGGTCCGTTCACTGACTTAGTTCATTTAACAGCTTCAAACATTGTAATTGCATTTCCAAAATTAATGTATTTAAATTTATGTTTTAGTATTTCACTTGTCTGCCTTTAATAAAACCTTCTGAATCTAAGCTAATTTTTAGAAATCTAATAATTTAAACATATGGATGTGACGAACTTAGGGAAAGTATCTTAAATGTTCCCAAACTCTGCATTCACACAGCAAGATCTCCATGTAAAATCACTGGCTCGTGCGATGACTCATCTTCACATTTTTAATTGGATTATCAGGTTGTCCCGTAATAGGCCAAACACTCATTCTTAAAGCATTGCCAGTTCTCCAAACACCAAGCCGACATAGATTCCTCTGCTGAAGTGTCATCCTATGAATTCCGGTCTCTCAAACCCGTCTAGCTTCGGGCAGACACAGTTACTGCTCAGGAGGGCAGTCACCACGCAGGCAGCCCAGGTGACTGAGGACCTGGGACCGTGGCAGGCTGCCGTGGGCTTCCAGCGAATGCTCTGACGGCTCCCTGTCCCTGTGCTTATCCTGCCCATGAAGCCAGGACATGGAGAGAAGGTGGCGGGAGGGAGGCCATGCCCCTGGATGCTGTTTCTGCACATCCCCGGGGGCCTGCTGCTCCCGGCCACGTTCTGCCCGTATGGGGCCTGGCATCTCCTCGGCTCTTGAAAGTCAAAGTAAAGGTCTTTGAACGGCTTCACGTTCCCGGGCCCACACTACTCCAGGGACATGGAACTGATATGACATGGAACCTGTGTCTCACGTGGCTTTGTCTGACTTGGGTCACCGATTCCAATCCTTTCGACACCTGTGCAGGGCTTGTGGGTGGGTGGGAGTTGGGGACACACTGGCCACTTTTGTCTCTAATGGGACTAAACCCAAAGCGAGCATTTGCTCAAGGTTTGAGCTCTTCTCTGAGCCGTGTGGCAAAGCGTCCAAACCTGGGCCAATCCAGCCTGTCCTCTCCATGGGGGGATGTCCAGTGGCCCCTGGGAGCAACTGCTGCTCTGAACCTACTGCAGCCTAATCACAGTCCTGCGTCTGCAGCCCCGCTGGACAAGTGCTGGTCCACAACCCAGGCCGTCACCCCCTCTACCAGGCGCCCAGCCTGGCCACACCACTTCCCACCTGCTGCAGGTCTGCTCCGGTTGGAACCAGGGACCTGGGAGCCTTCCCCTGTGGATATTCCTCAACTTCCACGGACTTGAAGCCCATTACCTGCAAGCGAATCGCTCAAGAGTTGGATCCGCAAACACTCCCTTCTCCTGACTCCTCAGGGAGTGCTCCTGGCAGAGCAGAGCCGGGGGGCTGGGCCTGAGCTTTCTCTAAAGACACACACGGCCCCCCCGCATGGCCCTGGGGGGCCCCTTGCTGGGCAGAGCGAGTCCCTGCTGGGAAGTGAGGCCGTGGAAGAAGTGGGTGCTGGGTTGTCTCCCTCTCCAGTAGGTGCCAGCAGGATGTGAGGAGGAAGTGTCCACCCCCACCGGGGACGGGAAACAGAGCCAGAGGTTACAGGGGGTGGCCGAGGCCCCATAAGAGCCAGGGAGCTCCTTCCGTGGCAGAAACCAGAGTGGCAGAGCCGAGCCACCATGGCCACACCTGTCCTCCTGGTCATCCCTTTCCTGTGCACCACGGCCCTGACTGCCGACACCTGTCCAGGTGAGTCGGTCCCCAGGTGAGCACAGGGATCCTGTCCCTGGAAGCTGTCGGCCACTTATTGACTGCTGTGTGCCGGGCCTAGCGGGAAGCCCTTTGCCAACGTCCAGCCCTTATTCCTTTTTAAAAGGGCCACTTATAAAGAGAGGAGACAGAAGCTCAAAGAAACAGATGCAGCCTCACACGGGGCTGTGAGCAGAACCCTGGAGCCAGCCCGGCCGGGTCCAAAGCCAGGTGCTCCGTCTGCAGGGCCCGGCTGGTGCTCCGTCTGCAGGGTCTGCGGGGCCTCATCCACGCCAGAGCAGTCACGAGAGCCCTGGGGCATGGGCGGTGCCAGGGCGTGGAGTGTGTGCAGGGTGCTGGCCTGGGGCAGGCCCCGGTCAGATCTGGGGCTGTGACGACCGTCTCTGGGAGGCCTCCCAGCCCGACACAGCCAGCAGAGTCAGGCCCAGCACAGCAGGTCATTCAGTCTGGGGTCTGCCTGGCTCTGGGGACAGGGAGCTGCCACTCTGACCCTGACATGGCACAGTGTGGGTGACATGGCCTGCACAGGCTCCAGACTGCCCCCGCTGGGCTCCTGGGGGCCCCCAAGTGCTCCGCCCAGCAGCTCCACCCCAGGTCCAACCCCTGAGGAGGCTCTGTCGCACCTGCTTCTGGTCACACTGAGGACATTGCTCCGACCTCAGCACAGGTGAGAGTGTGCACAGGTCCTAATGGGCACCACGGTCCCTGATGTGTTCATGGTGGCCCAGGGCAAATGATAGCTGCCATGTCACTGCAGAGAAAGGCCTAGAACGTCAGCCCCTCCGCTGCTTATGTTATGGTGAGTTAATTTTCTTCACTAAAGGTATCTTTTTAATTATCTAAAATTATTAAGAACCCTTTCTTAATGAGGAAAATTAAGGAGATAAAAAAGATAAAGTCAATATTTGCTCTGAATAGTGAGCAAGGGGTGAGGACATACCCAAAACCGCACAAAATGCTGTAGCTGCCAAGCCTGCCGGGACCGAGCGCCTGGATCTGCATTTCTGTGTCGTCCCTCGGGGGGACGTGTTAATCTCGTCACCCACAAAATTTAAAATGTACCTTGCAAACAAGGACACAATCTCTGTCCGGTCCCAGCAGTGCCATGGCTTGCTCTGCATCCCTGGACCAGACACGTCCTCTCTCCAGGTGACCCAGACGACCCCTTGGCAGCCCAGTAACTCCACGATCACGTCCGAAGTCGAGCAGTGAAAATACTCATGTGAACCCAAACTCCCTGAGTTTCCTAGAAATATTTATTGTCGCTATTTATTGAAACCACCCACTGTTAATGAAGCTCTTCCTAAAGGTCTTGAATTCTATAAGATGTTTGAAATTTTCTTCTATAATCCAATCCTTGCCATAGCCCTGTTATCAGCCTCACGTGGTTGCTGAGAGCACAGAGAGGGTAGGTGACTTGCCCAGGACACACAGCTCAGAGGAAGGTTTACCCTCAGGCAGGGTGGCCTCCAAGGCCAGGGCTCTGCCCCGCATGTCTGCCCCCAGGGGAGGACAGACCAAGTCCCCACCACAGCGGGAAAACCACACTCCCAGGCCCACCCTGCAGCTGAGGCAGGTGGCTCTGGCTGCAGCCACCTGGCCAGACCCGATGTCAACAAGGGGGCTGTGTCCTCGGTGGGGGTGGCTTCCCTGCAGGTCTGCAGGGCGTCAGCCCAGGGCGCTGGCACTGACTCGGCACTTGTGTTCACATGCAGAGGTGAAGCTGCTGGGTGTGGAGGGCTCCGACAAGCTCACCATCCTCCGGGGCTGCCCGGGACTGCCCGGAGCCCCCGGGCCCAAGGGAGAGGCGGGCGCCCACGGCGGGAGAGGTGGGTGCTCGCAGGGGTGGGTGGGCAGAAACGGGGCAGGGTGGCGTCTCCTGCTCTTCTGAACTCAGACGCCCAGGTGGGCAATGCCCCACTGTGGTCGGGAGCTGTGGTCTCGGCCCAGCTCACGGCCAGTGACAGCGCCGACCCCAGGGTCCAGCGGGGCTCTGGACCTGCCCCAGGCAGGAGCTCTCTCCTGGCTGGTCCCGGGCTCGCATCTGGGCGTAGCACTGTAGGGCTGTGCCGAGGCCAGGACTCCATGTCAGCCTCACGTGGCCGCTGGCGAGACTCCCGCAGTGTGTTCCTCCCTCGTCTCACCGAAACGTGGGTGCCCACTGCCTTCCCCACCCACCTCAGACGAGGACACTGAGTCCCAAGGAGCCCGGACCTGCTGGGCTCACACACCAGTAAGGAGGGAACCGGGACTCGCCCGGGCAGCTTCAGGCATGGCCGGCACCTCCCGCCACAGGAGAGCAGGGCGGGCGCCTGCCCGGGGACAGAGACCCAGACTCAGGGTCAGCACAGCGTGACGCCCAGGTCGTACCAAAGAGCAAACAGGAGCTGGGGACGCCCCACCCTGAGCCTGAGCCCAGGTGCAAGCCTGTCCATGAGCACCCGCCACTGTGCAGGCTCCGTCACCCCCTCTGGCACCACCAGGCCGTGTCCGGGCCCGAGATCTGAGGGTCACTGGGACCAGAGTGGGCTCAGGGCTCAGGACCCTGTTGCTTGGGGCGAAGGTTTCCCGGGAGAACAGTTTAGGTCGCATTTTCTCACTGATGTGTGTTTGCATTTCGCAGGAGAACGAGGTCCCGCCGGAGCCCCAGGGAAGGCAGGGCCACCCGGGCCCAAAGGTGAGGAGGGGACAGAGTGGGAGGCCTGAGCAGGATGCTCAGGCCTGTGTGTGAAGGAGGAGGGAGAGAGAGGGACAGAGAGGGACCTGGTGTGTCAAGGCCTCAGTGTCCCCTTCCCCTGCATCCTAAAGCCTTAGTGTGTCAGCGGGGCCACGAGCGTGGGGCGCCCAGGGCAAGAGGCTGGGACTGTGCCGGCTGGCTGCTGTCTTCCCACGGCCCCCCAGAGCAGCTCTGCTGGGCAGAACCAGAGCGGGCGGGGTCCCTGGGCTGAGGTGACTCTCTGGGTCTCTCTCACCCTCCTGCCTCTCTCTGCAGGAGACCGCGGGGAGAAGGGGCTGCGAGGAGACAAAGGTGAGCCCTCTGCAGGCGCGTCCCGGGAAGGGCTCCTCCCACGCCCAGGCTGCCCCCACCCCCGGGGGCCTCAGCCCCAGGGCCCTGTTGCTCTGGGCTGTGGGGGAGGGTGGAAGGCCCGACACACTCGGTCCTCAGAGTCCGTGGGGCTCAGGCATGGCATCTGCCAGCCGTCGCCTCGATGATGGGCAAGGTCATTCAATGAGGACATTTAGATGTGGACATTTTACTTCTTTAAAGTTTTGTCTAATGATGCTCATTTATTTAAAAAATTGTAAAAATCTAAAAAGGAAGACTCCTCTGTCTATAATAAAAATGGCGAGACTGGGGCACAGGCCCGAGGACCGGGTGCCGCCGGCAGGTTCCCCACAGTGACCCGACTCTAAGGCGTGACTCGTCCGAGCCCGGAATGAGCCGGACAGGGAAGAGCCGACCCCGCTGTGACCAGGGTGGGAGGCCCAGCTGGGGCCAGTGGGTACCGCGGGACGGGCACTGCCACCAGGGCCCCCAGGAGAAAAGGGGGACGTGGCAGGGCCACCGCCTGAGGGTTGGGCTGTGCCCTCAGTGAGGCAGAGCCCAGCGGCCCTTAATTAGAGCTGGGGGGTGACCGTCCTGGGAGCACCTGGGTCACGGCTGTGTCCCTGCTCCACCCCGTGTCCAGGAGCAGTCAGGACTGGTGGGGACCAGGGCTCTGAGCTCACCTCGTGACGAGTGTCTCTTCTCTCCCCACAAACAGGGGACGCTGGGCAGACTCAGTCGTGTGCCACAGGTGGGTGATCAGGCCCCGCCCCTCCGTGACCGGTCCCCTCCTCGGGGACCCTGCGCCCAGCCCCTCGCTGCAGAGCCCAGGACGCAGCTCTGCACACGCGCTGGGCTCCCTCGGCCACTCGGCCGCTGGCAGCTGCTGCCTGGAGAGCCAGCACATTCCGCAGCGCTTTCCTTGTGTGGCACCATCTACCCCAAAGGCCGGGGGCCCGGGACACTAAGGAGGGGCCGTGCCGGGAGCTGAGAGGTCAGGGGACTGGAGTGGCCGTGACAGCAGGGGGCTGGGGCCCTGTCTCCGTCTCGGCCTCCATGTCCACCCGCCCTGCAGACCCCATCCCCCTGCTCCTCCCTCCTGGGCCTGCCTCCCCCAGCCCCTGCCCTGCCCAGGGTTCCGGGGCCCACGTCCATCCCCGCTTCCCCCAGGCCCGCGGACCTGTCGGGAGCTGCTCAGCCAGGGCCACCTCCTGAGCGGCTGGCACACCATCTACCTGCCCGACTGCAGGCCCCTGCCCGTGCTCTGCGACATGGACACGGACGGAGGGGGCTGGACCGTGAGTGTGGCCTGAGGGTCCCCGAGCACAGTGGGCAGCTCGGGAGTCCTGGAAACTAGGCTCTATGCCTGGTGGGAGGACACTCTGGAATTCTCTATTCTCCTCCGAGTCTCAGGGAGACCCCCCTTCCCTGAGGATGAGGAGAATCAGAAATGAGGAGGAGGTGACCAGGGGGTAAATGTCCAGGCCAGAGAGTGAGGCTCAGAGGGGGACCACTCCTGCTGTGTGGCGTTGGCCTTGTTGCCTGCCCTCTCTGAGCCTCCATTTCCTCCTTCCTCACGTGGGCTCTGAGATGAGACCGGGTGGGTGCGCTTGAGGCACCGGCCTGCAGTGCTCTGCGAACTGTCAATTCCTGCTCCCGGGGAGGCCGGGGCCCCTGTGCTGGGGACGTCAGCCTGGTCCCCTGTGTCCCGTCCCGCCTCTGCGCAGGTTTTCCAGAGGAGGGTGGACGGCTCCGTGGACTTCTTTCGGGACTGGGCCTTGTACAAGCAGGGCTTCGGCAGTCAGCTGGGGGAGTTCTGGCTGGGGAACGACAACATCCACAGCCTGACCGCCCAGGGTAGGCCGGGCCGGGACGCGGGTGGGCCTGGGCCGGGACGGAGCTGCCCTGTCCCTTAGACCGGGCCGTCTGGAACGTAGGACCCCTCCTCTGGGCCTGCAGGGGGTGAGACTCTGAGCACACAGGGTGACACTGTGCAGTCCTAGGACACGCATTCCCTGCTGTGGGCCCTGTGGGCTGGGATCAGAGGGTGTTTGAGCTTTGGGGTGAAGGCGTCTGCCAGACTTGGTGCCACCTGCACCTGAGAAGCTGAGCGTGGGAGGGGATGTAGTGACCTCTAGGGCTTGGCCAAGCTCTGGTTCCTTCGTCTCCTCCCACTCTCCTCCTGAAGCTGCCTGGTCAGAAGGAGGGACACTCCCCTCCGGGCTGGTCCTGGCACCTGTACAGCTGGGCCCGCTCTGGGGGACATCAGAACAGCATCAGTGTCCTCTGCCCACCTGCCCGAGTATCAGATTGTCCCTGACGCTGGGAAAACTGGAATCTTGTCCCTCCCTCCCCAGTGGCCTGTCACTCAGGTGCCGGGGCCCGTCCAGATAAAGGAAGGACAAGATCAGTTTCCTGTTCTGGGCCCGTGACGACATCACAACCCATTACAGTGAAATAGTGGTTTTGAAGCAATGTTTTGTCCCATCAGAGAAATCTGAGTAGAGGAATTTTGGGTGAGAACAGAAAGCAGAGGGAAGCAGGTCTCCATGGTCCCTCGTACAACAGAGGCCTTTGTGATGAACTTGAGGAAATTCCCCTTTGGATGCCAACTTCTGACTCCCCCCGGAGCTTAGGCAAATTCCCCCCTCCCGTGCCTGACGGCAGAGGGACCCTTCTGCTGGGACCCTGAAACCCATCTCCCACAGGAACCAGCGAGCTCCGCGTGGACCTTGTGGACTTCGAGGGCACCCGCCACTTTGCCAAGTACAGCTCGTTTAAGGTGGAGAGCGAGGCGGACAAGTACAAGCTGGTCCTGGGCGCCTTTGTCGAGGGCAACGCAGGTGCGTGTCTGCGCTGGGCGGTGGCCGGCGCGTCAGAGCGGGGTCTGGGAAGCAGAGAAACCTGCTCAGCATCCTGGCTCTGCCTCTGCTGTGTGACGTTGCGTGGTGACTTCTCTAAACCAGTTTCTTCATCCATACGTTAAGATAATTTACCTACAGTCAATTGTACTTATGAAGATTATGAAATACATTTAGTAAAAAGTCCAATAAATGGTCGCTTCTATTAATCGCTCCCAGTATGGATGGATACTGGGAAAAAATGAAACTTAAGTGCATTTCTGCAGGGACTGAATTCCCACTCTATGCCACATGGAGCTCTCCTTGGAGGACGGCCTCCTCTCTAAGTGGGAGAATGCCTGTTTGGTGGCAGGGGCAGACCAGGCTAGGGGGTGCCAAGGCTACTGCGCCAGCAGAACAAGTGCTCACCGAGTGGTGTGCATTGGAGTTGTGCAGTGCACAACGTGGGCCCCTGGATATGGCAGCTCTATGCTGGACCCAGGATCCAGGCTTCCTAGCACTATGTGTACAATCCCGCATTTTTCTTCTGAGCAGGTGATTCTCTGACATACCAGAACAACCACCCCTTCTCCACCAAAGACCAAGACAACGACGTTTCTGGTGAAAATTGCGCTGTGCTGTACCACGGAGCCTGGTGGCACGCTTCTTGTCACTGGTCAAACCTGAATGGTCTCTACCTCGGGGGGTCTCATGGGAGCTTTGCAAATGGCATCAACTGGAAGACAGGGAAAGGGTACAACTACAGCTACAAGGTGTCGGAGATGAAGGTGCGGCTCACTAGCTCGGGCCTCTGATCAGGAGGTCCCCACGCATGCTGGCAGCAGGGGGACATACCCCTCAGCCCTCAGGAGGAAGGAAACCTGGGGATCTTGGTCCTGGTGGGGGTGAAGGAGCTTCGACCCGTTGCCGAGGGCCACGACCCGCAGAGCTGCGTGTTCCCCCATCTGCGAGGCTGAGGGCCACCGCCACGCCAGACCTCGCTGCAACACGTTACCAATAAAGACGTTCGCTTGCCTCACAGACAAACACGGGATGGCTTTGTCATTGCGTTGGCCCCTTGCTGGTCACGTCCCCATGGCTGTCCCACTGCTGTTGCTGCCCTGTGGCCTGGCACTGCAGGCGGCTTACATGCCTCGGGGCTGAGAAAGTCTCTGACTGCCCGAGACAGGCGTGGACAGAGCAGGAACGCGGCGCCTGTTTGCAAATAAAATGTTACCGCACACAGCAGTGCCCACGGCCGCCCCACTGTCCGCGGCTGGTTTCCATTTGCCCCCGTAGCTTTCAAGCGACAGGCAAAGCAGGGTAGGCGGAACAGAGACCGGGTGCCCTGCGACACCTTCAGTCTGTGCTAGTCGGCCCTTTACGGAATCTGCTGGCCCTGCTCTCAGGTGACGGCACCTGTGCCCAGGCTCTGTGCCCAGCTGTACCCCTGACCTGCGGCGCGCAGGCTTCCTGCCACTTGCTGTCCTGGGTCCCCTCACTCACCAAAGATAAAACGAGGACTAAGTGAGGCCGTCGGGCGCCGTCGCTGTGAGCACTCCAGGGGAGGGAAGGCCTGCCTCCCTCCAGGGCTCCCTCTCGGAAGCGGCCGGAGGGCTGTGCCCACAAAGCTGTCAATGCGCAACACTGCCAGCACCTCCGTTCCTGCCGGCCGTCCAGACAGGTCCCTCCTGGCCTCTGGTGGCTTCCCCGGAGAGGGCTGCCTGGGCGGGCTGCCTGCCCCGCAGGACCCGGCTTCGCACCTGTGTTTCTGCTCCGGGCGTCTTCTGCCTTTCCTCCGCCCGAGTCCGCCCTGGGGTGGGAATCCTGCTGGGTCCCGTGAGCCGTTTAGCTAAGACAACATTTCTCAATCTGTGACCCGTGGAGACCCTTGAGCCTCTAGCAAAGACCTCAGAGGGGCTGTGACCTGCGTTAACACGTGCAGGGAGCCGGGGTGAGACTCGGCTCCCGTCCGCAGGTGCGGGCCGACGTGCACACGGAAGAGGCCCCTCGGGCGTGCACTGCGCCTTTCCTGAGCTCACCGTCTGCAGGGCAGCCCGGCCAGTGCGGGAGGGGCTGCTGCAGGAGGGCACAGACGCCCGTGGCTGGGAGGCTTCCTGGTGGGGTGCATTTGCCCAGGCCTGGGAGGATGGATCATCGGTTCTGACTCCGGTGAGCTGCGTGTCCACTCCTGGCCTTCCCTGGGGACAGCCCCACCCTGGGCCAGGGTCATCCCTCCCAGGGGCAGCCTGGCCTGAAGGAGTTAACGTGGAGGTGGCACCTGGCAAACCTCCCAGACCACCCCCCGCCGTGGGACACCAGATGCCAGCTTCCCCGAGTTCTGCTGGCTTCGGCTCTGCGTGGGAGACAGCGGATCCCGCCACATGCTCCCCGAGGCAGGCTGGGCCTCCCGAGCCCGCGGCTCTGACTCAGCTGCCTGGAGTCCTGTCCGCCTGGCCCTTGTGACAGGCACAGGGGTCCCTGGGCTGGCTGGGGGCTGGGACTCTTGGCCACCAGGGCCAGTCCAGGCCTGGGAATGGGGAGGAGGGGAGGGTGGTCAGGAGTTCCCGGCCCTATCCTCCACCGTGGGGGCCCCTGAATTCTGTTTTCTGATGTGCTTTTTACATATTTTAGTTTTTGAGCCCCACAGAAGCACCAGGAGTGGGCAGGCCTGGTGTGATGATGCTGTTGGCACTCTGCTCTGATTTATTCAGAACGTGTGCTCGGAATCAGCAGGACGTGGCTCCAGGCTTCGCACCGAGAGTCAGTTTTACGGCTCGTCTGTGGACTCGCACAGGCCGGCCACGTGGTGCAGCGTTTGGGGCCCGTGGTCTCTGGGATGGCGGACCGCACCCTGGCCTGAGGGCCCCTGTGTCCCCTCTGGCTCTGCAGTCTGGTGGGTGGCACGCCCTTGACACCGAGGGACTCGCCATCCGGGTTACATCATCGTCCTGACCCAGGGAAGTGGTGGGAAGCAGAGAGGGCTGGGGCTCACTCACGGGGAACCACAAACCGAATCCACGTCCAGTTCTTCATTCTTTCCCTCTCTGTGGCTCCAGGGCCCCCTCCCTCTAGGACCGTGGCAGGTGCGGAGGGTGCGGTAGGCTCTTGCCTGGGCAGGGACCAGGTGCTGCGAGGAGGAGGCGGGCCGCTGGCAGGTGCGCCGTGCCAGGCAGGTGGGCAGACCGCCCCTTGTCCTAGAGGAAAGGCCCCGAGGGCGGCTGGGAAGCGGTTTACTTTCGTGGGAGCCCACGGGGGGCCTCCTTGACATGTAATAAGGTGCCCGTCTTTGAAGTGTGCACTTGAGTGGTTTTCACAGATGCGCCTGGGAAACCATCACCACAACCAAGACAGCTGACGTACCTGCCACACCTGGACCTTTCCTCGGGCCCCCTGGCAATCCAGCCTCCCAGCCGGCCCACCCTGTGTCCCCAGGCAAGATCCAATCTCCCCGTCACTACAGATCGGCCTGCCTTTTCTAAGATTTTATCTACATAAAAGCACCTACTCCGTACGCTCTGTCGTCGAGCTCTCCCGCCGCGGCCCAGCTTGGAGGTGCACCCACGCCACAGCGCAGCCGCCAGCTCCTTCCGCTGCGCTGCCGCGGGACGCATCACGCACAGACCGCGGCTGTTCATCATTCGCTCGCTGTGGACATTGAGGTCGCTTCCAGTCTGGGGCCAGGACAGGGCGCACTGTGGAGCGTTCGTGCACGAGTCTCCATGTGCATGTGTGTTTTCGCTTCTCCCGGGAGCACGTGCAGGAGTGGAGGCGGCCGGATCCCACGGGCCGCGCCTGTCCAGTTGTTCACGGAGTTGCGAAGGGGTTTCCTGCCGTGGCTGCGCCGTTCCCTCCAGCAGCGCCAGACAGCCCCGGATCCTCCTCGCCCTCCTCAACACTGGGAACGGTCGGTCCTTTTGGCTGTTTTCACGGGGGCGGGGAAGTCTCACGTGGCGTCGTTTGCGTGTTCCTCGTGAGCGACGGCTTGAGCATCTTTCCACGCGCTTATTGCCGTCCATGCGCCGTCTTCAGAGAAGCATCTTTTCAGATCGTGTACCTATTTTAAAAATTAGATGGTCTGCTTTCTTTTTACTGAGTGTCAAGAGTTCTTTCTATGTTCTGAACACGAGCCCTTTATCAACAGGTAGGGTGTATTGGTTTTCTATCCCCGCTGCAATAAATTACCACAAAGTGAGAGATGGAAACCAATGCAAATTGACTTTTTTGCACCAAGCTGCTCACAGCCTGGCCCGATCCCCTCCCCTGAGTGCAGACAGGCCCGTGGCTGGCTTCTAACAACAGAGTACGCGAAGGGGCCTTGGGGTATGCGATTGTGTGCATGTGATTACTTTGCACAAGACAGCGGTTCTTCTCTTGCCGGTCTTGCCGGAGTCTCTCTCTTGCCGGCTTAGAGGAAGGAAGTGGCCACGCTGGAGAAGCCCAAGGGACGGGAATTGCCGGCAGCCTTAAGAACAGGCTCCAGCCACCGACCTGCAAGAAAGGAATTCCTCGCTCCTACAACCTCGAGGGGTTGGATTCTGCCAACGACCTGGGTGAGCTGAAGGACAGATCCCTCCTCAGCTGAACCTCCGATGCCACCACGGCCCTGGCGGACACCTGGAGACCCTCAGCCAGGGACTCAGTTGAACTGTGTGTGGACGCCCGACCCACAAAAACTGCGAGATAACGAAAGTGATAATAAAAGACGATAAGATGCGGTAGCTTGCTACTCACCAATAGAACGATTACTGTCCGTTCCTTACTTGCTGAGAGCCTGTCAAAACATCTAGAATGGACGGAGGTTATCAAATATGTTTCTGGGGCTTTTTGTTTGTTTGTTTTTGAGATGATTGTATGATTTTCCTTTGTTAGTGTACTAAGATGAAGAACGACATTGATTTTCAAATGGTAAACACATCTTCCATTCGGGGCTAAACCTCACTTGCTCATGATACTTTTAATATGTTGCTGGGTTCGATTTGCTAAGATTTTGCCTGGAATTGTCGTATCCACATTCATGGGCGGTATTGGTCTACAGTTATGTTTTTCTTGCAATGATTTTTTTCTAGTTTTGCTGTTGGGGGAATGCTGGTCTCAGAATGAGTGGGGCAGTAGTTCTAACTTTTTGGCTTTCAGGAAGAGTGTGGGAAGAATTGCTATTACTGTATTTCTGCCTTAGATGTTGGGAAGACCTCACCGGTGAAGACACTGGGCCTGGAAACCGTTTGTGGACTGTCCGTTCTGCTCCGTTGGTTTATATGTCTACTTGCACATCAGTACCGGATTATCTTGATAAAGTTTTTTATAATAAAAATAAAGCCTTAATGACAATTTCAGTTCATTTTCTACGTCTAGGGTCGCTCAGGTGTGTCTGTGACTGAGGTGGTTCCAGGAATTGTTCGTTTCTGTTGCTGAATTATCGGCGTAAAATGGCTCAGAATATCCCTTCTAGTTCTTGTAATATCTGCAGATTATACAGGGACATCATCTCTCTCTTCCTGGTTGTGATATTTTGTGTTCCTCTCTCTCTCTCTCTCTCATTTTTTTCTCAGTCTGGCCAGAGGTTTACAAATTTTATTGACCTCAAAGAATTAGCTTTTGGTCATATTGATTTTCTCCATCTATTTTCTGTTCCTTTTCATTATTATTCACTCTCTCCGCCTCATTTTGGATTTAAATTGCTTTTCGTTCTCTGCCTTCTCAAGGTGGGAGCTGAGGAATTGATCTGGGGCTTCCTTGCTCCGGCACGCGGGCGCGGGGCTGTGATTTCCTCCTGGGCGCCGCGCCGCAAATTCTGATCTCTCACATTTTTGGTTCTATTCAATTCAAAGTTCTTCCTAACTTCTCCTTTGGCCTCTTCTGTGTACCATGTGTTATTTAGAAGAATGTTATTTAATATCCAGATAGTGGGGATTTTGTACAGATTTTTTAGAATTCTTTCTTTTTTTTATTTCTATAATAATTAATTCCATGGTGGTCTGAGAACGCACTTTGTGTGGCTTGACCGTGTTGGAAGCTGTTATTTTGGTGATTGCTTTAGAGTTGGCAGTAAACACCTTCAGCTCAGCACGGTTTGCCGTGAAGCCACGTGAAGCCACATCCCACGTGCTCCAAGAGCCTCGCGGCCTGTCCTTCCTCTCTCCTCCCGGCCTCCGCTCTGTGGCCAGGCCGTTCCGCACAGGTTGGACACCCGGCAAGGCGGTACAAGAGAAAGAAGGGCTTAGGGAAGAACTCAGCAGGCTACAAGCAGGAATAAAGCGGAATGAAGACTCTGGGAATTGCAGGTCTGGTAGGGCTGGAGAGTACCTGAACCTTTACAGACCCTGAACAGTAAGAGATGAGATTGTTAAAGCTCTTGAGTAACAAAGACCAGTGAAATGTATTTTTGAACAAAATGATTCAGCCTTGTAGCAAAGCTCCTTCCTGCCCAGCTGCAGCTTCAAGGCAGACAGACACCCTAAGACGGCAGGCACGGGGACAATCCACGACAAAGCACATCTGCGTGGAGATGGGTCTCGGGAAGAGAAGACATGGAGCCACGTAGCGAGGGGACCCGGCTCCCCGAGTCCCTGCAGAGCAGCTCTGCCTGCGCGCCCGCGCTAGGCTGCAGCAAGAAACGGACTCTTGCTGTGCTGGGCCCCGCGTCGCTGCGGCTGTTAGTTCCGACAGCTGCTGTTCCAGGCGGCCAGGCGAGGGCAGGGGTGCGGGAGAGAAAAGAAACCTACTTCCTCCTGCCGGTTCTAAAACGCACTCTGGGCTCCGTGCCAGCCTCGCCTCCCCAGTTCTGTGGCCGCACTTGGGCTACCCAGTTTGGTTGTCATTGTCGCTGTGACTAATCAGCCTGAGGCCATATGGGTGGGGGGCGGCCAGTTATCTGATTCCTGGAGCTTCACAGGAGGCCGGGAGCCCCATGCGCCCACCCCGAGATGTGGCACAAGTCCCGTCAGGAAGCAGGAATGGGAACAACCTGGAACAGTCCATCTGTCCCAGGGCAGCAGACGGGGCCACCCGGAGTCCAGCGCCTGGCCCGGCAGGAGGGTGCCTCGACTTTAACTGGGGTCCAGATATAAACCATCGAACCTCAGAACTGGAAGACAAGGTGCGGCTGCCGTGGTCCAGCCTCTCACCCAGAACTGGAGTCGCTGCCTCCGCGGCTCCGGACAGACCCGCAGGCACCAGAGGCTCCCTGCCGTCCTGGACAGCCACCACCAGCCTAGCCTGGCCCAGACCATTGCTGACGTCGGAAGGTCTTCCTCTTGTCAAATCCAGCTGTGCTTCTCCGGAAGAGCTGACTTTCGAGTGGGCCGAGGGAACTGCAGGGCAGTAATTCCGAGGTTGTGTACCAGTACTGCCAGAAGGGGCAGAATGCTTATCTGAGAAAACAAAGAACAACCCCCCAAAATGCAAGATCGTCACATGTCAGGCACGCCTGGCTCTAAGTGTAGCACCTCGGTAGCTAAGCGGCGTTTCCCGAGCCCAAGAAGCTCAGGACTGTGAGCGGCCAGGTGCTGTCCCTGCCTGTCCCTGTCAACAACCCGCTGCACAGCTCTCGCTTCTCCGGGCCGTGCAAGCGCGGATGCCGACGGAAACCTATTTGCGTCAATGTGCGCAGCTCTCTTTTCCCTTCCAGGACTGCTGTCTTCTTTCGTGTGAGCTTTGCTCTGATGAGTCAGAGGGTCTCTGGCTTTTGTTTGCTTGTGCTGAGATCATCAAGCCGCCCGCCCGGCTCTCTGAAACTTGCACCTTAGTGGTCCCCACGCCTGACTGTCCATCAGAGTCGCCTGGGAGACTCCTCAGAGGCCCCATCCCAGATCTTTGAAACCCGGACCTCAGCGGGTGATACTCGGAGCCCTTCTCGTCCATTCGGACGATGACCCGTGACAGGAAACCACGTGGCAGCACATCGCGTGGGCAGAGCTGACAGCTGAGCCTGCTGCGTGCCCCCAGGCCCCCAACCACCCCGCAGAACACAAGGTGACAGTGGTCTGAACCAAAGTAAATTCAAATATTAGAAAAACCCTCTGGATAAGGATCGTAGGGTTGGAAACAAATGTGTGGTCGGGACATGCAACAACAAGGGCACGAAAGGCGGGAAGGGGTTCGATGTCGTTAAAGGTGTTTAGGGTCTTTGTTGGCAAAGTGGTAGGAGGAATAATTTATGTTAAACTGTAGAAAGTCCAGGAAATACGGTGCAATCTCAAGCATAAACACCAAAGAATAGGAAAGGAATGGACAAGTTATAAGCTAATAGAGGGAAGATGGGATAATAAAAATATTCGACTAATACAAAAGGTGGCCAACAAGGAAAGAAAAAGGAACAAGAACAACACCGTGTGGAAGGCCACAAATGCCAAGGTGTTGCTGGATGGGACCGTGCCTGCACTCCGGCTTGGGAGACCCCGGGCTGGGAAGAACAGCAGGGACCGGAGAGGAAGAGGCTCTGCTGTCTTTTCACGCATTTCATTCCATCCCTCAGATCACAAAGACTCGCTGAGTTTTGATGATGTGAGTCTGGGAAAAATTGGTTGATTGGAAAAGACTCTTCATAGATTTGCTTTGCTTCTTCATTTAATGTTTAGTTTCTGAAAGCTATAGATCAAAAAACTTAGTTTATCCTTAATATTTTAAGTTTGGCTTACGGATCTGGTTTTTCTATTTATAAGATCTGCAAATCTTCATAGTCACCTTTTAAGGGCTTTTGGATACTACAAATTGAGTTCATTAAATGCCTTCAGATATTTTAGATGGCAATTATAAGTGGAATATATTCAGATTTCTTCTTAAGTATTTCAGTTGTCTAATGAACAAAACCTTCTTAGTACTAATTAATTTTAAGAAATCTAATAATTAAACTTAGAAATTCAACGGGCCCAAAGTCTCTTAAATATTCCAATACTGTGTATAAATGCACTAAGATTTCCTTGTCATATTATAAGACTAAGTCAATTAGTTAATTACATATTTTAGATTGGATTGATGAAACTTTCTTTATAATAGGCCGAATTCTTTAAACATTGTAAGAGTATGAAATATCAAATCTGTCCAGATTCCTTAACACAAAAGTCATAATTCTATGGCTTTCATTATATTAATCATTTCTAGACATTTCTAAAAACTGTTTTTCATTTCAAGCTTTTTTTTTTTTTTTGCAGGAGTTCTTTCAGATATGTGCCTGCATTGTCGCCCCTGAAGATTCCCTGCCCTGACACGTATGAACACGTCCACGGCAAAGAGACCGTGCTGATGCGATTAAGGGTGTAGACCTGGAGACGGGTCATCGCGGACCTGCCGGGGAGGCCCGGTCCGAGCTCGTAGATGGTGAGCGTGGAGAACCGGCCCTGGCTGTGCCCAGAGGGAGAGCCGTGGCGCAGCTGCCTGTGCAGCTGGAGGAGGGGCCCAGCCAAGGAGGGCCAGAGCCCGGGGACGCTGCCAAGGACACGGCTTCTTCCCCAGAGCCACCGGAAGGACCCAGCCCCACAGACAACCCACTTCCAGCCCAGTGAGACCTCTGGCGGACTCCTAACCCACAGAGCTGCGAGGGAACAACTTTCTGTTGTTTTAAACCACTGCATTTGTAGTGACTAGTTGTAGCAACAGTAGAAAACTAAAGGTAACATTGGCACGGCGACTCTGCCCCCGGTGACTTCCGTTTCATTTGCTCAAACTGCCCTTTGGTAGCAGAAGTTCTGGGTTTGAATGTGGTCACACCCATCAATGTTCCCTTTGTGCTTGGTGCCTCTTGCGTCCCAAGAAAACCCCCCTGCCGCGAGATGGGGGACTCTCGCCTCTCTCGCCTCCCGGAAGGCCGGTGCCGCTCCCGCGAGGAGGCCTGCAGCTCCCCCGAGCCGGGCTTCGTGCGTGGGGAAGACCCTTCCTCCTTCTGCGAGGGAGCCAGCTGCCCCACGCGCTCCCTCCTCCTCCGGCAGCGGCGTTGGGTGTTTCTTCTCTTTGCAGTGGGCAGCACCCAGAGCACCACCTCCACCACGGGGGAAGACAAAAGGCCACTTCGTAACTTCCCCCTGTTTATGAGCGTTTTCGAGGCCAAAGCAACCTTCCTGAAGACGTGTCAACTGCTGTGAGTAACCAGGGGCCACTGGAGTTGGGGGGTCACCCCACATCAATTAAGGAAGTTGAAAGTCCATGTAAAAGCCACCCAGCCTCTTTGGCCATCAGCCATGCCGTCGGCTAAGTGGCCGTCCTGACTCCAGGTGACTGCTGTTTAGCAAGTGTGGGAAATGCTCAGAACCAGTGTACACAAGAAACACAAATTTAATCTGGAAAAGCTTGTCAGAAAGCAAACACTTTTTAGGAGTGTAGCTCGCTCTCTGGTGAGGCTGTGGGGCGTGCGTGTCGGGTTTACGGGGCAGGGGCAAAGGACCGGCCATGGAGCACTGCGTGAGCATGTTCCCGCTGGGGACACAGGGGGACGTCTGATGCCACCGTGCCTGTGGGTGTGGCTCCCCCAGCAGGTGCCCGTGGACGAGGCCCCGGCGGGCTAGGTGAGCCGCACCTTCATCTCCGACACCTTGTAGCTGTAGTTGTAGCCTCTGCCTGTCTTCCAGTTGACGCCGCTGGCATAACTCTCGTGCGGCCCCCCGAGGTAGCGACCATTCAGGTTAGACTCGTGGCATTCGGAGTACCACCAGGCCCCCTGGTACAGCACAGAGCAGCTGGAAGAGCTCAGGTCGTTGTCCTTGTCTTTGGTGGAGAAGAAATTGTTGTTGTGGAACGTCAGAGAATCACCTGCTCAGAGAAAATGCAGGGTTTGTGGCTATTAGAAGCAGCCCAGGCGTCCTGAGGCCGTCCCCTGGCCCTGCTCCTGCCTCTCGCTGGTGCCAGCCTCCCCGCAAAGCCGTGCCGGCTGCGGGCCAGGTACATCCACAACCTGCCCAGGCTTGGGGCTACAGGAGAGTGAAAAGTAATCTCTTCCCGCCTGGTCTGGGACTCCTTCCCCTTTTCTCCTTCCTCCAGGGTTCCCCAGAACTGTTGGGACCACTCTCTCCCCTGAAGCGCCCCCCACCCTCTGGTCTGCACCTTGCCTCTGCCCTGGTGGTCCCTGGGCGGGTACAGCCAGCCTCCTCCATGGCCCATCATGCCCCCTGCTGTGCCCCGAGCCTGCAGCTCAGCTCTGCCTCCCCAGGTGAGCAGCCGCACCTGAGTCTCGCTGTGCCACCTACACAATGGGGTGCTGCTGCCTGCTCTGCTTCCCTGCCCAGAGGTCTCGCAGGGGATCGTGGGTGGAAAAGGGGTGTACAAACTGCAAGGCCCTCGTCACTGATGTTCCCCAGGGAGCCCCTTGTTCTGTGCAGCTCTGGGCACAACACAGTAAACAGGCTCGCGCTGCAGCCGTTCTCAGAGCCTTTAATGAGGGAATGTGCTTTGGGAATTCCCCAGGTGGATGCTCTGACGGAAATGCCTCCCAAAATCCTGTGGCCTGAGTCCTTTTCAGTAAAGAATGTCCCACGGGGCTGGTGTTCCACAGAACACAGTTTGGGAAGCGGGGCTCTCAGGCCCTGTGAGAAATGACCACCCTCTTCCAGCTTTGATGACGGTCAGTGTCTCAGGCCCCACCCAGCGCGCCGTGTGGCTGACACAGCTGCAGTGTATTAACCAGCTGTGTCCTATGATCCCACGCTGCACAGACACAGGCGTTAGGTCCGCACGATGGCTGGAGAGACCAGGCTCGGAGAGGTGAGGTCTCGAGCCCATGGTCGCCAGGGGACAGAGAGCCGGGTTGTCCCTGCTTCCCAGACCCCGCTCGGAGGCCCAGGCCACACGGGCCAGCGCAGACACGCACCGGCGTTGCCCTCCACAAAGGCGCCCAGGGCCAGCTTGTACTTGTCCGCCTCCCCGGCCACCTGGAAGGAGCTGTACTTGGCAAAGTGGCGGGTGCCCTCGAAGTCCACAAGGTCCACGCGGAGCTCGCTGGTTCCTGCTGGAGAAAGATTTTAAGGTCCCAGCCTGGTGATCTTCTATCACCAGGCACGAGAGGCGAAGTCGGGTGAATTCTTAAGGGGTGTCCGAGCTGGGCGTCCAGGAAGAATGAACTGGGAACGTAGGAAGACCCTGCTGACCTGAGTAGCTCGGGGGTGGCCCCTACTGCTCCACCTTCCCTGCGACTTCATAAGCCAGGCCTGAAAATCCACCCTGGTGCCCATCTGAGGCACTCTCGAAGTGCCAGCTCTCCTGCAAGTGGCGCAGGCCCCCAGCACAGCTGGGTGAAAAGCTGAAATGCAGCGTCTTTTGCAAAACTGCGGCACCTGCGTGGAGGCCTCCCATGGTGCCACGGGGCAGGGCACCCCCAGGTGCGGGCCGCAGCCCTGCAGGAGGCCTCAGGACGGGGCGAGGAGCTAATGCCACGCACCAGAGGGTGGATGAGGGCCTCTCACTCAGGCGAGTGTGGCTGTTTGGGGGCCTGTCAGAGCCAGAGTAGAAAAGGCAAGGGAGGGGCTTCCCTGGGACAAAGACAGACCACCCGTGGGAGACGGGGGAGGTCTGTCTCTCAATCCCACTCTCAGCTTCTCAGGTGCAGGTGGCACCAAGCCTGGCAGACACCTTCACCCCAAAGCTCAAACACCCTCTGACCCCAGCCCGCAGGGACCAAAGCAGGGAATGCGTGCCCTAGGATGGCACAGTGTGACTCTGTGTGCTCAGAGTCTCACCCCCTGCAGGCCCAGAGGACGGGTCCTACGTTCCAGACGGCCCGGTTTAAGGGACAGGGCAGCTCCGTCCCGGCCCAGGCCCACCCGCATCCCGGCCCGGCCTACCCTGGGCGGTCAGGCTGTGGATGTTGTCGTTCCCCAGCCAGAACTCCCCCAGCTGACTGCCGAAGCCCTGCTTGTACGAGGCCCAGTCCCGATAGAAGTCCACGGAGCCGTCCACCCGCCTCTGGAAAACCTGCGCAGAGGCGGGACGGGACACAGGGGGCCAGGCTGACGTCCCCAGCACAGGGGCCCCGGCCTCCCCGGGAGCAGGAATTGACAGTTCGCAGAGCACTGCAGGCCGGTGCCTCAAGCGCACCCACCCAGTCTCATCTCAGAGCCCACGTGAGGAAGGAGGAAATGGAGGCTCAGAGAGGGCAGGCAACAAGGCCAACGCCACACAGCAGGAGTGGTCCCCCTCTGAGCCTCACTCTCTGGCCTGGACGTTTACCCCCTGGTCACCTCCTCCTCATTTCTGATTCTCCTCATCCTCAGGGAAGGGGGGTCTCCCTGAGACTCGGAGGAGAATAGAGAATTCCAGAGTGTCCTCCCACCAGGCATAGAGCCTAGTTTCCAGGACTCCCGAGCTGCCCACTGTGCGCGGGGACCCTCAGGCCACACTCACGGTCCAGCCCCCTCCGTCCGTGTCCATGTCGCAGAGCACGGGCAGGGGCCTGCAGTCGGGCAGGTAGATGGTGTGCCAGCCGCTCAGGAGGTGGCCCTGGCTGAGCAGCTCCCGACAGGTCCGCGGGCCTGGGGGGAAGCGGGGATGGACGTGGGCCCCGGAGCCCTGGGCAGGGCAGGGGCTGGGGAGGCAGGCCCAGGAGGGAGGAGCAGGGGGATGGGGTCTGCAGGGCGGGCGGATACCGAGGCCGGGACGGAGACAGGGCCCCAGCCCCCTGCTGTCACGGCCACGCCAGTCCCCTGACCTCTCAGCTCTGGGCACGGCCCCTCCTTAGTGTCCCGGGCCCCCGGCCTTTGGGGTAGATGGTGCCACACAAGGAAAGCGCTGCGGAATGTGCTGGCTCTCCAGGCAGCAGCTGCCAGCGGCCGAGTGGCCGAGGGAGCCCAGCGCGTGTGCAGAGCTGCGTCCTGGGCTCTGCAGCGAGGGGCTGGGCGCAGGGTCCCCGAGGAGGGGACCGGTCATGGAGGGGCGGGGCCTGATCACCCACCTGTGGCACACAACTGAGTCTGCCCAGCGTCCCCTGTTCGTGGGGGGAGAGGAGACACTTGTCACGAGGTGAGCTCAGAGCCCTGGTCCCCACCAGCCCCGACTGCTCCTGGACACGGGGTGGAGCAGGGACACAGCCGTGACCCAGGTGCTCCCAGGACGGTCACCCCCCAGCTCTAATTAAGGGCCACTGGGCTCTGCCTCACTGAGGGCACAGCCCAACCCTCAGGCGGTGGCCCTGCCACGTCCCCCTTTTCTCCTGGGGGCCGTGGTGGCAGTGCCCGTCCCGCGGTACCCACTGGCCCCAGCTGGGCCTCCCACCCTGGTCACACGGGGTCGGCTCTTCCCTGTCCGGCTCATTCCGGGCTCGGACGAGTCACGCCTTAGAGTCGGGTCACTGTGGGGAACCTGCCGGCGGCACCCGGTCCTCGGGCCTGTGCCCCAGTCTCGCCATTTTTATTGTAGACAGAGGAGTCTTGCCTTTTTAGATTTTTACAATTTTTTAAAGAAATGAGCATCATTAGACAAAACTTTAAAGAAGTAAAATGTCCCCATCTAAATGTCCTCATCGAGTGACCTTGCCCATCATCAGGGTGACGGCTGGCAGACGCCATGCCTGAACCCCACGGACTCTGAGGACCGAGTGTGTTGGGCCTTCCACCCTCCCCCACAGCCCAGAGCAACAGGGCCCTGGGGCTGAGGCCCCCGGGGTGGGGGCAGCCTGGGCGGGGGTGGGGGGGGTGGGGGGGAGCCCTTCCCGGGACGCGCCTGCAGAGGGCTCACCTTTGTCTCCTCGCAGCCCCTTCTCCCCGCGGTCTCCTGCAGAGAGAGGCAGGAGGGTGAGAGAGACCCCAGAGAGTCACCTCAGCCCAGGGACCCCGCCCGCTCTGGTTCTGCCCAGCAGAGCTGCTCTGGGGGGGCCGTGGGAAGACAGCAGCCAGCCGGCACAGTCCCAGCCTCTTGCCCTGGGCGCCCCACGCTCGTGGCCCCGCTGACACACTAAGGCTTTAGGATGCAGGGGAAGGGGACACTGAGGCCTTGACACACCAGGTCCCTCTCTGTCCCTCTCTCTCCCTCCTCCTTCACACACAGGCCCGAGGGTCCTGCTCAGGCCTCCCACTCTGTCCCCTCCTCACCTTTGGGCCCGGGTGGCCCTGCCTTCCCTGGGGCTCCGGCGGGACCTCGTTCTCCTGCGAAATGCAAACACACGTCACTGAGAAAATGTGACCTAAACTGTTCTCCCGGGAAACCTTCGCCCCAAGCAGCAGCGTCCTGAGCCCTGTGCCCACTCTGGTCCCAGTGACCCTCAGATCTTGGGCCCGGACACAGCCTGGCGGTGCCAGAGGGGGTGACGGAGCCTGTACAGTGGCAGGTGTTCATGGGCAGGCCTGCACCTGGGCTCGGGCTCGGGGTGGGGCGTCCCCAGCTCCTGTTTGCTCTTTGGTACGACCTGGGCGTCACGCTGTGCTGACCCTGAGTCTGGGTCTCTGTCCCCGGGCAGGCGCCCGCCCTGCTCTCCTGTGGCGGGAGGTGCCGGCCATGCCTGAAGCTGCCCGGGCGAGTCCCGGCTCCCTCCTTACTGGTGTGTGAGCCCAGCAGGTCCGGGCCCCTCTGGGACTCAGTGTCCTCGTCTGAGGTGGGTGGGGAAGGCAGTGGGCACCCACGTTTCGGTGAGACGAGGGAGGAACACACTGCGGGAGTCTCGCCAGCGGCCACGTGAGGCTGACATGGAGTCCTGGCCTCGGCACAGCCCTACAGTGCTACGCCCAGATGCGAGCCCGGGACCAGCCAGGAGAGAGCTCCCGCCTGGGGCAGGTCCAGAGCCCCGCTGGACCCTGGGGTCGGCGCTGTCACTGGCTGTGAGCTGGGCCGAGACCACAGCTCCTGACCACAGTGGGGCATTGCCCACCTGGGCGTCTGAGTTCAGAAGAGCAGGAGACGCCACCCTGCCCCGTTTCTGCCCACCCACCCCTGCGAGCACCCACCTCTCCCGCCGTGGGCGCCCGCCTCTCCCTTGGGCCCGGGGGCTCCGGGCAGCCCCGGGCAGCCTCGGAGGATGGTGAGCTTGTCGGAGCCCTCCACACCCAGCAGCTTCACCTCTGCACGGAAACACAAGTGCCGAGTCAGTGCCAGCGCCCTGGGCTGACGCCCTGCAGACCTGCAGGGAAGCCACCCCCACCGAGGACACAGCCCCCTTGTTGACATCGGGTCTGGCCAGGTGGCTGCAGCCAGAGCCACCTGCCTCAGCTGCAGGGTGGGCCTGGGAGTGCGGTTTTCCCACTGTGGTGGGGACTTGGTCTGTCCTCCCCTGGGGACAGACATGCGGGCAGAGCCCTGGCCTTGGAGGCCACCCTGCCTGAGGGTAAACCTTCCTCTGAGCTGTGTGTCCTGGGCAAGTCACCTACCCTCTCTGTGCTCTCAGCAACCACGTGAGGCTGATAACAGGGGTATGGCAAGGATTGGATTATAGAAGAAAATTTCAAAAATCTTATAGAATTCAAGACCTTTAGGAAGAGCTTCATTAACAGTGGGTGGTTTCAATAAATAGCGACAATAAATATTTCTAGGAAACTCAGGGAATTTGGGTTCACATGAGTATTTTCACTGCCGACCTTGGACGTGATCGTGGAGTTACTGGGCTGCCAAGGGGTCGTCTGGGTCACCTGGAGAGAGGACGTGTCTGGTCCAGGGACGCAGAGCAAGCCATGGCACTGCTGGGACCGGACAGAGATTGTGTCCTTGTTTGCAAGGTACATTTTAAATTTTGTGGGTGACAAAATTAACACGTCCCCCCCAGGGAGAGCTTGGGAAACACAGAATTAGGCCGTGCTCTCCCGGGGAGACACGGCAGCTGCCGCTGGGGGTGTGTTTCCCTCCTGTGCTCTGGTCCTCGTTCACCAGAGCGGGCTGCAATTTACTATTTATGTTTCCCCCATAAATAAGTGCCGTGCGGGGCGGCCAGCTGTCCTCGGGAGCACTCTCGCCGCGTCCGCGGAGCCAGCCGCTGCTGCATCTGCGAGGAGCTGTCACTGCCTTGCAGCCCCTGCCCGTGTCAGGCTTTCTGGGGACACGGCCAGAGACCTGCATTTCCAACAAACCCCGCACGTCCATGCGGTGGCCGCTGGATTAGAAAATCTCAGAGTCCCTCTCGAATAAGCCCTTGAGAAGATAGAAAAAGTCAACGATATTTTCTTCCTTCTGAGTGACAGAGTCTGGAACCGTCTGTGGGTTCCGGGGGCCAATCCCAGGGTTCAGGGGCAGACGGACTCCAAGTGCAACCCCGTCTCCTCTCCCTCCGAGACCTCAGCTCTTCTGAGCCTCCCTCTCCCTGCCTGAGGGCAGCTGAGCTGCTGTGCGTGTTCCTGAGACGTCCTGCGCAATGGACTTTGCCTGGGACACCCGAGGCGGTTACTAAGTGGGTTGTCACCAGCTTTCACAGACCAGGGAGCCTCTGTTTGTCTCACCTGGACAGGTGTCGGCAGCCCAGGCAGGCAGGTCCTTGACGTGCAGGAAGAGGACAACCAGGACTGTGATCCCTGGGGCCATGGCGACTCCGCTCTGCTGCCTGCCCTCTGGGCTGTGACTGCAGAGAGGCTCCGAGCTCTTATAGGGCAGGGGAAACCAGCCCTAGTTACGGGCTGCGGTTTCTCAGTTCCCTTGGGGACACCCACTTCCCATAGGTTGTTCAGTTGCACCAACAGGCAGATGTTCCCTTCCAGCTAGGCCCCCGCAAGCCGCCTGTGTAGCTGGGCTCGCTTCCCCTGCAGAGATACCCTGTTCCTAGTCCAGAGAGCTCCCAAGCCCTCCGGAGAGTCTGCCTGGTTCGTGGCTTAAGGAAAGCCCACCCTCCCAAGCCCCCTTCTCATTCCCAGCTACACCCAAGCAATACCCTGAGATAAGGAAGGTTTTGCGGAAGGAGGTTTCCTGCCTTATCTGATTTCCAGAAAATTCAGGGTTTGAGCCGGTCCTTGGGCAGTCAACAGGAAGGGAGAGAAAAAAAGTGCTGAGCTGAGCACCTCTAGCGTCCCAAGTGCTGCTGACACCGTATGATCCTCACACCAGCCCCAGTGAGCAGAGCAAATTATCTGACAACTGCAGGTGGAGAAATTGAAGTCTCATAGCCGGTAAGAGCCAGACATTGGAACCCCCTGTCTGGCACCCTGTGGATCACGGGGGTTGTCCTTGTTCCTTACACCTGATGGTGAAGATACTTCTTGTCCCCCCAAATCTTTGAGGCTGTATTCTGCATCTTGTGCAGTGAATTGCACTCGGCCTGGGCAAGAAGGGCTTCTGAGGAGATGGAGGAACAGGCACTAAGGAGAGCTGGAAGGTCACGGGAGGGGACGAGCAGAGAGGAGCTGTTCTTGCTTTGCCATTTCTCTGGCCCAGCGTGTGTAGCTGGGGCTTCCAACCCAAGTGGGAGAGAAGTGGACTGATGGCCAGACAAGGGGCTTAGCAAAGCAGGGGGTGGCTCAGGGCACATAGGACTTTGTGCCCAGCCTCTGTGGACTGCCACACCAGACTTTGCATACTTCTGTGGGTGGCTTCAGCCTATTGGTGGGGCAAGGGGGATAGGTTTCCCTGACTCAGACACCATTTAGTCTCCCTGAGCTATGCACCAGGTGGGGCAGGTCTGGACATCAGCGGTGCAACCTCCTTTCTCGGAGAAGAGCCAATTCAGGAGCGAGAGTCACCTAGGGTTGAGTCAGGACAGGGAGCGAGCCAGCAGGTCTCTGTCCCTCAACTCCACCTGCCAGCAGTCCCCTAGGTGTGAGGGGACTTTCTTTTCTTTGCATTGTCAATGGGATTATTTCAGGTTCAATGTCAACAATGCAGCCAGATATCCAGTCAATGTTCCAAGAGTAGGAGGGCCTAAGAATATAAAAGAATGCAAGATTCTGACAAGTTAAAGTATCTTAAAGCTGGATCAGTGAGAGTCATTTGACTTCTGGCAATGGTGGTTCAGGTATCTGGGGCCCTGCGTCCTGCTGGGGACAAGCAGACAAAACATTGAAAAAGAGGTTTGCTTGAAGGCGTGGTCCAGCCAGCTATGCAGGACAGGACCACCCCGCAGCAAAGGAAGGACGGAGCCCTCGCAGAAGTGAAACCAGTATTGGGGGCCTCTTTGGCCACAGGGATTTGCTAATCCCCAATGACAGCTGGAAAGTCGGGCAGTTGCTTTCACAATCTTGCAGTGGTAAAGGTCAAAGGTTGGGGTCCAGAGCCTGCCCAGGGCACGGATTTGGGGGTGGGATCCACAGGGGCTGCACCTGGGAGTAGGATGAATGAGCAATGTCCACCCCTGGGCTCCCTCTCCAGCCTTCCTCCCGGTGGGCTTCCTGGCCCCGCCCCAGCCTCAGCTGCAACGCTGCCACCTCCTCGCTCCCTGCGCCAGAGAGGACAGCCGGTCTGCTGTGCGCTGGCTCCAGGACAGGAGCGGAGGGGGAGCCGGAGCACTTTCTGCCCCAACCTCCCGCAGGACCCTCAGGTCACGGAGTGGCTGCAGCCTGAGCTCCACCTCCTCGCCCCATCAGGGTCCTTCTAGCCCAGTCCTCAGGGGAGCCCTGGGCCCCCCACCCCCACCTCCTGGTGTCACCCGCAGGGAGCCCTGGTCCCCCCTCTGGCCCAGGCCCCTGGCCCCCACCTGGCAGCAGCAGCCTTGGGTGAGGAGCAGGGGCTGGGTGCCCCCAGACCCGGTTCCGCTGATTCAGGACGTGGACCCTGGGCCACCTCCCTGCAGGCTGCGCGCATAGCGGCAGGTACAAGCAGGAGACAGGTACTGAGAGGGGGACAGTGGTGCCGTGCTGCCCAGGGTGGACCCTGCTCAGGCCTCAGCGTCCACCAGGGGACAGGGCTTTGTGGGCACTGTGGAGAGGGCCTGGCTGGCGGGAAGGGGGCTGGGTCCACCCCCTGGGAGTGTTCCAAGGGTGGGAGAAGGAGGACGGGTGGACACGACCTGGAGAGCCACTCCGGGCAATCTGTTGGCCTGTGGAGTCGGCCGTCCGGCGTGGGCAGGGGCCTGTCCTTGGGCAATGCCTGTCCCCAAGGACGGGGCTGCTGGCTCTGGATTCCTTGTGACTTGGACGTTCCAGCCCATCGTGCTCAGAAGAGTGGGGACCTGACCTTCCCAGCTATGACTGACGTCTCCGGGGAGGTCAGGGGCTGTCCCTTAACCCAAAGGCCCCTTGGGGGAAACGCGAGTGCAGCTCAGCCTTTGAAATCCCCCACGTAGAGGCAGGTGGGGGTGGATCTCGCCCAGACCAACACCGGTTTCCCTGGCCTTCCTCCCTTTGCTCCAGACGTCTCCCAGCCGGGCGGCCCTCCAGCAAGGGAGCGCCCAGGTGGGACGCAGTCCTCTTTCAGGGCCTCCAGGGAAGAGCAGTGGACTTGGTGCCCCGGGAGCCTCCCGGGGGCTGTGGTGGGGGACGCTGGTGCAGAGAGCAGGGTGCAGGGTGCGAGGATGCTCCGGGCTCCGCAAACACCAGCACACACTCCGGAGGCGGAAAATCTGCCTGGAAGCCCCGGGGCTGGGGTAGGCATGTCACCTGCCGTCCTGTCCTTACTGACTCCTCTCTCTCCCTCCCGCCCCCACGCTCCCTCCCCGCCCCTCTCCACGCCTAAGCACCCATTTTAATGTGTTCCGTGGGCATCTTTATATTTTAACCATGTTCTTGCAAAATGAGCTTGTGTATTTTAACTTAGGTAGATGGGGCATTTGTTGCACCTCCTCCCGAATCCCACTTCCCTGGCGCCGGCAGCGTGTGCGTGTGGCTTTTGTCAGCTCCACCGTGGCGTGTCTAATTTCGTCCCTTGCGTTCCGCAGGCAAGGCCATCCCTGGACACATCCGCTGCCTTTCCCTGTCCACCTGCCCGGTCTGGCAACCCAGGGGGCTCTGGCCCACCTCCACCCCCGCCCCAGTGCTGCAGTGAAGTCCCCCAAGGGCCTGTGCCAGAGTCCCCTGGCTCACACCGAGACTGGGATTTCTGGGTCAAATGCATCTTAATTTGGCCAAGTGAAGCTGGACTGTTCGGAGCGGCTTGGCCCCCATGGGAGGCTGTGCGGGATTCTACGCCTCCCTACCGACGCTGAACTCGCGGCTTTCCAAACGCTGCTGGTGACTTTGAACCTCTTGCCCAGGCTCCTTAGCTCCAAGGCTACCAGTGTAACTCTCATTCACATAAACTGTTCCTTCATAGCTTTTGCCCATTTTTCTTCTCGTGGGGCTGCTGCCTCTCACGGTGTATGCCTTGAACTCCAGATACGGATCATTTGTTGGCTTAAGACTTGCAAGTATCTTCTTCCATCCTACCAGCTCTCTCTCTCCACTGACTTAGCCCTTATGGTTTATAGTTCATTGATGCCTTTTGTCTAGTGAGCAACCGTCTATCAAAATATGTGTTCTGTGGCACCACCTTCGTGGGGTCAATGTCGGCCGGGTGCCTGAGTGCTCGGCTCTGGCCCTGCTCTCTGTGACAACGCCGCCTGGGGTGTGTTTCTGCATCTTTGCAGGACGTCTCACCATCTCACAGGACAAGCCCACCGTCTTAACTCGTCTTATTTAAGTTGATATAGCTATCTGCGGACCTGAAATCTTGGCTCACTTTTGACTTCCTCGTTTTTGATGGGGATTGCACTGTTTACAGGTTAATCTGCAGACACTTGACATGTTTGTCACACTAGGTCTTCCCATCCCAGAGTGTGGCGTCTTGGGAGCCTTCTGGTCAGAGTGCTGTTACTCAGCTCTCGTGGAACAGGCCCCCAGCTCTCGTGTCAGGGTTTTATTTGGGGAAAAGTGTCCTAACTTGCGTGGGAATTGGGTCCAGGGAGCCACACTTGCCCATGGGGGTTTGTCCCAGAGCTTGTGGCACAGCAGAAGTGCGCTCAGCAGGCGGGAGAGAAGGGACCCAGGCTGGCAGCTCCTCACACGTGGGTCACCACAGGCCCGCAGTGCCCCCCCCGGGTGTGTTCCCAAGAGAAATGACAACGCACACCCACACAAACACCTGCACGTGCGTGCTCGTCGTGGCATCAGTCATAATAACCAAAGGCGGCAGCAACACGACACCCCATAGTGATGAAGGGATGAACAGGACGTAGCCCACCCGTCGGTGGCGTCCCGTTGGCCGTAGGAGGGGTGGAGCTTGACTCATGCCACCATGCGGATGGCCCTTCAAGGCACGCTAAGCCCGAGGGGCCAGACCACACGGTCTTGACTCCGTTTACGTGATGGGTCCAGAATGGGCGAATCCACAGACACCATTGCCAGTGGCCTGGGGGAGAGGGGACCCAGGGATGACAGCCAAGCGATGGGCTTTCTCTAGGTGATGACGCTGTTCTAAAACTAGAAAATGGTGATGGCTGCACAGTTCTGTGAATATGCTAAAAACCATGGAATTGTGCCCTTTAAATAGGGAATTGTACGGGATACTATGTTTCAATAACACGATTCTGGGAAGATGGTGCTGCTGAGCGTCCCCGACACCCAGGGACCCGGCCCGAGGTCCTTAGACACAGGGGGAGGGCTGATGCTGAAGACCTTGACGAAGTGACTTCTCTTCCTGGTATTTCAGGGTGGGACAGGGCCCGCCCACTGCTCCCCACTTCCTTTTTCTCGTCTTCCCTGCTCCTGGCTCGTCACCTCCTCCCTGCCGGGACCCCTGGGCTGCAGAGCACCAGCCTCTCTCGGGCCCCTTGCAGGCAGCTGTGGAATGAGGGGCACTCGGCAGCTCTAGTGAGGGGCGGGGGTTGAGAGCGAGGCGCCGGCAGTGCCAGCTCCAGGAGGAGAGCTCAGACCTGGCACTGCCGAGGTCAGCCCGGCCTCCGGGCAGAGGTTCCTGGGGCCGGGCAGGAAGCATCCCTCACCCTGCGGCCGTTTTAATTTCCCAGAGATAATGACGTCGGCGCCGGGTATCTGCCAGGCACCTGAAGACAGATGACCAGTGTTTGCAGGGTAATAGTTTGTGTCAGAGTAAATTGGAATTTATACCTCAGGAGGCAGATAATCCCCGTTAGAATGCCCCAGCGTCCCCGGGACTGGAAGTGCTTGCAGAGACGCTCGCTGAAGACGTGAGCGAGGACAACACTCCCTGCAGGAGCCTGCTCGCCCAGGCCTGCTTTTAACGTCTTAATGGAGTCTAGGAGCCCTAGAACACCGTGGGGAAAACAAGCCTCACCGTGCCATCTTCAGCTCTGCGTAGGGGAGAGGTCATTGTCACCCTCTGGAAACTCGGGGGAACACACCGGGGAAGGAGGTAGATTGAGGGTGCAGGGTGCTTTTTTGTGGTCCTTGCTTTCTTTTATATATATATATATATATATATATATATATTTTAAAGCGTTGGGTAGACAAGAAAGATCCAGGAGCATGTTCTCGCCTAAGGTAAACCAGCTGTTCTTAAAATCAAAATGATTCCACTGCTTTTTGTTCTCAGGAGCCGGCACACAATCTGTTTTGCTCCTGATTTAAACACGCTGACAGGCTGCTGCCCCCTTGCCAGGGCGGTGGCCAGGCTGGACGGGACCCGTCATATATAATGCATGGGCCGGGGGCCAGGGGCATGTTGGATACGTGTGTTACCCGATCAGAGTCTGTGTCCTGAGCCGCTACGCAAACATATTTACTCTGCATAAAAGAACGGGATGAGGCCGCCCAGGACATTTGTTCGTCGAAGTGGATTTAATTTTTAAACTCCCATTAGGGCAGGATTAACCTTGCTGAAGGGTATTGTGGTGTGGGTAGAATGTACAAAACTAATCTCGGATACGCGATGCTACAGGAGAAGCCCTGGGTGGAATTAAATATTTATTGCACATAAATACCTACTCCTCTGCTTCCCTCGTCCCCGAGCAGCCCCTCTGTGCAGCAGGTTCTCCGCCACAGCAGCGGGCAGGACGCCGGCCCTGAGGCTCCTTCCACCCCCCAGCGTCCCTGGCCCTGGTCACAGGAGACAGCTGTGGCGGGCGGCTGGGTCTGCAGGCTCACATGTGCACACACACAGCCCCTGTCCGGGTCTTTCTCTCCTGCTACAGAAGGACGCTCCTTGCGGGGCAGAGAGAACCTGGCCACGGTCACCACTGAGTCACCTCCATTCTGTTCTGTGAACTGGGGGACAAGAGAGGGTGTGCCCCGCCCACCCCAAGTGAGGAATCCCAGGGCAGACTGACCGGCTGGTCACCTGCCAGTCATCGTGGCGAGGGGCGAGGGGCATGACCAGGGCGCAGGCTGCTCCGCCTGCCTGGTTTGCCTGGGACTGTCACCGTCCCAGCAGTGAATGTCCCATGTCTGGGAAACCCTTCAGTCCTGGCCAAACCAGGGGGGTTGGTCAGTCTAAGTGCAAGAATCCTTCTAGAAATTTCCAAATCTGATCAGCAAGTTGGGTAAGCAGGTTATAACCTTATAACCTGTTTCTCAAGCCCTTACTTGCCCGCAGATTGCTTCAGTAAGAGACGTTTCAAAAGGAGCAACAAACAAGAAGTGAAACAAGGTCAGAGTGTGCCTCGTGGTTTGCCCCGGCGCAGTGCAAATCCCTGCAGCGTCTCGTGGTTTAGACCAAAACCGCCTTTGGAAACTGGCTGACTCCCCAGCCTCGTGGAAGGTGAAGGGCTCCTCTTCTGAGCGTTGCAAACCAGGGGCTGTCGTGGTTACTGTCTGGGAGACACACGCTGTGGTGGCAGCTACGACCGTCCCTCCACCTGCAAGTCCTCCTAAGGGAAAGTCTCTGCCTGTTAATGGCCCCTGTCCTTTAGCCTGTCCTCCCATCGCCGCGCAGGGACGGCACGCCGCACCCCCCCTCTGAATCCCACCGTGTCCCTGGGACGGCGCCTTCGTCTCCGGCCTGTACCCGTTTCCCGGGCGTCGTGGCCCCGCACTTGGCGCAGGCTGGGCACGTCACTGACTCGCGACCACTATGGACGAACGACGGGTGTATATGCGAAGACTGGTCTCAAGGGGTCCCTGAAGGCCTGAAACTGGCTCGGGGACTTGATTAAAGCCAGAGGGTGGTTTTCCCGCTCTGAAGGCAGACGGGAGGCGTGGCCACTGAGCCTCCTGTGCCTCCAGCGGGAGAGGACAGAGGCACAGGCTGAATTGCCCTTGTCGATGGGCACCGGGCCTGCTGGGGACAGCCGAGTAAACGGCAGTCAGAGCCCGCGCGGCGAGTGCTCTGCTAGAGCAAGCCCGTGGCATGTGGAGAGAAGACATGGGTCACCCACTGGGAGGGCACAGTGCACACGGTGGGCGTGTGGGGGCCATGGCTGCAGAGGCTCCAGCACCTCAAACTCTGGAGACGGGGTGCTCCCAGCACCCCACTAATGGCCGGGCTGGCCATCCGGGACAGACCTCAGGCATCCTTCTGTTCTGCATAGAAGGGCTGCAGCTCAGTTGCTCTGGGCGCTGGTCTGGGCTCTCTGGCCCTGTCCTTGCCATTCGTGCAGAGCCCACACTCCATGGCTAACGGCAGCATCCTTTAAGTGGACCCCGAGACGGGCCGGTGTCGGGCAACATTCTACACCGGGCCCGGGGGGATCAGGGTGAAATATGATCCTCTAATCACAGGGCAAAGGCAGAGGCAGCAGGAAGGACTCTTGCTGCCACCTGCCATGTGTGTGTCCAGGGGGACGAGGACACTGGGCAGCTGGTGACCCCTGCTCCTCCTGCCCTCCCCCCTCCTGGAGTGCCCTGCACCCTTCGGCACCTGTGCTGAGCACCAGTCCTGGGCCCTGCCCTGTCCTAGAAACAGAGCCCTGAACTCAAAGGCGGGTCCCCTCTCAGGAGCTCCCCGACCTTGCCCCGGGTGGTGGGAGAGGCAGCTGGCTCGAGGGAGCCCCGTGTCGGGGGAGCCCACGCCGAGTGGCCCAGAGGCCTCTGCCACGGTGGCGTCTGAGCAGAGGCCCACGCATCCTCCAGAAATCCCACCCGGTCGCCCCTCCTTGTGGGAGTCCGGCCCTGCGTCGGCGCCCTCCCTCCCCACGCGGAGAGAAGGTCAAGCCGGACGCCTGTTCAGGGCCACCCCAGCCGCGTGGAAGGACTCAGTGGCGGGAGGAAGACGGGAGATAAACGCTCCAAGACATCAGCACGCCGGGCGGCTTCCCTGCTTCTTAGATTATTTCTCTTTGCTTTTCAAATCTTATGCAGTGGGAATTTATTACTTTAATTACCAGGTGCAAAAAATGGGAACAAAACCTGTATCTGATCTTTCTGACTCGCTCAAATGTCCCCTTCCAGAGGTGGGACGACTGGGACACTCTGCAGGGAAGGGGCACCCCCGCAAGCTTCACAGACATTAAAGAATGACCAGACTGAGCCTCGAGAACCCTCCTCTCGACAGAGCACAGAGGCCACCAGCTCACGTTTGAGTGGCACGTGGCAATCTACAGGGACTTTGACCTGCGTTGTACCTAGGACAAACCTTCAGAAAAGCAGGGAGGGGAGCCCAGTGGTTACCGCCTCAGGGCAGGCCAACAGGGCAAGTCCCCGGCCGCCACGACTCCCTGATGAGGGGTCTTGGGACCACGCCCCCAAAACTGGCTGGAGGGCTCCAGCCAGGACAGCACAGAGGCCACACCTGGCGAGGCCACACCTGGCGAGGCCACACGCACACCCCTCGCCCCCCGTGCCCTGGGGCAGGCTGTCTGAGGGCCCAGGGACTCTTCGTGGTGGGCTGCGGAGGAAACAGGACCAAGTCCTATTTTTTAAATCACAAAATAGGAGCCACTTCTGTCTCTCCCTGCTCTGCCCCCCAGAATCTGAGCTCCCGCGCCCGCGCCCGAGGAGGCTGCTTTTGTTCTCTCTCGTTCTATAAAAACACTCCCGAGCTTTTCTGTTGCTGCAAAGAGAGCTTTGATTCTCTGCCGAGAATCTGTACCGCAGGCTCCAAAATGGGACCGTTTCTCCCGAGAGGAGCCAGAGGAAAATCATTTTGTCGACTCCAGGTAATTAAGTTGCCACACAGTTATGGAACATGCGTCATATGATTAATCCCCGGGACGGCGGAGATGTTTTTCATCTGCAGAGCTCTCGGCCGCTGTTCATTAATCATCTCAGCCCCCAGGGGAGGGCAGCGCTGGTTCTCCTCTTAAGAGCAGGGAAACTGAGTCAGCTGTGCCCGCTGCCCGCCCACCGTGGTGCAGAGCGGAAGGGGTCCCGTAGGGCTTGCTCAGGAAGGGACGGCGCCTCCTGACCCCGAGGCTCGTCCACGGAACATCTCCCTGTGTCCCCAGCTCGCAGGGCAAGGATGCGGGAATCGATAGAGATGTTATTTTAAATAACAAGAAAGCCGCCCAGCTCTGCGTGGCGCGGGCTGCCGTTGACTTTGACCGCCTCGCACGTGGCTTTGTTCTGCTCTCTCCGGTACCTGCACATCTTCCCGGCCGCCCCAGAACGCTGACTGTCTTGCCATTTTCTCAGCCAGCAGTTTAGAGGAAAGTGCCGTGTTGCTCGCAAACGCCTTCCTTTCCAATTGGGACAAGCTGCTATAAATACGGCGCGTCCTGTTTTGCATTCAGATTGTTTGAAAGTTTGCGGCTGTAAATAACGTGCTCTCGGAGCTCAAGACAATTAATATTATTCCCCCCCTTCTTGGAACTGGTAATAAATTAAACATTCCTTTTGCCCCACTGTGCCCCAGCAGTCGCCGTGGAGCAGACTGCGCTGCACCTGCCACCCGCGCACAAAGGTGACCTGCGTGTCTGGCGGGGCCAGGAGAGGAGCAGCGCGGGGGCGACCTGCCGAGGGGCGGGGGATGGGGGCAGTGTGTGTGTGTGGGGGGTGCTTTTCCGAATCGGGGCTTCTCTGCGGTGTTTTCTCCAATAATATAGTCGACCCTCAGAGCTCAGAGCCTGTCATTTGACACAGGGGGGAAACTGAGGGTGGGAGGAGATTTCTGGAGCGAGCCCGGGCCCTCCCCACACACTGTCCTCTGAGCACAGTCTGCTCTGGGTCAGGCGGCCTCGCAGACCCTGGGAAGTGGTGTCTCTCCCCGGGGCGTGGGAGAGCCGCTGTCCCTGGCCCTTCCTGGTGGAAACGGAGGCCACAGGGCATCTTGGACGGAAGAGCCCCTGGGGCAGCTCTGCTGGCCCGGCTCCCACCAGTCCGAGATGTGCGACCTTAAGCAACTTCGTGGAGTCTCCATTTCCTTACCACGGGGTGCACGGCCCCCACTGCGTCGGGACCCCACACAGATTTCTCACATGCAGACGCCGAGCCCCACCAGAACCACCCACCCGGTGTCTCTGGGGGCAGCGATAGCAGCTCGGGGGGCTTCGGCTCCCTGGGAAGGTGCTAGAAAGTCACTCCCTTCACGAGGAGCCCCTGTGGGCGGCCTCGCCCGCCAGCTGCCAGCGCTGCCCGCACAATCCCCTGCGGGTGACCCTGGTTTCTCACACGGCCCAGCTGCCATTCAGGCTGTGGGGACACTGACACCAGGTCCCACGGGCCTGGAAGATTCAGTTCTGAATTGGACAAAAGTGCCCCGCCCTGCCTGCTGCAGCTGCGGGCCCTGTGTCACCTGCAGCTGGACGAGTCACTATGGCTTAAGTGAGTCTTCCTGGCCCCAAAGCAGGACCCGCTTCATCATCCCTCCTGGGGGCTCTTGGCCCCACTGAGGGAGAGTCAGGGCCGGCCGAGGCACCATGGAGGCCACAGACAGTGAGCCATGGGCTGCGGGGCCACCGGCTGCCCCAATCTGCCCACACCTCCCTCATGCCCTTCAGCTCCCTGAAGCCCTTCACCCTGTGCCCACCTGGGGACCCCCCACTTCCACCCCCTGCTTCCAGGACCCCCACCCTGGCCCTGGTGGGGCAGTGCCGGTGGACGGGGTGCTGTCCGGCCCAGCTGGGGGGCTGCGGGGCCAGTCCCTGACGGCAAACAGGCCTCCTGGGGCCTCTGCCTGGGGAGGCGCCGCCGGGTCAGGCCCCCGCTCATATCCCAGAACCCACTCGGGCCTGACGCGCAGTCGGTCCAGACCACGGTGTTCTGTAAATACCACCGGGTACCGTTAACCCAGGTGACATTGAAAAGTTAGTGTGTGACCAAGAACTGCGTTTCTGCAGTCACCAGCCACGTGACCTGGCACAACTCCTCCACCCGTGCCCCTTCCTCACCTGCAGGCGGGGGATGAGGTAAGTGGCTCGACACATGCAAACAGCCGGGACGGCCCGGCGTGTGCGCCACCGCCAGGAACGGCAGCTCTGATGAGTGTGGCTTTGATCACGGTGATTTTCTCAGTCTTCTGATTATAAAGGCCACGCGTGCTCATTATAGAAAGTTTGGCAAAATGCAGAAAATCAACAACGAAAATTAAAGAGCACCTAGAAATAACTGCTGTTAGCATTTGCGATCCTTCCTTCCTGTCTTTTTACCGAGCACGTTTCGGCTCAGCTGTCGCCGTGCTCTGGCTCAGATTCCAGAACTCCGGAGCGCGGCACTTTCGCGCTGACCCACCCGCGCCCTCCCTTCCCCGCTGGGCTCTCCCAGCAGCCGCAGCTCCACCTCCTCCCTGACCGCAGTGGTCAGTGGCTCAGGGCCACCCAACAGCCCACCTGCGTGGACACAGGTGTCCCTCACCGGGGGTTGACCCTTAAGCCCATTATATGGCTGGGAAACTGAGCTCGCCCTTGAGCTCCCTACACAAGGTCACGTCCTGCCTGCAGAGCTGGGCTCTAACCCCGTGGCCCTCCTGCTCCCTTCTCCTCCCGGGGGCCACGGGGTGACGGTAAATGTCTCATGACCTTTAGGCGACACTCACAAGGGAACCTGTCGGGTGTGCCCAAGAACTGCTGCTCCCGGCGGGAGAGGCTGGGCCCTCCCCAGGGCCGGGGTTTCTCCGGGGCAGCCCCACACGGCTCTGGTGCAGCTGAGGCACAGAGCGACGCTGGCCTTGCCCTGGATTTGGACCAATGCATTCAGAGCACCCGGTGCTCGCAAATAGCAGGAAGCAAGTGATATTACAAAAGCACGTGGCTTTTTAGGCCACGCTTGCCTCAGATCCATCCCTGAAACCCAAGTTCTATCCTGACAGGTTTCCTTAGAAACCCACCAATTTACAGTGTCTCTAAACTGCCCCTTTGGAGGGCTCAGACCAAGCTGTGTTAGGAAACAGCAGCAGCAACAAAAATCGTATTTCTCCAAATGGCCCTGGGAGGGGCATTGCTGGTGTGCCCTAAATACCCAGCGCGTTTCCCTGGCGAGGGCCAGAGCTGGCTGCTGGCCCTGGCCCACGGAGCATGCTGGGGAGGCTGGCCCGCAGCTGCGGCAAGGTCTGGGTTGCTCCCACTCCATCCGTGGCCCCTGGTTGTGGAGGAAATGCCCACAGGTGGACCCTTTTCTGAGACCGTTCCCCTGTGTGCCCAGATTTGATGTGCGCCCTCCTCTCTTCCTCCTCGCCTTGCAGGACTCAGGGCTGGAGCGGGAGCTGTGTCCTGTACGATGCTTTTGCCGGAAAGTCTGGCTGGCCTCGGACGTTGTCACTGTCCTCCCAGTGGCTGCTACACACCACAAAGAGCGGCTTTCTTACCCTGCGGGAGCAGCAGAACAGGGTTTCACTATGCGGGGATTAGGTTTGTATCAGGCTTTGGTGAGAGAGGCAGAACCGCCAGGAGACGTATTTAAGGGATTTGTGGTAGGATTTGCCCTGATGCGACTACGGTGTGCGGAGGTGCTCGTGTGCGTCTGTGCTGCAGCCCAGCCGGGTTCAGCAGGGCGGGCGGGACCGGGAGCTCCTGTCTGGTGGGTGCAGGACATCCTGGACACTGCTGGACAGTCCCCTGCAGGGCCATCGCACTGCCTCGGCCTCGCCCACGCGGGGGCCCCACAGGGGGAGCTGAGGTCCCTCATCAGCAGCTCAAGGACACGCCTGGCCGGGGGAGTGAGAACCCGCAGAGGAAGCCGTAGGAGCAGCAGTTGTTGCCACGGGCCTGGCTGCTGCCACTGCGACAAAGCGCCCCCCACCCCCCGCAGCGCGACTGTAGCGGGGCTGCAGCCCCTCCCCAGGGCTGCTCCAGCTCTCCGTGCTCAAAGCCTCTTGGCACGGACTGACCCGGTCTGCGCCGCGCGGCTCCTCCTAGGTGGGCGGACACAACGTGACCCCACCACTGGCCCGGCACTTGTCAGCCCGGCGCCCACGCGGGTGCAGTTACACACACTTAACGCCCTAATACAGGCTCACGCAAAAGCCCCGCTTGTGCCTGCTGCACCGAAAACACACCGACCCTCTGCCCAGAGCAGGACACGAAGTCTCTCTCTCCCCTTCGGTGACGTCCATTCCTCTTCCAGCTAAGTCACACTCCCCTTCTGGTGCCCGGGATGTAAGTACCGAGCGTATTTATTATCTGTCGCTGTGTGAAGCGTAGAGGCCTCAAACAGCATGTGTCACTCCTCCTGTGGACGGAGTCTGGACGTGGCTCGGCTGGGGCCGCCACTCACGGCACCTCGCGGGCAGCAGCGAAGGCTCCCGCTGGGTGGACGGGATCCTCTCCCAAGCTCTCGCACGTGGCTGTTGGCTCGAGTCTCTCCGTGGAGCCACTCATAACACGGCTGCTTGCTCCTCCCAGAGAGAGGAAGCGAGGTGGGCACACTAAGTGGAGGTCACACTCTGTGTAACCCAGTCCCTGGTCACGGAAGTGACAACCCACTTTGCCACAGTCTAACCGTCCATTACGATTGAGGCCCTGGGTCCAGCCCATGCCTGGGAAGGGGACTGCAAAGGCCACAAGTACCAAGGTGGGTCATGGGGCCATCTTGGGGGCTGCCCACCACTGAGACAGAAGGTCACCACTGTGAGTGCAACCTCAGGGACACGGCAGGGACACGGAAGAGGCTGATGACACACAAACAGATTCACATCCAAACAATCCAAACGAGAAATAAAAACCCGTAACACATACCTCGAGTCTGTAACCAGTCACGTGGCCATGGCTGGTGTTACAACTGCCTCCTTCCATTGCAGTCCTCCTTCCCTGTGCCCTCGGCGGGTCCCTCGGTGGGCTCCTCGCCTGGTGGGGTGACCCGAATCCTCATTCCTGAAGCATTTGGAGCACCAGGAGTGCCCCTGTGTGGGACGGGAGCTCTTTGTCACCGCCGAGCTGATGATCACACCGAGGGGAAGGTGGGTGCCTCCGGCCGGGGTGACGGAGCTTCCAGAGCCCTGAATGCCACCCGGGCCTTCCAGACGGGATGCGGTCCCAGCCTCAGGCTGCCCTGGGGGATCTTGGAGCCAGTGAGCAAGGGGTCTACGCTACAGCCACCCTGCCCGGCCCTCCTTCCAAGACCTCAGGAAAGTTCTCTCCTGCTGGTGCAGGGTGAGGCGTCCCTGGGCAGCCGTGGCTCCCGACAGGGTCGTCCCACGCCACCTTGTCCATGGCTGCAGCTCCTGGCTCCAGCCCTGGGCCCCCATGCAGCACCGCCATACTCTTTGGCCCCCGTACTGGTGGCAGGGGCCGGCCGACCATCTGTCATTCCTTCATCCGTTCATCGAGGTGCCGGGGGTTGGCTTCTCAAGCTGACCGTGAGCAAGCCAAGCAGGAGCAAGCCAAGCAGAGCCCTGCCATGACGACGAGCCCCTTGACCATAGACTGCGTACGTCCATCTCAGACAGTGACAAAGGCCCTGGACAAAACAAAGGGGGAGGCTGCCAAGACCTACCACAGGGGGGGCCTCCATCGGTGGGGCCGGCCGGGTGCTCTCTGCGGATGGCACCCACAGGGCCCTGAAGTGTGAGGACCAGCCAGCCGTGGGCACCCGGGCCAGGTGGAAGGAAGGGGTGTGGCCGGGGCGCAGGGGCTGGAGGCGAGACCCGGGGCTGGGCCCGGGGCGGTCAGTCCTCCTGCTGCCAGCCAGGCCGACCCTTGAGCCGCTCAAGCTGCGCTGTTCACCCTCCCCACACACAGCGCTGGGGAAAGTGCGCTTTTCTAGGTGCCAGAGATGCTCCTCCACAGGCCCTCACCCCAGGGTCACGGGTGGGGACGCCTGGGCAAAGCCTGCCGGTCCCTTCAGAGGGATCACGTCCCTTCCAGGCCAGGCCCGAGCTGGGCTCTCCCGGCGGAAGGGGTTTCCTTGGGCAGAAGCAAGAAGCGCGTTGGAGGGCAGAGGCCCCAACTCTCCGGGAGGCCCCACTTCTGCCTGTGGCCCCAGGAAAGAGCGAGTCCGGCCCTCCGCGGGGGCTTGGAGAAGCGGAGGAGAGGGGCTGTCCCAGGCTGGAAACCTGAAGCCAGTGGGAACCAGCACCTCCCTCCCCGCCCGCCCTGCTCTGCGGGCAGATGCATCATCACAGCCCGTGCAGCTGTATGGATTAGTATTCCAGCGCGGGCCGCCCGGATTTTAATTAGTAATTAGGCCCTTTCTGCAGAGCCGCGCTGTACAGGCAAGGGCGGCGTGACCTTTCCCCGGCGGCTCCGTGGCAGCCGTGGGCTTTGCAGGTGTACCCAGGGCTCTGCCAAAGCTGCTTGGAGGAGGGGACCTGAGGCAGGGCCAGGAAGGAGGTCCCAGCCTCTCTGCTCCTGGGTGTGGCCCCCACAGGGGACGCTCCAGACCTTTGCTCCCCGCTGGCTCTAGCGCAGAGCTTGCGTCCCTAATCCACAAAGGACCTTAGAAATTGCTAATTCCCAGCACAAGCCCAGGACGAAGGCGGAGAGTGAGCGGCTCCTCAGCAGAGGGCTGCCCTGATCCATGAGACGGGGGAGGGCAATGGGGGCCCGGCGGCAAGGCCCTGCCACGCTCCAGGGGGGTGGGCAGATCCCTGTGGACAGTCCGCCCTCAGCTGGGCACCCAGGACCCCACAGTCCCACTGCCCCTTCCTGGCTGATGTCACCGTGTGTCACAAAATCAGAGAACTTTCCAGCCGGCCTGCCTCAGGAGCCAACCCTCCCAACCTCCTGGTTTCCTGGGAGGGCAGGTGAGGCCAGGAGGGGCGTGACCAGGGCCATGCAGAGGCTGGTGGCGGGCTGGGGCCAGGACCCGGGGCTCCTGGTCGTCTGTTTAGAGCTCAGAATAATGTGCCGTCGCCAGCGCACTGACTGACGAAGACATCAACTGCGTTGCTTCAGGAGGCCTTCTCTCACGGCTTCCTGCCAGGTCCATGATGCACCGGTACGCGCTGCAGTCGGCAGTTCCCACGTCCCATTCCCGCCCCTGCTTCTGAGTCCCTGCCAGGGGCACAGCCTCCCCGGGCCCCTCCTGCAGCTGCCCTGCTCCTGTGTTCCCTCTTGCTCTCTGCCTGGATGCCCGTCAGCGGACACGCTGGCTCCTGGACTTTCCTCCCCAGCTACGCCGCCAGCCCCGGCAGACATGGCCGGGAATTTGGTCTGGCCTCTGTCCTGCAGGGTGCTGGGCACACGGATGGGCCCTGCCAGCTCTTCTCTACTGCACGGTGTCCTACAGCTCCTGGCGGGACACGGCACAGGAAATGGACGTGTCCGCGATGCTCCAGCAGTTTGCAAACACACCCTCAGCGGGAGGTGATGGAAAGGTGTGACGTCACCATCATGATCCCAGCCAGGAGCCCCTTTGGGGACCCCGATGCCTACGTCCCACCCAGGCAGTCACCAGTGCGGGTGCTCTGCAGCCCCGCCCTCGGGGCCGGGATCTGACCCCAGCCGCGGTCTGGGAATCGCACAGAAGAACGGGCTGTGCTCGCTCTGCGCGTCCTCATCTGCCCTGTCCGTCCCCCTGCCGGGCGTCTCCCGGGAGGCCGGCGTCAGGCTGGCACTGGGCCAGCGGGAGGAGGGAAGGACAGTCCCCTCCCGAGACAGGTCCACCTGCAGACTTCACAACCCGGGGGAGGTGAGCTCTCAGTCTGAAGCTATAAACTTTAAAGGCCACAGAAGCAACCACATGCCCTTGACGAAACTCTCTGGTAACTTGCTCTGGACACGAAGGTGCTGATTTGAAACAGGCATCTCCCACGTCAGTCACGCCTGTGCGAGGCGCGCCCTTTCTTTGGGTAGCGCTCACGGCCTCCACGGTCCAGGCCAGGTGGCTGCCGGCTCCTGCCCTGAGGCCGGGGCCTGTTGCACCTGTCCTACAGGGCAGCGTGCTTGACATCGGGAGTGCACATTTGAGCCCCGGCTCAGCACACCGCTAGCATTTTTGAGCCTCACTTTCCTCTTCTGCATAATGGGCGCATTAGAAACGTCATCCCACCTGCCTCATGGATTATCAGAAGGGACAAGCCACATAGGGATGGTAGTGACAGTGTAGTTGGCCGACTGTCCAGGTGGCACCGTGCTGATCCCTTTATGCGTGTGAGATGGAAATGGTCGTTATCCACATATGCAGATGGGGAAACTGAGGCCCAGAGGGGTTAAGTAACTTACCCTTGATCGTGCAGAAAGAGGCTGAGCCCAGATTCAGCCCCTGGTCTCTTGTGTGACAGTGACTCTCCCAGCAAGCGTGAGGCCCTCTGGGCCACAGGGTCTGCAGCCCGGCTCCTTCGTGTGTTCCATGGGCACACGTCCACACGCCACGCACACGCACATGCACACGCACACGTTTGCTTGCACCTTTTCCCTTATAACACACCATGGGGCGTAACTTCTCTCCGAGTTGCCTGAAATAAAATGAATAACTTTTCATGTGAAGTTCTTCACGCTGAAGAGAACTTGCTCCAAATGGGAATAATTGGCCTTCTCGGCTCGCACTGGCACCGAAATGAAATGTGCTGACGTCTCAGAGGTGTGGAAATAAAAGCACTAAAAGTGGGATCGGGAGCAGCTAATGAGGGCAAAGCAGCAGGCTCTGAGCCAGAGACCGGGATGGCAGGTGGGAGCGGGGCCGCGGCAAGGCGGGCGGGCCGCGGGCAGGCCTGCGGGAACCTGTGACAGGCGCCCCCTTCATCCTCCGCGTGCTGACGGTGTCGGCCCTCCCTCCGCCACACGCCCGCTGGGCTGCAAAGCCCTCTGTGCAACCCGCTCGGGCGACACACACAGCACACGGCAGACCCGCGGCTCAAACAGCGGGAATTCATCTCTCCCGGGTTCGGAGGCTGCAAGTCTGAGATCAAGGTGTCGGCAGGGCTGACCCCGCCTGAGGCTTCTCTCCTTGGCTGTAGGTGGCATCTTCGCCTGTGTCTCCACAGGGTCAGCCCTCTCTGGGTGTCTGTGTCCTCATCCCCTCTTCTTGTAAGGGGCAGACTGGCTTAGGACACACCCTGATGGCCTCATTTTAACTTTGGCAGCTCTGGGCAAGTCCTATGTCCACATATGTCCCATCCTGACGTCCTGGGGGTTACGGCATTAACATGGGAGTCTGGGGTGGGGGATGGCTTCGCACTCACTCGCTCACTCTTGGTTTTAGTCATTTACATGATACCTGTCACCAGCACCTACTGGGTGCTAAGCTGGACCAAGGCAGAGCTGCCTGCCAGGAGCCCGGTGCCCATGGAGGAGGCTGGGACAGAGCCACCGGTCAACAGGACGGCGTGGCCACAGCAGGGGCAGAGGTAGCTCTGGCCCTGTGCGCAGGGCAGCCCCAGGTGTCCACTGTTCCAGGGTTACACGGAGCAGCTCCTTGATGTTGGTGACAGTGCTGAGCAGAACCAGTTGGACCATTTGGGTGGCCCCGCCCTCGCCCCGCCCACAGCTTGACTGCAGCTCCGAGACAGACCCCTGGAAGAGCCACCGCTCAGCTGCCCTTGATCCCTGAAGCACAGACACTGTGAGACAAGGACGTCTACTGCTTAAGGGGATTTGCTACCCAGGAGTAGGTGACGAATGCGCCATCTTTGCAAGGGAGAGGTGGGGACTCCAGGCCCTCCCTCCCCTCCGTGTGCTGTCCGAGTGGAACCTGCCAAGGCCAGGCAGCCTGACAGCGTAACCAGCGGCGTGGGTGTCACACCCCGACCCGCTCTCTCAGATGGCTCTGTGGCACCAGGCCTGCGCCCCTGTCCCCCCAACAGGGTCTTCCCAGCCCTCCCGCCGTCCCTGTGCAAGGACCTGGGTCTGGAATGTGGGCCTTGGGGAGCCACTGGAACTGCTGCTTGCCTGGCCCTGTGCCACCCGGATAGACATCTGGATAGACATCTGGGTGCCGGGCACGGAGTGGAGCCAAGGAACTCGGGCTTCTGTGTGCTGTGCGGCCTTTTGTGATTAACACGCGTGGCTTTAAAACTGGGGGATAAAGATCCTAAAGCAATTGTGCTGATGCAGGGACTGACTGATACCTCTGAAGGCTCCGGAATGAGCAGAGAGAGAGGGTGCGGCGCCTTCAGTTCCCGACGCCGCTGCAGGGGACCGCCTGGGACGCTGGCTCTGCGAGGGCTGTGATTTCCCATCTCACCGCTCACCGGCCTGGCGCAGGGGCTGCTCTGCGGGGCGGAAATGGGCTCGGTGCTCCGTCAGAAGAGCGAGTCCAGCGGGCTGGGAGGGGAGGAAACAAGGTCGGTGACGCCAAACGGGAGCGTCCTCGGTCTCAGAATGTGCCGCCTGCTGCGCTACTGGGCCTTCCCGGCACAGGCGGCCATGGAGCCCGTCCTGCTGTGCCCGGGCCGGGCGGGCGCCGAACGGCCTGAGGCCGCAGCCTATCCGAGAACCACTTTCCGGCCCATTTGTCCCACAGAATGAGACCTCGAGAGTGGCACCTGCAGGCCCTTGTGGGCCCCAGGCCTTGCTCTGGGGGCAGAGGGAGGAGGGAGAGGGGCTGCCAGCTGCAGGGAGCCCGCCGGGCCTGCTCTGCACTGAGCAGCCGTGGCCCTGGTGAGGACGGGGGCTTCGCGGGGCTAGGTGGGCAGTGGCAGCAGCGGCCTGGGCCTCCCGCCTCACACCCCGGCAGGTCCGTGCTGGAGGCCACGGGGGACTCCACGGGCCCGGCAGACACCCTGTGCGGCTCTGGTCCAGGAAGCGGCTTTGGAGCCGGGGTCACCCGATGTGAAAGCAATAAACAGGCTCCAAAGTGCTCCCAGCCCAGATGGGGCAGGCGGGTGCCCAACCCCCTCAACCCAGGCTGAGCACAGCGACCCCGAGAAAGCCTCCAGCTGTGTGGGCCCCACTGCCAAGCCTCCTTGGGGGACACTGGACCGTCCCTGGGTCTCACGTTCCTCCTGTAACAGGGGACAAGGCAGTGCCTCCCTCAGGGCTGCCGCAGGGTGAAAGGAGGGGAACCGCCACACAGCAGGGTGCCCCATCCAGAACCTTACCACTGTCACGAGGGCGCCCCGCCCGGAACCTTACCCACTGTCACGTTCGCTCTTCACGACGAGGCTGCTTTCATTTCTCGTCAACTTTAAAAGACACATCACAATGCTCTTGGGCAATGCCTGCTTTTCCGCTTGACCTTGAAGGAAGGATCGGCCCCTCCTGCTGTCCCCACCGCGTCCTGGCGCCGGAGAGAATGCAGCTCCCTCGGGGGGCCCCCGCCTGCACCCGTGTCCCCCCCTGGCCAGGCTGCCCCACTGTGAGCAGGGGGACGGCTTCTCCGGTCTGCAGAGAGTGTGTCTGCGGCTGGCCTGCGCCCTGGTGGGGGCGGCTGCTGGCAGCTCAGAGCGGGAAACGGGGTGGCCCGGCAGGCCTGTCCCCGGCGCGGGGCCGCCCACGAGGAAGCTCCCTCCTGGAGCCCCAAACCGCAGCCTCAGCAAAAGCAGCCAGCGCGGAGCAGAATCTCGTCTGATTACTCAAGGCGGAAGGGCCGCTTGGGAGGCAAACTGGTGTTTTTCTAATGCTGCCTTCTCAAGATTTTAATTTTCCACAGTGCTGCATTTTAGTCCCTTTTCCTTAAAAAAAAAAGAGAGAGAGACATAATCGGACCACTTCTCTATTGTATATACTCTCTTATTTGACCTCAAGGTGTACTTCCACAAAGCAATTGTTTGCTACTTAATGGATAAGAACTCAGTGATTAGAGAGGGAAAAACAAAGCCCAGATTTCTGCAGAACTTGGGGATAACTGCTCCCGGCTGCCTCCCTCCCCGGTGTCCCCGAGGCACCAGGGACCCTCCTCCGTCCTAACTGCAGCGCAGCCGCCCTGCCGTGCCGATCCCCGAAGCTCACTGGGTGCAGAGCCTGGCCGCGCACTTACCTGCATCTGCTTCTTCGTCGTGGCAACTCAGGCGCTGGTCACCGGACGCAAGGAAATGAAGAGCAAGGCCGGCGGCTGCAAGAAACGGTGACTCCAGAGACACTGAGCGGGGACTCTGGTCCCCCAAGGCGCATACTAAGTGCTGCTGCCTTGGGCACCTCCTGGGCCTGGAATCTGTGTGGCCAGGGCCGGGCTCTGCTCCTGCCCCAGCCCGGGAATTGGTGGGAAATGAGTACATGGGCCCAGGCTAGGGACACCTGTCAAACACAAGAGATCCGGGGAAGTGAGCCGCCCATGGCCAGGGGGCTGATGGGCAGCAGCGGGGAGCCCACCCCACGCAGACCGTGCCCCCACACACCTGCCACATCCCGGGGTTGCCGCAGTAGCTGCGGTGCAGAAAGGTCAGTCGCATCATCCCCGAAACAGCCTCTGGAGCCACCTGCACAGACCTGAGGCACACCTAGGACCTGGACAGAGAGGGACGTCTCCTGAGGGCACCCCGAGGCCTCACTGGTGGGAGATCCAACTATATGTGGGGTCCAGAAAGTTCTGTCCTGGGAAAGGCTCAGGTCCTGGCGCCTTTGCTGATGGTCATGTGACCGCAGCCTGCCTGGCAGAGCCCTCGTCAGCTCGTGCCAGCGGGGATTGGCCCGTGAGACGCGGGAGGAAGTGGGGTGTGGCAGTGCCCGGGAAGCCAGAGCACCTGGCGGACACCACGCCCTCGTTGCCCCTGCGGCGAGGCTCCAGCGTGGCTCTTCCGGTGTGAACGTGGCCGTGCCGCTGGCCCGCAGCTCTGCTCTCGGGCGGGATGGAGATCAAGCCCCTCAGCACCTCCCGCACAGGGACCCGGTGGATGCGGGGCCAGGGTAACCCTGGGAAGAGCACGGAGCAAGGCCGTGCTGGGCGGGGCCAGGGCCCCAGTCTCGTCCCTGGTTCACAGCGGGAGAAGCCAGATGGGGCAGAGCCTCTGGGGCTCAGACCCAGCCTGGGGACAGGAAGGGTGAGTGGGAAGCAGTCTGGCCTGAGACTCGACTTCCGTGGAGATTCTGAAGGAAGCCCACCACCGAGTACGGGAGAAGGGAAGGCTCAGGGGGTGCTTGTCCCTTGGAACACGCCGACTGCCTGGCCCACCTAGAGGCCACCTCCTCCAGGAAGCCTACCCAGAGTCCTGCTTCCCAGCCCCCACCTGCAGAGAAGCACCACAGCGGGACCCCGTCCTGGCTCTGTTCCCTCAGTCGTTTTGAGGGGCCCAAGCCGCGGTCCTTGACAACCTGACGAGAATGCCCTGTCCTCCCTGCTGCTCGGCACCTGTGCTTGGGGATCCTGAACGTCCCCCTCTTGCAGCCTGACCTTCCCGCTGGCCACCCTGGACCCTCCCCTCTCCCACAGGACCCAGCCATGCCTGCGCTCTCCCATCCCGACTGCAGACGGCTCGCGGGGCTGCTCTCTGCTGGCAGCTCCAGCTGTGGCCCTAAGGAAGGTGGGGGACAGCCAGGCTTATGCTCTGCCGGGCTGGGGGGCCTGTGCTGACTGCCTTCCTCGTGCGACCGGTTCTCCGGTCACCACCCCCTATCCCAGCGCAGGTCTGCGCCCTCCCTGCGCTCACAGGCACGAGGCCTCCCCGCCTGGCCCTTCCTGTTGAACATCCTCCCTCCCCCCTTGGCTGAGAGCGGGGAGGGCGAGGGCTGTGGGTTCCGCCTCCCGCACCTCCCCCTTCACAGCACGGGACTCGGGACTCGGGACACCTGCGATGTGAATGAATGAAGGAACTCGTGAATGAATGCACACACACCTGGATGCCCCACTCCGGCTCCCACGGCCGTGGTGCCCTCTCAGTTCCGGCTGGACCACGCTGACCTCACGATCCCTCGTGGGGCCGTCTGACACCGTAAGCCGCCATCAATCTGCTTTTAATGATGAAGTGACATTAAACCACACACAGCATTTGTCTTGTTAAATTGAAATTAAGTTTCTCACGGAGACATTTAAAGTTGACTGAGTTCTTGGCAGCTGTGTGTGTCCACATGAACCATGAACCCTTGGTTAGGCCGGCGTGTCCCCACCTGGCACCTCTGACCCTCAAGCTATTGTCATCGTCATTTGTGGCCTGAGCTTTGCCTGCCCTTCCCCGGTCCCCGACCGACCTCGGGGCGGAGGGAAGGGCTGGCATTGCCTCTCGGTATTGACTCGGAGGAGCAAGGGTGGGATCGTTTATCATTCAATTAATGGTGTCAGCACTGCTATTATTTAAATGACCAGCCACATGTGTAATCGATCTTTAATGAAACAATAATTATACTTCCTGGTCGATGAGCGCCCAGCCCCTCCTAAAGCCTCCCTGGTATGAATAATAAATGGCAGTGGGTCCTGCCAGCAAGGGCCGAGTGTTGGTGGGTCGGTGCTTTTCAGGACAGTTTGGGACGAGGACATCAGTGGCGCTGGGAAACGAAGGGCCAGTAACGTGCGCTGGGGTCGAGCGTGCGCGTTGGGAACTGCTCCGCGCACCCCACCCAGCGTGGCCAGGCAGACTCCCGGCTCCGGAAGGGACCGGCTACGCGGGCCAGGACTGGACATCGGGGGACTTAGGGGAGTCACCAGACGCCCAGCTACGTCTGTACCTCTGTGTGGGACCCCGGTGGAGCCCTCCCTCCTAATCTGAGTCTCGTTTCCCACCGGAAGGGCGGGGCGGGGAAGAGTAGGCCGCGTGGCTGCGTTTGCGCTGCTGTTTTGAGTATCTGGGCTACGCAGGAGGCGGGAAAGAAAAAGGGAAATGGCTGGGCTGTGAGTGTTTGTTGCGGCATCTGTAGTCCCTGGAGACCAGCAGCCTGAACGCAGAAGGTGTCTGGTGAGTTTGCCGTGGTAGAAATTTCTTCTCTGTGCCAAGGTCCCGCCCGGGCCCTGCTGAACAGTACAGCTCGGGTCCAGGGCAGAGGACAGGGCGGGGCAGAGCCGGGCTGGGCCTGGACTGTCCCGGGACCTGATTTAGGCTTCTAGGAGACAGAGCTGTCCTGGGACACTTTCCTCCCTGGTTCTTGAGCAACGTCCTCCTCCCGATCAACTCAGGGACGTGACCAAGGAACAGGCACTTCCGGGTGATTGTCCCGTTCAAGTCTTGGAGTCCCTGAAAATCCCCATTTTCTCCGCTGGGGCGGAGAGTGAGCAGGTGTACAGGTGAAGTCCCCGCGTCTGCATCTTGTCCTATTCACAGTGGAGGAGAAACCCAGTAGCCCCCACCCCGGGTCCTTGTCGGAATCTTCCACAGCACATGAGCACGTGAGCAGGGCGTCGCACTTGGCTCCTCCCCTGGCCGTGAGCTTTCCGGTGGAATCCCAGTGCTGGAACGTGGAAGGGGCTCCCCGAGTGCTCAGCGGAGGAACCAGACACTCGGCAGGAACCTCCTGGCCAGGAGATCTCTACACAACCGTGGGAATGTCTTCTCTAACTTTGTCCCAATTTTAAAAGATGACCTACAAAAATGAGGGATTTTAATCTATCTAATCTCAGGTTCATCTGACCTACCCCTTGTCCCAAGCCAGCTTCCCATTCAACCAAGACACCCAGATGGTTCTTCATAGGTGTGGACGCTCAGTCCTCACCCAAGGGAAGGCATTCACGGGACCCTGGTCCAGCCAGAGCCCCTCTGTCCTCTCCCTCTCCCGGCACCTGCCACCCTCTCTTCTTCCCAGATTGCGTGTGCCTTCCTGCCCCAGAGCGCGGCCTTTGTTCCTCTCCCCGCTCTCTGTAACCACCTTGTCTCTACTAAAAATAGAAAAAAATTAGCCAGGCATGGTGGCACACGCCTGTAGTCCCAGCTATTCAGGAGGCTGAGGCAGGAGGATCACCTGAGCCCAGGAGTTGGAGGCTGCAGTGAGCTAGGCTGACTCCACCGCACTCTAGCCCAGGTAACAGAGGAAGACCCTGTCTCAAAAAAAAAAAAAAAAAAAAAAAAAAAAACAGATTAAGAACTTCTGCTCTTCCAAAGACACCATTAAGCGAATGAGATGACAAACTGCAGACTGTGAGAAAATAATTTCAAATCTCCTATCTGATAAAGAACCTATATTCAGAATAACTAAAGAAATCTCAAAACTCAAACATAAGTCAACAAACAACACAAATAAATGGGGAAAAGATTTGAATGGATAGCTCAGCAAAGAAGATATACTTGTGACAAACAGCATGTAAAAATGTTCGGTATCGTTTAGTCCCCGGGGAAACGCGGTAATGACCCCAATGAGACATCACTGAACACCTGTTAAAATGAATAAATGAAGAGGCCTGTCGAGAGGCCTGCCCATGGTGAGCGCTGGTGAGGACACGGGAGACCTGGAGCCCTCGCCCACCACTGCTGGCCGTGAGATGGAACAGGACTTTGGAAAACAAACACCCACCCACCGTACGACCCAGCCGTTCCCTGCACCGCATCTGCCCAAGAGGCGGGAAGGCGTCCACACAAAGATGTGCACGCCAGCACTCTTAGCTTTGTCTGTAACAGTCAAAACCCGGAAACCCAGACGGCCACCAACAGTGAGGAAGTGGACAAATGGTGTGTCCACACCGTGGACTCCTGCTCGGCAGTGCAGAGGAGCGAACTGTGGATGCTCAAAGGGACTTGGATGACTCCCAGCGTCACTATGCTCAGTGACAGGAGCCATTTGTGTAAAACTGCTGGAAACGCAAACTAATCTACAGCGGCCAAAGGAGGTGAGTGGTTGCCTGGAAGGGAGGGAAGACCCGGGGCGCAGTGGGCAGGAAGAGCTTCCAAGGGGCGCAAGGAAACTCGTGGGGGGAGGCACGTGCTGGCCGCCATGACAGTGGTGGTGGCTCCGTGAGTATGTGCACATGTCACAACCTACCAAATTGCACACTTTAAATACATGCAGTTTATTGTACATCAGTTGTACCTCAATAAAGCCAATAAAAAATACACGAATCGCTCAGACCAGACGTGTGGGGGAAACGGCCCATACAGTCCTCCCGGTGCAAACAGGATGTGCATTCATGGCAGGGCAGGACTCAGGGGAGCCTGGCGTGTCCAGGGTCCAATTTTCTGTCCAGAAAGAATCCATCCAGCCTCCTCGTGCCCTGCTCTGTTTCTGGGCCCCTGGGAGTTGCCTCCATCCTTAAGTGACCTCAGGTTGTCCTTGAGTTGCGGAGGGGCCCCTCCCACCTATGGGGTGGGCGTTTGTCACAGCTTCTGGGCCATGGGTCCCCCTGGCATCCGGTGGAGCCTGTGGAGCCCTGTTCAGAAAACGGTTTTTAATTTCTTAACATGAAATACTCAGGATTACAAAGCAAACCACTTGCATGAATATACTGTTATGAATATTTTCTTCAAGTAGGACACAGTGGGCTGATCCCTGCCAGCCCCTTGCCTGGTCCCATGGCGGCAAGACAACTGCCACACGTGGGGCTGGCGGTGGGCATGACAGCCCCGTGGTTCCCACGTGGTGGTGTGCATAGCGGATGTTTAGCGATATCAGCAATAGCTCACTTGAGATGTGAAAATGTCATCATTTTTCCTGTTCACAAAGTCACAGCTACTGTGCTTGTCTGTACCATCACTAAGGGAAAGGAGGAATTAATAAAAAGGAAGGTGTAATGTTCTTCCCATCCAGGGCAAAGCCCCTCCTAGGGGCGCAGGGCCGTGGGCTCGTGGGAGCCTCCTTGCCCAGGTGGGTCCGCCTGGAGATCCCGGCCAGGGCCTGGAAAGCCGCAGGCACTGGAGTCCGATGACCCCACATCTGAGGGGTGAAGTCTGCCCTGCACAGGGCCTTGCACCTGGGGACTCAGCCAGACAGAACCTCCCAGGGAAAGAGCAACAATAGCCTCGCCACCGCAGTCGGGGCATTTGTTGACTCTATAATTAAAGAAGTGGGGGAAGCACTTTCTGAACCTCTGGTGGGGTGATGGGGGGCTGGAGGCCGGGTGGGGGATGTCGCTGCAGAGATCAGGTTTAGACACAGAATCTTAGCGACCTAAGGGAGCCCAGGAGCCAGCCCTGGGAGAAAGGGGCCGATCAAACCAGTGCCGCCCCCAGCACCTGCGGCCGGCGGGCGCGCAGGCTGACCTGTTCCGTTTCTTTGTGCAGAGCAACTCAGCAAGGCCTACCAGGTCCTCAGAATGCACATTCTCTGCCGGCAAAGTCTCCTTCAGCAACTGCCCGAAAGAAATAACCTTGGTAGGAGAATAATTTTTTATCTGACACTTGTAAAAAACAGCAAGGCAGATTTTATTCGAGCTGCTGCAGTAGGTAAAGACTTTAGTACAGAACTGAGCTCGATCCAAATGCAGCCAAGACAACCGGGGATTTATGGCCAATGAGCAGCGAGAGGGCATCAGTGGATGGAAAATTACTAACTCTAGGCATCAAGGGCAGGGGGTTCTTGCCACGGACAGGCCAAGGGTTTAGGTGTCGATGGTGGGCGTGAGGAGTCTGATCCGGTAGCGAGGGTGGGCGGGTTCTCGGTGGCCACAGACACGGAATCGAGGTCGAGGCTGGGTGGGAAGGGGGCTCCGAGCAGCTTGACTCAGGTGTGGCCAGGGAGGGGTCTTGGCCAGCTGCCTGTGTCCCGAGGCTCCCGCCCACCACGTGGGTCACAGCCCCGCAGCCTGTCCAAGAACTGCGGGGGAGAAAGCTGCGGAAGCCGACCTTCCACCCGGGGAGGGGGGCGAGGCGCGGAAGGCCCAGGGAACGAACTGCAGTCTGCAAACGGATCTGCCCCGTGCGAGGACCGTTGGTAGCATTGAGAGAAAGATCAGCGGCTTTGCAGGTGAATCCTGGGTGACCTTGGGCAAGTTTCTTACCCTCTCTGATCCTCGCATTCGAAAGGCAGTAATTACGGCAGGACTACTGTAAGATGGAGATGAGTGACCCCTATAAAACACGTGGCGGGTTTGTAGCCCCCAGTAAGGGGCGGCTACTGTGCTTGCTTTGACTGGGAGGAGAGAGAGCCTGGGAGGACGGACAGCGAGGTGGCAGTGATCGCTGTGTTTTCAGTTTAATTATGTGAATTTTAAAATTTCTCTTTATTTTTTTAATTAAAAATTATTTAAATGGAGGGCAGCTGCTGTAAGATTCCACCGAGGTTGGAGGGGGCCCCCACTTCAGGGAGAAGGGAGGAAACCTGCACAGTGGGGGGCAGGCGGGGGCGGGGCCAGGACAGCCCCTGCTGCCAGCGCAGCTGTGGTCCCGCATTGACTGGGCGTCAGACCCCGGTGCACTCACAGGCCCCCGGTCCTGCCGTGTCCCCTTCCTGGCCACTACCCGAGCAGCAGAGCCAGCAAGTGCAGCTCAAAGGCACAAGTGGAATTCCCTGTGTAGCCAGGAAGTGGGGGTGAAGGTTTGCTTTAACTGTCATTTTGCCATTTTATCTAAAGCTTTTGAAACCCCAAAGCCATAGCTGTGGGTGTGTCCTGGGCACATCTAGAGTTTATTTACTTTTCTAAACTTAATTATGAACATCTTCGAAAACACCGACGTAGACAGGAGCGTGTAATGAATTCCTCACGTACCTCTCACCCGACATCGGCCACGGCCAGCCTTGTCACCGTCTCGTCATCGTGTAGCTCTCTTGTCAGGTCAGCGTGGCCTGCCCGCTGGCCGGAGTCCGGGGGACTGGGAGTGGTGGCCTTGGGAGCACAGGGCTTGTCTAATGTCTCAGCCCCGTTGCTGTGTGACCCGGGCAGGTAAGTTAACCTCTCTGGACTTCTGACCCCTCTCTGGCAGAACCGCAGTAACGAGAATTCCCGCACAGCTGCCCGGCAGCGGGACGAGACACCACCACCTCGTGCATTGTGTCCAGGGCTGGCACACGCTGGGCTCCAGCGAACAACAGCTCCGTGTGCCAGCGAGAGGACGGGTGAGAGAGCTTGGAGACCGCGATCTGATGCCCACGAAGGGTTTTCTCACAGCTGCTCGGAAAGCTCCGGTTGCCTGGGCCTAAGCACAGCTAACCACAAATTGCAGTTGGCACAGAAGGACAGGTCCCACTTCCTAGCAGCAGGGAAGCCCTTGGTCCTGGCAGCCACGTCAGGGAGACAGAGCGTCAGTTCCATCTTGAGTTACGTCCCCATTTCCTCTCCTTGTCCTCTGGCCTGGTTTTTAGAATTCTTAAATCTCGAGCAAAGTCTAGGAGGAGCCTTAATAATCCCGTCCCTCCCCAGAGGTCTGTGTGCTCAGCTCCTTGAGCCAAATCGTCCCCAACAAGACTTATCAATTATGTGGGTCCACGTTGCTAAGACGCGCCGGCCACTGCTGCTCCGGAAAGCCTTGGTGGCGGCTGAGCACCCACACCTGGAGGCAAGGACCGAGGACACAGCCCAGCCAAAGGCATGGGCTGGGGTGGCCTGTGTCCGTTCTGGGGAGGGCGTGTCCACCCCAGCCCCGGAGCGTCCAGGGTGGCACAGCCGGCTCACATGGAGCCCACATGTGGATCCTTGCGCAGGGTGACGTCTCTGCCCTGCACTGTGACCGGTGCCTGGGGCTGGGAGAGAGAAACTGAGCAGGGAGGAGACATGCTCCTGCCACATACGTGACTGTCCTCCCTCACTGTCCGTGACAGTCCCAGGGCTAAAGCAGATGGGCCTGGCCCCCTCCACCCTCACGGCCATCCTGGGAGGGTCACGGTCCTCATCTGACCACCGAGGAAAGTGTCTCCAAGAGGTGCAGGGCACCTGCCTAGGGGACAGCAGGGGCGGGGCCAGAGGCTGGGGGGGCTGACTCCAGAGCTCAGCTCCTAGACACAGCCCATCAGGGGGCCCGGGCTGTGGCTCAGGAGAAGGGGCATGCTGGCATCTCACGGGTCTAAGCTGGCCCTTGAGACCCAGGTGCAGCCCAAAGCCTCACAGCGCAGGCGCCGAGTGGGACTCAGTGGACTCTGTAGGCTGCAACGCTGGTCATGTGATACGGAGTCTAGAAAGAATCTTCCTCCCTCCCTCCCTCCACGGACACTTACGGGGTGTCTGTCAGGCGTGCTGTGCTAGGTATCGGGGGAATGCAAAGTTGCCAAAAATAGTCTCCATCTTCGGGAAGCTCCATGAACTAATTTGCTTGTTGGTTTATGTCACAGACACTCCCCAAGTCCCCGTGGGCAGGATCCTTGCTGTCACGGGCCGACGTTCCGGAGCGCGAGGCTGACGGTGAGGACACAAACATGGACACACGAGCAGCACAGGCCGCGTTTGGACGTCTGCACCAGGACTGGGCTGAAGTTAGGCTGCACAGAAAGTGAGTGTTGAACAGAACACAGGGCCTTGGTAGATCAGGTCTGATCCTCTCCGCCCACAGGGTGCCCAGGGGCGGACGAGCCGCTCTTGGGAAATTATTTCCCCAGCTGTAGCAGCCCCAGGCAGGTCTGACAGCAGACCCCCCAGCTGGTCGTCGGCCACCCGCACGGCTCTGGCTCTCACGGTCGGCGCCCGCTGCCCTGGCTGTGCCCCTGGGGGTGACCACTTCCCTCCAACCCCGGTTCTCAGCCTGGAGCCCCCTCGGGGCTGGCAGCCCAGCTACTGAGGACAAGGACGGCCCTCAACAGGACACCGATGGGACCCCACCGCCGCGTCTACCCAGCTCACAGATTATATGCAGCGGGTCCCGGGCAGCTGAGAGCAGTGAACAAAGTCTCACGCTGGCGAAAGGCTGCGGCCAGCGTCCGGCAGGAGGACTCGCTCGGCAAACAGCCGGTGAATCTGCACAGCTGGGTGTCTGAGCCACCGCCAACGTGACTTTCTCCCGGCCACGGAGGGTGTGAGTCTGATGTGACCTCGGCCAGACCCAAGGACAGTCAGCTGTCGGTGCGGCCCACGCCTTTCTGGAAGGGGGGAAAACACCCCTTCCCTACCGGCACCACCGGAGTCCCAGCACGTGCAGGGCCACGCACGGGCCCAGGCACACCCCGGGTGAGGCGCCGGGCTTCTCCCCGGGCCTCCTCTTGTAACTTTATTGCAATAACTTTGGGGAGAGAAAAATGGAGCTGCTAACATTTGCAAAATTCATCTCAAACAGTATCAGATAGTGCTAATTAAAATGACTCATGCTGCCATGAACGAAGCCAAATCAATCGTTTTTTAGCAAATTGAAGCCGTTCCTTTGCTCAGCAGCCTGCACTTCGGGGAGCAGATGGAGCCGATGAGCCTGTCCAGGTGTCTGTCCCCTCAGGGCCCGGCATACTCGGTCAGGGCTGAGCCACCTTCTGGGTAGATCAATAGGTGTGTCCTCGGCCCGGGTCAGAGGCCCTCCTGGTGGCCTTGCCCTGGGAGAGGATGGCCCTTGGTATTCAGTGCTTCACATTCTCATTTTTGTCTGTTCCTAGCTGCCTCCAGAGATCGGTGGCTTTCGTATGACAGGTGTTTGCTTCATCCCTACTATGTGCCAGGTAGGGGACACTGTGTGGTCGAGAGACACGTTGTGGGGATGGGGGAGGAGTGGAACTGGGGTGGGGGTCGGAGAGAGGCAGTGACAAGCAGACCAGCTGGGGACAGGCCGAGAAGATGCTATGGCAGGTTGACATGAACAGGACTTGGGGGGCCTTAGATGGTGAGGTCACCGGAGAGGTGACTCCAGTGGAAAGCTTTGCACTAGGCAGCAGGACAATGGAGGCGGGCCAGGCGGGGCCAGGAAGGAGGTCCCCCAGGCATCTTGAGGGGAAGAGCTGTCAGGAGGAGGCTGGGCAGTTAGCAGGGTGGGACAGGGGTGGAAGCCCTCACTGTGGGCTGCGTGGGGAGCTTGGGCTGCCCTGACTGCAGTGGGAGCCTCGGCACCGCTGGGTAAAGGTTTCTTGTCATCGTCAGATTTTTAAAGCAAAGAAATGACATGGGCCAGACTGTGTTTTGGGAATAAAACTCAGCACCCAGCACCCTGCACCGTGCACCCTGTGACCTGCACCCTGTACCCAGCACCCTGTACCCTGCACCCTGCACCCTGCACCCTATGACCTGCACCCTGTACCCAGCACCCTGAACTCTGCACCTTGTAACCTACACCCTGCACCCAGGAGCCAGAGTAACTCTTCTTAGTAGGCGTGCAAGGCTAGCTTGGGACAATTGAATAATAAATAATAGTTAATAACAGTCAACGTGTAATAGCTCAAACACCCCGTGCCTATTTTTCGCCCATGTGAAGTCAAGACTGAGGCTGCCTGGTTGGGAGGAGGGCGTCTTCCCAGAGGGGACGCAGGGCCTGCATCATCCCCCCTCACCATGGCTTCCAGCATCATGGAGGGTCTCTCCTGGGAGGATCTGTGGACCCCATGGAAGGAGCTCACACTACCACCGACTTCCCAGCCACGTGGCCACAGTTGGCCACACTTGGCCACACAGAGGCTGGGGAGGCCGCCTGGCGTGCACCCGGGGGAACAGGAAGCAGTTTGGAGACATTCTAGCTGCCTCTGCTACAGTTCACAGTGATGATTCTCTGGGGCACGTTTGAGCACCCATGTGTAAGTACAGTGGTGACAACAAGGAAGTCCTTGGGACGAGGGGACAGGAGGCGTGCAAGATCCTCTAAGAACCAAAGGACAATGGCCAGCAAAGAATTTGGGGCAGGGAGTGAATGCTGTGAGCTGGAGAGGGCTACGGACAAGGTGGCTCTGGTGGCTTTAGTGCCTGCAGTGCCCTCCCTCCTTCTTCACAATAGAAGGTGCCTCTTGGAGCCTCTGACTGTGACTTTATTTGGAAGAAAAAAAAGGTCTTTGTGGATGTAATTAAATTAAAGGTCCCCAGATGAGATGGTTCTGGATTACCCGGATGGGCACTAAATGCAATGACAAGACGAGGCACACAGAGGAGAGACACCGGGAGGGAAGAGGGGCCACGGGACGAGGGAGGCAGGGACGGGGCGATGCAGCCACAAGCCCAGGGCTGCCTGGAGCCACCAGGAGCTAAGAAGTAGGAAGGGTCCTCCCTGGAGCCTCCAGAGGGAAGGTGGCCCTGCCAACACCGTAATTCTGGGCTTCTGCCCTTCAGAATGGTGAGAGAACAAGTTTCTGTTGCTGGAAGTCACCAGTTTGTGGGACTTAGTCATGGCAGCCCCAGGAACTCACCTGTGGGGGTGAAATGTGGAGGTCACTCCTGCAGAGTGCTCAGAAAACCAACGCTGTCCTAGAATCTGGGCTCTCTGGAGGCTCCTGGAAAGAGGACCGGCTTGAGTCTTTCTCGTATCCACCTGCCTGTCTGGTCCCTGGACTGTCCCCTCTACCACGTGGCTCTGGACACGGGCTCTGAGGAACTGTAGGCAGGACTGGAGGCCCACCCGCCAGGAGCAGGGCAGCCCGCCCATCGCAGCGTCCAGGGGCCTGGCTGCCAGCCCGAGGGCGCTCCCAGCCTGAGAGCCGAGCTCGGGGGGGAGCTGGTCGCCCCCCAGGGACTGCGGCCAAGGCAGCCTGCCCCGACTGTGAGAACCGAGCCGTGGCGTTGGCCCACGACCAGCGCCGGCGACCTGCTGTCAAACACCAGGGTGGTTACAACTAAGGAAATAATTTCCCAAGAGAGGTTTCCTGTCTAGTAGCGTGCTAAATAATTTGTTATTTTGAAACTTCTACAAGATTTATTTGATTAAATTACCATCGACTACAGTTTTTAATCCACACATTCACAGAAGATTTTTGAAGCTTCCAACAAATTAAAACGGAGAAATGAAGTTCACAGCTCGCCTCGGATGACACCCCATCCCCCCCAATTCAATTAACCACATGTCCCCAGCCACGGAGAGCTGCGGTGAGGACAGAGCCGAGATTAATTCTGCATGAGGCATCGGACTGTAAATGATTTCTCTATTTACTTATGTAAGTTGTACATAAAAGATGACGGTATTTAATAAAATACAGACCAGCTGCAAATTATACTCTATAAACAGTGTGAAAAAAATTCAGTATGTTATTGACTGTTTATACACACACACACGTATATATTATTGATATATGTTTAACAGTAGCGGTCTAATTCACGTCGCTAACCCTCTGTAGGATAGTTACACGGCAGTCTGCCCTGATCTGCAGTTTTGTTTTCGAGGTTTTGGTTTCCCACGGTCGGCCAAGGCCTGACCGTGGGTGAGCACAGTATAGTAAGATATTTGGAGAGAGAACACGTTCGCAAAAGTTTCATTACGGTGTATTGCTGTAATCCTATTTTATTATTAGATATTGTTGTTAGTCTCTCACTGTGTCTGATTTATAAATTAAATTTATCACAGGTGTGCATGACTAGGAAAAACGTGAAATGCCCAGGGCTCCACTGGGGGTCTTGGAACGGATCTCCTGTGGATAAGGGCGGACTATTGTACATTTTCACGGCGTTTGCTTGTGGTATGACAGATATTTAAATGATATTGCAATCCAGTGTATAACAGACTTTCTTTTAACTACTTCCCAACCAACTGCAGCTACACTGAGTTTCCAAGATGAAAATTCCCGTAACTCCCCGGGAAGAAGAGCCGCAACTGTTTGATCTTTGCCCCCGGCCTCTAGCACCGTGGTTCTCAGCTGGGGAAGAGTCCGCCCCTCCCCGAGGGGACATTGGCAACGTCTGGAGATATTTTTGGTTGTCACAACTTCTGCGGCATCTAGCGGGTGGAGGCCAGGGATGCTGCTAAACAAAGAATTCTCTGGTCTAAAAATGTCCGTTGTGCTGAGGTGGAGACTCCTGGCCCTAATCCAGTGTCTGATGCCGGAGGAAACCCAGTGCGTGGGGCGGAACGGAACTGGACCCAGAGTTGGCACTTTGCATGGCCCCATGTGTCTGCCGCTCCTGTTGCCTGGAAGACCTTTTCCCCCTCTCTCTACCTTCTCTCCTTATGACACAGCCTTTCAGGGACAGCCCCTCCCTACGGCAGAGCATGGGCCCTTTCCCGTAAAGCTCCAGGGCTCCCAGGTTCCACGCCCACTGTGATTACAGCTCTCACCCAGGGCACCTGCCTGGCAGGCCAGCGTGGGCTACTGTCTGTTCCCCCAGTGGCTCATGAAGCCCACGGGCAGACGTAAACGCCATCTTGTTTAGCTCTGTTTTTCCAGAAGCCAGTACAAAGCCCAGAGGCTAATTGGTTTTGGATAAATGTTTGCTCTGGCTGGCTAGAAAGATGGGTGGGTGGATGGATAGATGGATGGGTAGGTGTATGGATGGGTAGATACATTGGCAGGTAGACAAATGGATGGATGGGTGGATGGGTGGATGGATGGATGGATGGACGGATGGGTGGATGGGTGGATGGATGGACGGATGGATGGTTGGATAGGTAGATGGATGGACGGATGGGTGGATGGGTGGATGGATGGACGGATGGACGGATGGACGGATGGGTGGATGGATGGACGGATGGACGGATGGGTGGATGGGTGGATGGACAGATGGATGGATGGATTGATGGATGAGTAAGTGGATGGATGGGTGGTAGGTAAGTCAGGAGAGCTGACTACATATAGTCTTTTGTCTGTCCGTTATACTCCCTGGGATTGCTTGCCCGTCTGAGTACTGTGGTTGGTCCAGGAGGGCAATGGTTTGTTCTCAGTGTTGTGAGGCCCTGAGAGCTCCGTGGAGGTGGCCCTGGGGCTGCCACAGGGAACATGGTGGATACCTGAGAGAAGAGTTGCCAGATAAAATCCTAGGTAAGTTTGAATTTCAGAAAAACAACATTAATCTTTTAGTATGTCTTAAATATTGTGTGGGACATGCTTATATTAAAAGTTATTTGTTATTTATCTGGAATTCAAGTTTAACTGGGCGTCCTGCAATTTTGTTAAATCTGGGACCCCTACCTGATGTGGAGGGGAGGAGGAAGTGAGTGTTTCCACGTTTCTCCCGTTTATACAGAGCTGGCCTCCGTATCTGTGGGTTTCAAATCTGTGGATTCAACCAGCTGTGGATCAGAAATCGTTGGGGAAAAACGGATGTTTGTATCTGTACTGAGATGCACAGACCTTTTCCTTGTCACTATTCCCTAAACAATGCAGTGCGACAACGGCTTAGGTAACATTCCCAGTTGTATCAGGTGTTGGAAGTGACCTGGAGATGCTTTAGCATTCGAGAGGGTGTGTGCAGGGTATGCAAATGCTATAGCATGTTATATTCAGGGACTTGAGCGGTCCTGTTTTTTGGTATCTGCAGGGGGTCCTGGCACCCATCCCCCAGGGGCACTGAGGGACGACTGTGCTGTGTCAGGTTCTGATGCAAAGAGTTTGAAAACTGCTGGCAGAAAAGATCTCTAGGTCCTGGGTAGCAGCCCTGGGCCTCGTGGAGCTGGCAGGAGCCCTTGCCCAGGCGGGGACTGCAGAGACCCCTGTAGGCACCCGCTGGCCACCTCTTCTTTCCAGGCCTGCTTTCCAGTCCCGCCTTCTCCAGCCCTCTCTCAGCCAGTCAGTTCCAAGGCCTCCATGGGCAGAGGAGGGACATTTGTCTAAGCTTCTGAGGACAATTCCAGGCCCCCTTGGCCTGCAGTCCAGCTCTGCTTTGAGGGGACAGACAGAGTAATGAACTGCAAGGCAAACAGCAAGAGGCCTGTTGCAAATTCGTGTTTGTTTGTGGGTTTTTACCCACCCCCAGGAGGCCAACAATTAAAGGTTTGGAAAAATCGTTGGCCCCTCGCACAGAATTCCAGCTGGAAGGCGGCAGTGCGGGAAAACAGCCTGAGCTTAGCACACGGAGGGCTCCTGTGCGCTCTCCTCGGGGGAGCAGAGGGCGGAACAGGCCTCTGGCCACCCCCTCCCCAGCTAGTTAGTTGTCCCCACAAGGACTTGGGGCTGGTGCCTGAGGCCACACGTCCCCTCTGGCAGCCTCCGGGTTTCTGAGACCGCAGCTCTTTCAGATGTCCCTCTGCTGGCCATACCTGTGGGGGTCCCGCCTTGCGCCAGCTGCTGTGCTAGTGCACACCTGCTCTCCGCCCTTGACCCCTGGGGAGCCGGAGCTGCACTTCAGGGTAAGCTGGGCATCTCTCAGCTTGAGAGGGTCGGGGGTCTCCCAAGGAGGGGCCTTCTAAACCAAGTCCTGGAAAAGGAGGAGAACACTGGCCGGGAGGGGGATGGGCTGCGCACAGCAGGGGCCTGGAGGAAGCTGGAGATCAGGGAGTGGAGACGCTCAACCTGCGGGTGGCCCTGGAGGGGGGTGAGGGGCAGGAGCAGGCGGTGACCCCCTATTTCTGTTTTGTGGGGGGGTGGGGGGGTGGGAGCCACCGCCTGGCTTGCAGGAGTCTGGGGAGGACAGTGATCCAGAGACGCATTCTGGACACAGGAGCCACCCCCCCCCCCCCCCCCCCCCCCGCCCCGGAGAACCCTGGCAGACTCTGAACCTGCCCTCGGGAAAAGCCCAGTGCCAGGCCACACCTTTGGAGCTGGGGACAGGATCTGGGTCTGGCAGCTCTTCAAGCTGCCAGGTTTTCCAATGTGAAGCAGAGTGGGGGGTGCTGAGGTGGACGGACACTGAGGCACAGCGGGACAGACCCACGGCCAGACAGCCTGGTGCTTCCTCCTCCGGCCGGCGGGCAAATAGCACGTGTGGTGTGTGCCTCTCCCTGGCAAGCCCCCAGGCCTCCTGTGGTCCACCCAAGCCCGGGCAGCCACGGTGACCCTCGCTCCAGGCAGCCCAAGCCCAGGACTCAGCTCCTTCCTGGAGGGTCTGGGTCCCCACGACGCCTCCCTCAGCCGCCTCCGGCACAGAGGTTGCAGGTGGTTGTCACTGTCAGCACAGGGTCCACTCCGCCCTCCCTGCTCCTGGACTTCATGGTCTTTCCCTGCCGAGTGGTGGGTGCTGGGAAGTGACACTGACGTTGAAGGCCTCCTTGCCCTGAATAGATAAATCAAACCTGGAATCTCGCCAGGGTTTTGACTTTGCCGGTGAGATTATGCTTCACTCTCTCTAACCCGTAGTTAAGGTGGGACTAAAGGCACCAGCAAAGTTCTCCAAAAATAGACTTAATAACAGATGTGGTACGCAGCTATTATTTTTCTTTGAGATCTTAAAAATTCCTTCTCACAAGGATATTTTTCGTGTGGCTGAAAATATCCCTCATGCAGCACAAAGACTTGTTTGCACGGTGGGGAGCGGTGGGGAGCGGTGGGGTCTCGCAGGCTCCACTGGCCACGTTGGAAAGGTTCGTGCAGCAAGGGTGGGCCTCGTGGGGGATCTGCGCTGGGGGCTGAGGTGCCAGGATGCGTGACCCCCAGTGCGTGCCTCCCCCGGCCCACAGACCCCACATGGTAACAAAGGGATTGAAGTCAGCCCTGGAGGCGTTGCCAGGAGGGAGAGAAAGAAAAGAGATGACTTGTCTTTGACAAAGAGCTGGAAATCTTCCGCAGGGGTGAGATTCACACGTGACTTCCGGCGAAGATATGTTGGAGCCCTAACCTGGACACCTCAGATGGGACCGTACTTGGGAACAGGGTCTTTGCTGAGGTACCTAGTTAGGAAGAGGTCATACTAGAGTGAGGGGCCCTAATGCAACATGACTGGGGTCCTCGTGGGAAGGGAGAGAGACACAGACGCACGGGGGCGGGGGGGGCACTCCACGGTGGGGCAGAGACTGCGTGATGTGTCTGCCGGCGCTGGGTGTCGGACGTCCAGCCTGCGGCACCGCGGGAGGGCGCGGGCTGGTAGCTACGCTGCGCAGTTCCTGGAACTTTGCGCGGCAGCCCCAGGACACTAATGCCTCGGGTCTCTCCTCTGGGCTGCGAGGCGGGGGCTGCCCCTCGCCAGGCCACCCTCCTGGGGGTGACCCACTGGTATAAAGGACACAGCCCTCTTCCTGGCCAGAACGGCCGTCCTTCCCTTCTGTGTCCACTCAGTGAGGCTCGAGAGGTGTGAGCAAAGAGCGAGATGCCGTCTTTCATGTCCCAGGTGACAGCTCTGGCGTGGCCTGTCAAGCATCTTGGACTTTGTGTCAAGGATCCCAGAAGTTTTTCCGTCCGAGGAAGGTCCAGGAGACCTTCCTCCCTGGCCTCCACCAAGGCCGAAGGTCAGTCTATGTTGCTCGGCACGGGCCTGCCTCCGGCCAGGGAGACCCACGGGGCAGACGGTCCGTGTGTCAGTAAGTTGGATTCGGTACACGAAGGCAACTTAACAATTAGAACTCCGTGTTGCTGGCACGATGTCCTAAATTTCCTTCATCAGGGCTACGCTTGGGGCAGCTGAGGAAGGGGCAGGGCCAGCGGAGTGATGGCAGGGCCAGCGGCGCGGGCGCAGGGAGTGGGACGGGTGGGCAGGAGGGCCCAGGTCCTGCCCAGGGGTCTCCAGGGTCTTGCTCTTCTCACGTCCTATGTGTGGGGGCCGGGGAGGGGCCCAGGTGTCTGCAATGTCCCTGTAGCTCTTTCTCCCGCTGTCCTTCCCGTTAACATCATCCATGACCGTCGCATGTTTGTCACAGCTAAAGGAGCAACACTGGTGCAATACTGTCAGTTAAACTTTAGACTTTATCAAGATTTCACTAATTTTTCTGCTGATGTCCTTTCTCTCTCCCAGGACCACATCCAGGACAGCACGTGACATTTAGTTGCCACGTGGCTGTGACGGTTTCTCAGACTTCCTTTGTCTGTCTGGAACTCGAAGGTGTTGGGGGGTGCTGGGCAGGCGTTTGGAGAGCACCCCTCGGGGGATCCGACTGCTGTTTTGCTCATGGTTAGGCTGGGGTGTGGGGTTTGGGGAGAAAGCCCTCGGAGAGGACATGCCTGTCACCACATCCCGTCAGCCAGGGCTGTGCACCGTCAATGTGACTCGTTACTGCCGGTGTCGGGCTGGACCAGTGGCTGAGGTCGAGCTGTCAGGTTTCTCCACTGAGTTACTTTCATTTTTCCTGAAAGGGTGTCTTATGTTACTAGCGTTTCCTATAGGCACAGACGCACTGGGGCCCGTGAATCTCCTGAGATGCCATCTGAGATGCGTCCATTACCTGTCACCTACCAATGAGGGCACTGGTGCGTGTGGCGGCCTCCCCCTCCAGAGGATCCTAAGAGGGGCCTGTGACCCCTGCCCTGTCTCCCTCTCGTCCCGCGGGTGCTGCAGGCCTGTGAGGAACGGGCGTAGGACAGGCTGTCCGCCCGCTGGCACGGGGCCACCCTCCTCGGGGCCACCAGGGCCCTGGCCGCACAGCCGGACTGCACAGGGCCGTGTGTCAGAGGCGAGCACGGAGACAAATGGAGCTAAAATCCGTACTCACAGAGCCCGGGGATGCAATTTCATGGCGTCTCTGCCCTTTTCAAATAATTATTTCTCAGCCCTGCCATTCCTCACTTTCAAGGGGCCTGTATTTTGCAATGGACGCCTGATTTACTGCTGATCACGGCAACGGTGGCTGGCCCTGGCTGCAGTTAAAGTGGCGAAGGGCAGGTGGGCCCGGGGCTGTTTCAGAGGGGACGCTGTTTCCCTGTGGCCCTTGATTAGAGAGAACAGAGTGGGACCCTCAGCCACTGTGCTCATCCTCAAGTTCTTGGTCTAAAAAGCAAATCCTCTCCAGGGGACCCAAAGTCAGGTTTGCCGCTGGAGGCAGGTGCAGCTGCTCCCGCCCCTCCGCACGGCCCTGGGCCCTCCCTGACCCTGACCCGCACGCAGGACAGCTCACCTGCCCCTTCCGCGTCTCCCCCACTCCTGTCTCCCTCCTTCGCTGCCTCTTTCTGTGCCTGGGTGGGTCTTTTCCAGAATCTTCTTCCTTCTCAGAAATGATGGCCCATCCCCAGGTAAAAAAAAAATATTTGCACCAGACACTTGTTAAAAATAGCAAGACAGATTTTATTCGAGCTGCTGCAATTGGAGAAAAAGACTTCGGTGTAGAGCTGAGCTCAGCTGTGAATATAGCAGGGACGGCTGGGGACTGCGAGCCAATGAGCAGTGAGGGGTCAGTGCAGGGACACTGCCTAAGAGGAACCCATGCGTGTTAAGGGCAGGGGACTCTTGCTAAACTGGCTTAACAGCATTCTTGCCAAGGATTTAGATGTAGGGATGGGAGATGCAGAAGAGGACGGGCTAAGAGTACAGGATTCTCAATAAACCCATTCAGCAAGATTTTTGCTAAAGCTGGGCTTGGCAGGCCATGGGCAGGGCACAAGGCCAAGGCCAAGGCCTCCTCGAGAAGAGGACTCAGAGGAGCCTGCAGGCTTTGGTCAAGGAGGGCGTTTCCGTCACCATCAACCGATGCCTGGGTGAACAGAACGCGGCACACACGCAACAGAGCGTGACTTAGCCAGGGAAAGAGCGGCATTCTGACACCGGCTAGAGCCTGGGCTCGTGAGAGCCCAGAGCCTGTCACGCAGTTGGGAAGACGGGCTCACACCCAGCTGTGGCCCAGATCGTGCATGGGGTGGGCAGAGGTCCTGGCTGCAGGCCCCCCGGGCTACGGCTGGCACCTGCTGGTGGGTGCAGCATGCGGCTGGACGACTCGGACCTCCTCCTCACGGACCTTACAGAGCAAAAGGCGTCTGGACAGGAGCCAAGACGCAGGGTTTGCCTGCAGGTCTCTGTGAGGACGCAGCTGCCCACTCAGTAGGCGCTGGAGTCCCCCGTCCTCAGACTTCCCAGGCTGGAGTTGAACTCCTGATTCTTGGGAGCCTGGTGAAGGTAGCCTGCTCCCCGGGGGAGCGGCCAGGGCGATACTCGGAGTTCTGAAACAGAGTTGACTCCTGGGACCCGGCGGCCAGTCTGCAGGCAGCTCCAGGAGGGATGTGACCAGGGGCTGCGGCCAGGGGCTGCCTCCGCGGCCTGGGGTGCAGAGGACCAAGCCCTGTAGCACCAAATGTCCCATCGTGAAAGGGAGCAGACAGCTTTAGGAAGTGCTGCTGTCTGACCTCCCTAAAGGGAGCAGGGAATGAAGAGAGGAGTGATTTTTATAAAAAAGCATCTATTAGGCTGGAGAGAGTGGGGTGGGGCACAGTTCTGCTGACAGCTGAGGTCTTCTCTGGGATAATTGCGTAAGGCTCATTCAGGAAATGCCCTTGCTTGGGCCTCCCTGACGCAGTGTCCTGGTCTGGCTTGTGTGTGTGCCCCGCACTTTCCTCTCCTGGCTGGGTTTGCGGGAGGAGGGAGGAGGGAGGTGGGAAGGGGGAGGAGGGGAAGGAAGGGAATTTATTCTGGAGCCCAGAGCGGGTGGGTAACAGCAAGCGAGGCTACAACGTAGGTCAGGAGTTCGCAATTACCCTCTGGTACAGGGAGGCAGGTAAGTGTTCGCAGAGGTGAAGCAACTTGCAGAAGTCTGTGCGTGGAACAGATGACGCAGCAGGAACCCAAACCAGGCCGTATCTCTCCAAACGTGTGCTCATTAGCCCATGTTATTTGATTATAAATTCCTTGAAAACAACTACAGGTCTTCTCCTAAGACAAGACACGAGCGAGGATGGAGGGATCGCCTCTGGCCTTCCTCCCCAGGTCCCCCTCGCCTGGGGCCAGGCTACCCTCTTAGGGGACAAAGAAAGGGTGGGAGTGGATCTAACTCTTCTTCGAAATACCCTTTTCCTGGGTGGCACTTTCAGACCCTCGGAGGCAGGGTTATGTACAAGCTCACAAGGGCGGACCCCGCTAGCCTCCCTCCTGCCAAAGCACATTCGAGGTTTGTTGTACTAGATCTTTCCCTAAGTAGACCAGGCAGGCGAGCCCACCCCCTGTGTGGAGCCTGAGCAAGGATGTGCCTCCGTGGCCATCCTGGGCCGTCCTCCCCGGACGGCAGCCGTGGGGCGAGGGTGATGGGCACCTGTGTGCAGTGTCCTCTGCTCCTGCAGCAGGGACGTTCCAGAGACGTCCGGGGCGGAGTCCTATCTCCAGGTCCCCAGCCCCCCGCGGAAATGACGGGGTTCACTGGTAACCCAGTCGCCACTTGAGAAGCGGGGGCAGCGAGTGATCTAAGCACCATCGTCGCCCAAGCCGCGGAGTTCCCTGCTCGGGAGCCAGCTGGGCGTTACTGGGTAGGGGAATCGAATCACAGGCACCTGGGCGAGGAAAGTGGATTTGAAGTACAAACGCTGGCCTGGGGCAGGCGGTGGGTCCCAGTGGAGACAAGGAACGAGTCCTGGCCCCCCCCGGGGTGGCCACCGTACCTGAGGGTCCTCCGTCAGGCGGGACCGCAGCCTCCCCCGTGCCGTGAGGAGCTGAGGAGACAGCGGCAGAGCTGGCCGGGTCTCACTCACGGGCGTGTTATTGCATCCGTTTGTCACCTGGGACGTCCCTTCCAGCCAAGTCCATCTCAGACCAATTAAACTGAAAAACGGCTGCAGAGAATTGCGCATCGGGAGCCTGCGACGTTGCTGCACTTGGCCTGTGGGCTCCTGCTCTGGCGGGGCCTTTCTGGGTCTGCTCAGCCGGGGCAGCTGTGACGCCACCCGAAGAGTCCGGTCCCGGGGCCCAAGCCTGCAAATACTACCTCATATGGAACCGGGGTCCTTGCAGACCTGATTAGGGATGTCACAGTGGGAGAGGAGCTCGGACGATCTGGGTGGGTCCAACGTTATCACGAGGGTCCTTCTAGGAGAATGGGAGAGAGATTCGACACAGAGAAGGCCACGTGAAGACGGAGGCAGAGGCTGGAGTGACGTGGCCACGAGCCGAGGAACATCTGGCGCCTCCCGGAGGGAGGATCCTGTCCCGGAGCCCGGAGGGAGCACGGGCCTGCCCACATCTTGACCCTGGGCCTCTGCCCTCCAGAGCTGGGAGAGAATAAACCTCTGCGGTTTTAAGCCACCAGTTTGTGGTCATTTGTCACAGGTGACACATCTAACGCACTCCCGGGGGCGGGGGCTGAGCTGGACACCTTCCCTGCCCCGATGGCCCGGGGTTCCCAACTTCAGACACAGCCGACAGGCCGTTCTCCGGGGCCCAGGCCGTGCACACGCCTGCTTTGCTCCGCTTTGGGTTCCTGTTGCTTCACGCTTTCTCCCCGGGCCATGCCGACTCTACACACTTCCTTAGAAAGGGGGACCTCAGCGGAGCCTGTGTTCTGGTGATTTCTGGGGTGTAAGAAAGAGAAGTAATGAGGCTTCCTCCTAAAATAAGACCCAGGAAAATCTGGCACCCCTGAAACCGCGGTGGGAGCCGACCTTTGATGCTCTGAGCTGGGGGCTGTTTCTGCCGTCGAAGGAGGTTTAGGCAAAGCTCCTCACAGCCGCTCCTCCACCTGGGTCCCAGGGTCCCATTTGGACAACATTCCAGGGGCCAGATGACTTCAGTGGGGACTGTGGGATGGCGCTGTTCTCATTAGCCCCGGGCTGGGCCAGCAGCTGACCCTCGGCCCCACTGTCCTTCACGGCTGGTCACAGAGCCCCAGCTGGGCCGATCCTTTCATGCCAGGCCCACGGTGCCGTAAGGGCCCCACCTCCCTTGGAGAGTGATGGGTGTGCAGTGAACACCAGGCGCAGCAGTGGGGCTGGGTGCCAGGTCGCGGGCCAGACCCAGCGCCTTTTAGGACAAGGGCCTTAGGGGCTGTGGTCGACAATGGGCACCTGCCCACATGTAGGGCAGAGTGCTGCATGGCAGCCGCCTGACCCTGGTCATGTGCTCCCTACCCTCAAGTCCCCAGAGGTGGGTGACATTCAGGAACAGTTGCCCTGGGCCACAGGGGTTTCTTATGTCCCCAAGGGCTCTGCCGAGGACTTTCTACCTGTTTCTCATGTGGCATTTTCTGCTCCTTCACTCAAGGTGCATTTACTGAGCAGCTACTACACTCCAGGAGGTGCGTTTGGGCTGGACACAGAGCTGGGAGAGGAGTCCCGGCTCCTCCTCTGCTGTCTGGGCTGCGCCCCACAGCCTGGGCCTTGATGCCTGCTCCAGCCCCCGCAGACCCTTCTGACCTTGGCTCAGGGCACCAGCGGCCACAGGGCCAGTGCAGTGTGACCTTCAAGCCAGTCTTGGCTGGGACGCCAGTGAGCAGCTCCTGGTGCTGGGCTTGGAAGGGCATCAGGTAATCATTTGCACTTCCTTCTCCTAAGCCCCAGCTGAGTAAGGGGAAAGGTGGTTTAATGGCTGCCCGCTGGGACAGGATTTCCAGAAAGCCTCGTCTTGATTGGATTCCGCACTTTTATCTCTTAAGCCCCGGAGTTTTGTGACTTCAGGAAGGGATGGGGGAAAGCCCAGCTTAATTTTTTGTAGATGACTTTTTCCTGTGTGAAGTCAGGTCTTAACGTGAGTTAACTCAAATACAATGATAATCAAATGCCTTTGGTTATAAGCCTCTTTCCTCCGCGGATTTCAAAGCATTGTCGTGCTGAAATATAGGGATTTCTTGGCAGATTGGACTCTCCGGGCAGGCTATCCGTCATTTTTGTACACTCCGAATAACAATAATTATAGCAATAATAGTAATATTAGCTCCCATTTGTATAGTGCTTTACGGCTTACAAAGCACTCTCCCACCTTTCGTTCATTCCGTCCTCACAAAAGACCCCGGAGATGGAACGGCAGAGGCATTCGAGCTCACACGGGAAGACGAGGTTTGCAAACTCGCAGAGGCAGAGAGACTGGCCTTCCGGTGCGTCCAGGTCGCACCCTAGCATCTGGGCCTGGTCTTTGGGCCCCTCGGCCAGCACTACCTCCACCTGCCAGAAACCCACACCCGATCCCTGTGCCCCAATCCTCCACCACCTGGGACCCCAACACCCAGCCTCTCTCGGCCTTCCTGGGCCTCCTGCCACGTCACTGACTGCTCCTTCTCAGCATCTTGTGTGAAGCCCCCAGCTTCCTGCAGCACCGGAAGACTGGTTGGCAGTGGTTGAAGGCAGGAATAGTAGAGGCCCCGTCCCTGGAGACCCCTGTTCCAGTGGTGTCCCCCAGCATCCTGGAAGCACCTCACCTGTTGTCAGATTCGGGGAAACTGAGGGGCAGAGGGACTGGAACCACAACCGCAGATCCTCAGACTTAGGGTAGGCTCACTCCATCACCACGGGGCCCAGCTCAGCTGCCTGTGCTGAGGGCCGCCCCTACGACACTGTCACCCCGGGCATTCTGGGAGGATACATGCATGGTAGGAAATGACATGGGGAACAGAAGATACACCTTCCACCTATGCAGTGAGACCTCAGCGCTATGAAGCAAATGCTCCAGGCTTGCTGGACGGCACAGAAGGCTGCATGGAAGCACACGCAGCTGCTGCGGCACCGCCCGGCAGGCAGGGGCCAGGCAGGGGCCAGGCAGGGGCCAGGCGGGGCCTGCAGGCTTGCGCGCCAGCCTCAGCTTGGCCTCGTCTTTGCTGCTGCGCGAGGGCATCAGGGTCATGTGAGGGACAGGCCACCTCGCCTCTTGAGTCTGAGTCTCCTTGTCGGTAAAGTGAGGCTCGGAAGGTTAAGAAAACTGTGTCCAGTTTTGGGAGGATTGAGGGAGACGGTGCACGTGTGCCTGGCACCGTGTGTGCCCAGCGGCTACACTCATGATCTCTGCTTGGTGAGCTTGCGGGCACGCACTTCCTTTTTCACGCCATGTGGGTTATTCTCTCAATTTTCTATCATGTATTCCTTTCATAATCAGGAAAACAGTAACCGACTTTAAACCCAGCCACAGTGCCCGCCTGGCTCAGCTCCGATGGGACGTGTCTGCTCTTCCCTCCTGGAGACTGAGCTTCGCTCCACGAGACGTCAGTCCTGCGGGCTGGGCTCCCCAGTCCTGGGAACGCTTTCCAGAGCGGGGCTGGCCCGGCCCCCTCCCTTCTGCTCAAAGCCAGATTTCTGACTTCTCTCGCTAACGAGGACCTGTGACTCATTATGGTGTTTCTGAAGAGAACACCTCACCCTTCTGGAGCGGAGCTGCCCACGTGGGGCTCTCTCGGCTCCCGCGGCCGGGGCTCCATCTGCTCTCCACGCCCGCCACTCCATGACGGGCAGGACTGACGGCTGCATCCTTGAAATGGAAATATTGACCTACATGCTTCCAAGCAAGCGTGGAGATTGTGTTTGCCGGCACTGCCTTCCCCATCACCAGCCTTGCCTTTCTAAACAACCGTGAAGGGCATTTGTTTCCAGAATTTCTAGCAAATTGATGCCACCGTCTCATCTCAGCACTCGCTCGGGCGATGTGCGTGTTCCTGGGCACCTGCTGTGGGCCGGAAGGGAGGACGCAGCCCGTCACACACTCAGCCCAGGATCTGGCGGGGACACGCCCAAGGAAGGGGCCCCTGGAGGGTCGGGTCTGAGATGGCGTCCCCGGGGGCAGTGGTGGCACAGGGTACCGGAAAGGAGCAGTCTGCCCGCAGGCGGTGCGTGGGGAAGGAGCGTTCCCGGGAGGGGAACGAGGACACGCAGAGGTGCAGAGTGTTGGGTGCTGCGTCTCCACAGACCAGAAGGCAAAATTCCCGGTGGTGGAAGCAAAGGCGGGAAGGCAGAGGGAAGCGGAGGCGGTGGGCTGGAGTCTGGCGCTGTGAAGTGGGGCGTGAACGCGACACTGTGAGGACAGAGTCTGGAGGGATGGGCCCCAGAGCTGCCATCAGGAGCTCTCCGGTCCCCTGACACCACGTCTGTGGCTGGCAGCACACTTCCTGCGTGGCTCAATAGAGGAGACGAGCCATCTCCACCCACTGAGCTCATGATGCCTCCAGCCAGGGTTCTCACACTTAAAATGTGCATAAAAATTAACTGAGGAGTGTTAGAATTGCATATTCTTGGGTGCTGGCCCAACTATAGCTGGAGTAGCTATATTAACATCAGACAAAGTAGACTTCAGAAGGAAAATTATCAGAGATGAAGAGGGACATTACATAATGATGAAAGAGTCAATTTTCTGAGAAGACATAAACATCTAAACTATATGCACGTACTTAGGAACATAGCTTCAAAATACCTGAAGCAAAAACTGATGGAACTGAAAAGTGAAACAAATCTACAATTATTGTCGGAGCTTTAAACAATCGTGTCTCAGTAATTGGCAGAACATCAGTAAGGGTGTGGGTGACCGGAACAACACTGTCAACCAACTTGACCTCCTTGGCACGTATACTACACTGCACCCGACAGTAGCAGAACGCATGTTCTTTCCCAGGGGTGCGTGGAACCCTCTCTAAGAAAAACCATGTTATGGGCTATAAAACAAATCTTAACAGATTGAGAGTAGAAATCATAGAAAGTTAAGTCCTCACACCATAATAGCCTTAACATAGAAATGAATAACAGAAAGATATGTGGAAAATCCCCAAGTATTAAGAAATTAAACATCTTTCTGAATGACCTATGATTCAAAGAGGAAATATCAAGGTACACTAAAAAGTATTTTGAACTGGATGAAAATAAGAATAGCCCACGTCAAAATTTGTGGGATGCAGGTAAAGCAGCTCTTACAGTGAAATTTATAGCTTTAAATGCTTATAACAGAAAAGAAGGAAGGTCTTGAATCTGTAATCTAAGCTTCCACCTTAAAAATCTAGAAAAAAAGACAGATTAAATCCAAAGCAAGAAGAAGGAAGGGAATAATAGCAGTAAGAGCAGTAATTAATATAATTGAAGAGAGAAACAATAGAGAAAAATCAATAAATCCAAAATCTGATTCTTTGAAAACATTGATTAAAATTGATAAATCTCTTGTCACATTGAACAAGGGCAGGAGAGAGAGACACACACACACACACACACACACACATGAATATTAGGAATGAAAGGGATGCTATCACTATTGACTCTACAGATATTAAAAGGATGATACAAGAATGCTATGAGCAACTCTCTGCCTATAAATCTGACTATGTAGATAAAAGGCACCAATTTCTCGAAAGACAAAAAATTATTAAACTCATTCAACAATAAATAGATAACCTGAATATTTCTATATCAAATAAAGAAATTGAATCAATAGTTTAAAATGTCCTCAGAAATAAAACCTATGGCCCAAATGATTTTACTGGTGAATTCTAGCCACAGTTAAGGAGGAGATAATGCCAATTCCGCACAATCTCTTCCAGAACGCAGAAGAGGAGGAAACCCCTTCCCAACTCATTTCATGAGGCCAGCATCATCCTACTACCAAATAAGACAAAGACATTACAGGAAAAGAAAACTACAGACCAGTATCCCTCATGAATATAGATGCAAAAATTCTCAAAAAATATCGACAAATTTAATCCAACAATACATAAAAAAGATAACATGCCACGACTAAGTGGAGTTTAGCAAAGCTAGTTTAATATTTCAAAAATCAGTTAATATAATTCACCTTGGTAACACATTAAAGAAGAAAAACATTATTCTTACAATAGATACAAAAAAAGCACTTTGCAAAATTTAACAATATCCATTCATGATAAGATTCTCAGTAAACTAAGTGTAGAAAGGGACTTTCTTAGACTGATAAAGGCCATCTCCAAAAATCCTACAGCTGACATCGTGCTCAATGGTGAAATACTGAGTTTTTTACCCTAACATTAGAAACAAGGCAAGCATGGCTTTGTGTCCAAAATATTGAAGAACTTTCAAAACTCAATCATAAGAAAACAAAAAAATTCAACAAAACATCTGAACGTGCATTTTACCAAGGAAGACACATAGAGGACAAACAAGCATCTAACAGATATTCAACATTATGCATCACTAGGGAAATGAAAATTAAAGCCACAATGAAATGCCACTATATATTACTTAGAATGGCTAAAGTATTAAAAATAAAAAGCTGACGATACCAAGTGCTGGCAAGGAGGCAGAGAACTGGCACTCTCATGCACAACTGGTGGGACGTAGAAAGCTATGGCGGCTTTGGAAAACAGTCTGGCAGTTTCTTGTGAAGTGAAATGCACACTTATCCTAGGACCCAGCCATCCTGCTCCTGGTTATTTACCTAAATGAAATGAAAACTTAAATTCACACAAAAACCTATATGCAAATGATTATAGCAGCTTTATTTACAAACACCGAAAGCCAGAAACACCCAGATGTCCTGCGGGTGTGTGGATAAACCAACCGTGGCACCACCATACAATGGAAAGCCACTCAGCAATGACAAGGAGCGAACCATCGGTTTGTGCAACAGCACAAATACACACACCACGTGTTGCTGAGTGGAAGAAGTCAGCCCAAGGCTGTATACTGCACAGTCCATTTATATAAAATTCTGGAAAAGGCGAAACTATAGTGCTGGAGAACAGGTGAGCGGTTGCCAGGGGACGGAGTGAGGAGGGCTGACCTCAGAAGGGCAGCCCAGGGGAATGTTTGAGCAACGGGACTGTTCTGTCACGGATCTGTGCTGGCGGATACACAACTGTCAATTTGTCAAGTGTGTGACAGGGTGAACTGTACTGCATGACAGGTAGGCTATTCCAGGCCCGAGGTCCCACAGCCTGTAGGCCACTGGGGCCATCTCCACACCCTGTCTGGGCATCCCCTCCCCCACCCCACCCCTGTCCTTTCTGATTCCCGCCCTCCCTGTCACACTGCGGAGCTCGGGCCGCCTCCTTTTCCTCCTGGGGGAAGGTTACGTCCCCTTCGAGTTTACAGACTGGTCCCTCTGGCTCCGGGCCCACGTCCGTCCTGCACCTGGCTGCCAGGGCGCCTGCTCCTGGTCCTGACCGTCGTCAGTCAGAGCATGACCCACCTGCCCGGCACAGCGGGGAGGCCCCGAGTAGCCTCCCGCCGACCCTCCTTACGCTCCGGGCCAGTGGTTTCCAAACTTCGTGTTGCCACAGGATTTTCTTCAAACAAGTCTTACAGGAGCACCCTGGAGACGACACGAATCACAGCCCCGTGGTGGCTGTGATGCTAATTTCATGTGTCCACCCGACTGCACTGAGGGGTGCCGGACGGGCTGGTAACACGCCCTGTCTGGGTGTGTCGTGGGACTTTCTGGAATTGACTGACGTTTGCACGGGTGGTGAGTCCAGGGGATGGTCCTCGCCAGCGTGGGCCTCCCCCAGCCCTCGAGGGCCCGCTGAGGACAGACAGGTGAGGAGGGGGTTGCTATTTCTTCTCTTCTCAAGCCGGAGCGTCGTCTCCTGCCCTGGGACGCTGGCGCTGCTGGCTCTCCGGCCTTCGCGGCTGGCCCAGGACTTCCACTGTCGGCTTCCCTGGCGGGCGCACAGACACCAACCCACCTACCCCACCGGCCTCTCTGGGTCTCCAGCCTGCAGGTGGCAGGTTAGGGGACTTCCTGGCCTCCATAACCGTGTGAGCCAATTCCGGTAATGAGCCTCTCTCTGGTGCCATTACAACTCGGACTGACGCCGTGGGGTGTGGGCAGGGAGGGCACCGAGGTCCTCCTGCTTCCCCTCACTGCAGGGGCCCCCAGGTGGACTCCTGCACCGTTCAGTCTCCCTGAGCTCAGAAACCCCTGCTCGGGACCCCTGTGGCTCTGGCCTGGAGCTGGAGACAGGGGTCTGTGCCCGCGAGGGCGCAATACGGACACCGAGGGCCACACTGAGAACCGTTCACAGACCCACACACAGACACGGGTTAGTGAACACGCAGACATCCCTTCACTGTCAGCCGACAGGGCCCAGAAGCAGCCACGGCCCGTGACCACGCGCACGGCCCGTGCCCGGATCTCGGCCTTGAACACCGCTCTGCAGTTAAAGGACCCGGAGCAACGGCTGTTTCTAGCCCTGGGGCAAGGTGGGCCTGGAGCTCAGACTTGCGGTGCCGTGGAGTAGTGAGGCGCTCAAACACAACATCCGCAACGATGGAGACATGTCACAGTGGCACAGGGGACGGCTGCAAGTGCGCCCAATGGCCCAAGCTGGAAGCCTTTGAACAACAAAAGAAAGCATGTCAGATTATAATCCAAAGTATAAAATAATATCCACGAGTCCATTGGTTATAAATAAATGACTGAATCAATAAATAAATGGAGAAGCAGAGACACATTTCTCACACAGGGGGATTCCAAATCGTTTATGCCCTCAGGAAGGCGGGCAAAACTCCCGGCCTTTATGTGTGGGCGGAGCAGAGTGACTGTTCGAGAGAGAGCACAGGCCTGTCCCTGACCCGGGGCTACTCGCACAGGCCCAGTGGCCAGGGCTGCTGCTGCCCACGGCCTCTGGCATCCTGCGAGGGCCAGAGCAGGGGCGGGGTGAGAGCCATGGGGAGGTGCACAGCGATGGGGCTTTGTGCTGGCTCCACGGTGAGCAGCCTCTGTCCCTGTCCTCCTGCCCGTCCCAGCTGTCCTTGGTGTGTCCTTGTACACTGGAGCACTTGCAAAGTCCTGCAGCAAAATCGGAAGGTTCGGTGGTTGGTACCCATCGGTCTCTCGGGCTTTGGCTTTGACCGGATCTGAGCGAGTGAAGGGGACTATTTTCGAACCTGCTTTTTCACTGGAGCCCCGCGTCCTCCCCGCCGCGCACCGGGCAGGAGCGAGATGTCTCCCGTGCACATCTCTGGGGATACGGCCAGCTGCGAGCTGCTTTGCCCGTGGCAAAAGGGATTCAAAGGTGGAACCGGCTGTACTTTGAAAGGCACTGCAAGGTCTTTTCCAAGTAAAAAACATCTTTGCTCTCCAGCCCTGTGATGCTGCCTAAAATTCCACCTCGAATCACACTTGGGCACAAACACCGTCTCCAGAAGGTTCCCACGGAAAGTCCCATATGTTGACACAGGAGACAGGAGGCTCTGCACATGCCTGCTGCCACCTTTCCCGCCGCAAGCTGTCCCTCTGCCTGGGCCCTGCTTCTCCACATGCCTCCCAGAGCCCGCCCCGTCACGCCCTCTGTGTGCCGGCGTGCCCCGACCTCCTCCCGACACCACTCCTCTGGGCGTGGGTCCCCTCTGTTCCCAGGCTGAGCCCACGGCCTGACATGGGGTGGTGTGGGCGGGTGGCGGACAGTCCTCGTGACAGCAGCGTGGACTTGTGTTCTTGGCCACTTAGCACCGGCGAGGGAGCGGGGAGCGGGGTGGGGGGGTGGAATGTCTTGGTGAGTGTGAAGGGGGGAGGGAGGCTAGAACTTGGGGCGCCTTCCCTGCTGCCCAGCAAGGCAGGCCTGGGTGAAGCCCAGAAACTGGGGGCAGAGAAGTGCTTCTGACTGAGGATGAGGGGACACTGGCCCCATGGGGTGGTCCGGTGGGGCTGTCCCTGCTGTCATGCTCACGGCGCAGAGCAGTGCCACCTCTGCAGGGAGGAGCCCGGTCCTGCCCCCGCGGCCCTGTCAGGTGCCCAGACCCTCGCCTGGCCCAGAACCCCCGGGTTGCTGGGCAGACACCCCCAGTGCTGGAGCAGGCGCCGCCGCCCCGAGTCTCCAGGGGGATTTTCCGCGGAGCGCACGGCAGGCTGCAGCCGGCTTGGTGCTGCAAATGAGTATGAAATATGACAACCAGAACCGCGATGCCTCTGCAGCGCGGCCCTCATGAATATGCAGCCTCTGCCGCCCCGCTCGCCCCCGTGGCTCTCCTGGGAGCAGGCGGCCGTGCAGCCAGACGCCGAGGGCCCTAGCTGAGGAGCAGGGCGGCCCGGGTGCTGGGTGCTGCAGGGCCCCCTGGCAGCCCTCACCAAAGCCCCTTTCGGCACTGCAGCCCTGTGGGCACCGTCTCAAAGAGGGAAAACAAGGCTCTCCTGGTCTAGCATGTCCCTTCTCTCCCACGGAAAAGGCTCTAGGAAGGAAACGTCCTGCAGGGCCCCGGCAGTCCTGCCCTGAGCACTCGCCCTTAGCACATGAGGTGGGCACGCCCACACAGCCAGGCACAGAGCTGTCCCTCCCGGCATCGCCCTGCAAGGAGAAAAAGTGGAAATAGCCTCAGTGCCCGGCGGGGAGGGGCCGTGAGTGCCTGCAGCCGTGGGGGCGGGCGCGTCCGGCCTCAAGTCCACGCTGGGGTCTGCAGGGGTGCTCATCCCCAAAGCCGCACTTCAGCCCAGCCCACACTCTGGAGCAGGAGGGGACAGCTTGAAATCCACCCCAGTCCTGAGCTCCCGCTGCGCACCCTGCCCAGGAGGGAAGGACGCATGGGGCAGGGCCTGCACCGTGGGGCTGCTCCTGTCCCGGAGAAGCCCTGCGGCTCCGGACCCTGCCCTGAATAGTGCACCCTCACCTCGACCCTCACTCCGCCCTGTCCTCCGCCCCACCGCCGGCTGGGGGCCGGCTCAGGGTGGAAGCTGCCCCCTCCAGACCCGCCCTCTCCAGAGGAGCGCCCCGTCCTCTCCCCAGCCGTCCTCAGGACCCACGGGGACAGAACATCAGTCCGCAGCCTAGATCCCAGGAGCAGCAACACGGGGTGCCGCCGGGTCCCCCTGCCTTGGGGAGTTTTGCTCCAAGGACCTGGGCCTGCTACACTTGCTCAGGCCATGGGAGCCCATTTCCCTCCCTGAGCAGAGAGCAGGCCCACTTTCATCAACTTAACTCTTCTGCCAGAAGCTTCTAGAAGACACAGTGCTACATCCCAGATTACTTCCTCTCAGGCCCTCCTGCAAAAGCTGACTGGGCCAGGAGTGGACCCTGCTCAGAGGCAGCCGCTGCGCGGGCCACTGGGTATCATGTCTTGGGTGTCAGCACTGAAACCCCACTCGCCAGAGGCCAGCGGGGCGGGGGGAGCACAGAGAGGCAGGATCCCGCCCCACCTCCGGTGTCCCCTGCCCCAGGCAGGTCCTCAGGCTGCTGGGTGCACCAGCCCCTGGGGCCCGGGCTCCCCCCGCCATGAGGTCCCTCCTGCCACCACCTGCTAGAGGGAAACTTCCTGCCTCTGCCTCGGTGGGAGCAGTTCCCACCCCCCAGCCAGGTTGGGTCTTAACCTCTGCTCCTGCCTTACACGCCACGTCACGGCACTGGTGGGCACAGCCAGTTGCAGTTCGGTGGGGCGTCTGCCTCTCCCTCCCGCCTGTGAGCTCCAGCATCTATACGTGTGGGCAGCTCTTTCTCCAGGCAGGGCCCATGAGCCCCCCTGGGTGGGTGGATGAGGACCTTCCGCATCCCCAACAAGCTGGGGGCACGCTTAGCGGGCACTCTTTGTCCCTTTCCTGTACCGCAGAGCGCCGAGGCTCCACCCAGGGATGCTCGGAGGGTGAGGGAGCCTTCTGGAAACTGCAGTGTGGAGCCCCTGCAAGTGTGAGGAGGCATCTGCAGGACCAGAGCAGCTGTCTGAGGACGGTGACAAAGGCGGGCCAGGTGCCCCCGCCCCACCTGCCCAGAACAGCCAGGGCCCAGGCTCAGGGGCACGAGCAGGGCCCTCCAGAACCACCTACCACTCTGTCCTGCCTCCAGCCATCCGTGAGCTCTGAGGGAGGGGCCTGGCAGTGCTCAGCCCAGCAAAGCGATCAGGGAGTTTTTGCTGAATGAATTAATGAGAATGGCCTGTGTCATTTCTTGGGGTGGAATCTGAGCCATAAAGGAACAAGATTTTTGTTTAAAAAAAAAAAAAAGGCTAGCTTCTTGGGAACTGGGTTATTCACAGGTTCGGATCTTTATCTGGCCCATACGAAGAGTGTGAAATGAAGTCGAGGATAGACAGGAATTTGTTTCTCCAAGTGGTCTTGGCAGAACAACCCCAGGCGCTTCCCAGGGCCGGCCAGGCCTCCCCGCTCACGTGTGTGCGTGACTCTACCACCAGCCTCCTGTCATCCCTCCTGTCACTGCGTCCAAAGTGGCCCAGAGCAAGGGTGTGCCGTGGACTCACTGAGTCTCACAGTGCGTGGTAGGGGGCTACATCCACTTGCAGACGAGAAAACCAAGGCCCAGGAGGAGTTAACTTCCCAAGATCACCCAGACAAATGCCTGAATCAACACCACCCCGCCCCTGCCCCTGCCGCTCCTGCTCCTCCAGGCTGCAGCTTAATTGGGGGCCACACTGCCTGTCTAGTAGATTCCTCTGGGCAGAGTCCCCTGTCCTCTCCTGGCACAGCCGTCCAAGATCTCAAAGACAACCACTTATTGAGCATCTGCCCTCTCTTGGCCTCTATGTGAGCGTTTTTATGCTGTAGCAAAATATACAACACATAAAATTTACCATTTGAACCATTTTTAAATGTATAAATCGGTCATATTAAATACATTCATGTTGTTGAGCAGCCACCACCACCATCCATCTCTAGAACTTTTTCATCTTCCTGAAGTAAAGCTCTGTCCCCATGAAACACTAAGTCACTCCCCTCCCTCCCCCAGCCCCGGGCAGCCTGCACCCCACTTTCTGCCTCTGCGGGCGTGACTGCAGTAGGGACCTCATGGAAGTGGAATCCTGCACCCCCTGTCCTTGCGTCTTTGTCCTGTGGTAGCCGCATTGTGCATGGGAACGTCCTCCCTTTGCCAGCCGGAATGCCCTTCCGCTGCGTGGGTGGACCACGCTGTATCCGTGGACCTGTGAGTGCCCGCGGGCTGCTGCACCCCTTAGCTACGGCAAGTAATGCTGCTCCGAATAGGGTTGTGCGCACATCTCCTCCAGACCCTGCTCTCGATTATTCTGGGTGTGCACGCCACAGGGAATTGCTGAACCCTGTGGTGACTCCATTTTCAGTTATTGGAGGCCCCGCCCTGCTGTCGTCATGGCGGCTGCAGCGTCCCACCCTCCCGCCAGCGGCGCCCGCGGGCTGCAGTTTCTGCACATCCTCGCCAGCATTTGTTTCCCCTTTTTTTTTTGCTAATAGCTACCCTAATGTCTATGCTAGCATTTTACACATTATCTCATTGGCTCTTTTCTTCCCCAAAATGGGAAAATAACATTTTTTTGCAATGAACCCCATTTAAGGATGAAGACACCCAGGCAGAGGGGCTCAGTGGGGCATTCTGTGCCACACAGCTGGCGAGTGGCCGGTGATCCCTGAGCCAGTGCTCCCAGCCTCTCCGGGTCTCAGCCTCTGGTCACGTGGTGACACTGCGGTTCTCACAAAGTAGACCCTCGCTCGTGTCTTGTCAGATGAGCACATTGATGAATGAATGAGTGAGTGAGTGAACACCTGTGTGGGGGGACCAGCTAGAGGTCGCCATGGAAAGCGGCTGCCTGCTCATCGGGGGCGAGGCTCAGACCCACATGGCGTGACAGCCACGGCTGGGGCCCAGGGTGGAGCCCTGGGCAGGAGGGTGCACGGGGACCAGGGACCCCTTCTGCAGGGACCCTGAGCACACCCACTCAGGAGCTCACAGCAACCAAGGCAAGGCCATGACAGGGACACCAGGGCCGGGGCCAGGGCAGCCAGAGGGGCAGGGCAGCTGGCAGAGTGGGGTCCAGCGAACCCCCGAGGCCCTGGCTGACTTGGCAGGACAAAGGAAGAGAAGGGGTAGGAGGGAAAGTAAAAGGCTCTTTGACCAATAAATGGCTGAATTGGCCTCGATTTGCAAACCGGTTTCCCGTCATGATCCCGGAGTACCTGAGCCAGCTACACTGCCTGTCTGGGGCTAATCAGCATGGCTGCCCGCCTGGCCCTGCTCCAGGCAGGTTTGTTTGCAGATTCTGGGTCGGGTGGAGGGAGAGACCATTGCGAGGGAAGGTGGGGCTGCTCCCTGTCTCGAGAGCAGGTTATACCCCGAAGTCACTTACACCTGTTCCCATTTCCTACGAGGGGCGGGGCGGGGGGGGGGGTGCGGGCAAGGCAGCTTCCAGAAATGAGGATTCGGGCACACACCTTGGATGGCCTGAACCTCTGCCTAAACATGTCCAGCATACCCGGGGGAGGTGTTGGGGGAGGGACCCTACGTGGTACGAGCTCGGCGTAGCCCCCGTGTGTTATGCACCACTGGGGAGTGTCTGACTGACCCCCCGGGACAGGATGGCGCAAGAAAACCCAGAATCTCAGAGCTGATTCCCAGGGTGGAGGCAGCCTCCTCACTGTCTGCACCATCAGGAGAAAAGGATTGCAGGGCTGGGGGACTTCCCACACCCTCCTCTCTCCCCATCAGGATCACACACCAACATTGCACGTGCCTGCACACACTCACGCAATGCACACATACATGCATGCACGCACACACACACACACACACACACGCATACATGTGCACACACCGTATTCTGGAGTCCCCTCGCTGCATCCCTGCGGTGTCCAGTCTTCTTACACCCCCCGAGGCCGGCCAGTCGGAGCTTGGCAGTCAGTCCTGACTGCTGGCCGCAGCCTTGGGCAGAGTCCCCATCACGTCTCCGCATCGGTTCCAGTGTGAGCCCCTGGGCCGAGCAGTGCTGTGCCCCTGCTAGGGCAGATCTCCGACACCAGGGACGGGGCAGGGCGGGCGCTGAAGAGGGGAGTCAAGCTGGGGGTGGAGGGGGAGTCTGGTGGTCTTGAGAACAGGGCAGGCCCTGGAATTTTAAGATTCTCATCTAAACGTGGACCATGGGCCCTTTAGCACAGCCCTGCAGGTCCCATTCGGCCCAGGCTTTACCACCAGCAGGCCCAGGAGGGAGGGGACAGGGGCAGAGGGTGGCAAGAAGAGCTCCACACACACTGCCACCACACACGCGGTCTCTGCCAGGATCTCGATGGCTAATCCTTGGCGAGAGCCCACCCTGTGCGCTCAGTACGGCAACTCTGAGCATGCTCTGTCCCTGCATGCACTGAAGAGCAGGTTGACACTCAGGTGACGTCATCACTCAAGGTCATGGAACAGTCCGTGGCTAAGATCTGCACTCAGGTCAACTGAGTCAGCGCAGCTGGGGAGGGGAGAGGCCTCTGGTGTCCCCTGGTGCGGGTGGGCCACCGCCCCCTCCCAGCAGTGCCAGGTTCCAGCGCTCAGGGCGAGGCCCAGGGGAGTCCCCACCCCCCACCCAGGGCACCAGGACAGGTGCAGGTGAGGCCAGGATTGGGCCCAGGTACCAGGCCTGTAGGCGAAAAAAATACGGTGAATCGATAAATTAATCCATTCAAGAGCAATAATAATTCATTTTAAAATTTAATGAGAAAAACCTTTCATTAAGGAATTTTTCAAATGTATAAAATTGAGAGTATAGTGTGATGAACGACCGTGTACCTATGACCGAGATGAAGCAATTATCGACACGTAACCAGTTGATTTATACCCTGCCTACTCCCCCCGCCATGCTCGGTCATTGGAGAGCAAATCCCAGATTTATATCTGTTGGTTGGTAAATAGTTCTGGGTGTTTCTCTAACAAAGACTTTCATGAACCGTCCCATGGTCACTGCCAAGGAAATGAACGCCGGTTTCCTGACGTCACCCAGCAGAATGTGTTCGGTTTCCCTCTGTTTTTCTGAAATGTCTCTATGGTGGGCTCGTTTGACTTGGAAGATCCACACAGGGCATGTCATCGGCAGGTTTTCAGGGGCTTCTTCAATACGCTGTTGTTATGGACTAAATATTTGTGTCCTCCCCAAACTCACATGTGGAAACTCTACCCCCCAATGTGAGGGCATCAGGAGTCGGGACCTTTGGGAGATAGGTGGGTTTAGGTGAGGCCCTGAGGGTGGGACCCCCAGGGTGAGATTAGTGCCCTGGTTAAGAAGAGGCCAGAGGGCTCGCCTGCTCTCATGTGAGGACACAGCGAGGAGGTGGCTATCCACAATCCAGGAAGAGAGCCGTCGACAGACAGGGATCTGGGGACACCTTGGACGTCCCGGCTCCAGAACCGTGAGAAGTAACTGTCTGTTGTTTCAGCCACCCAGCCTGTGGCGTTTTGTTCTGGGGGCCTCAGCAGACTAGGCAGTAGGTCTTCCCCACATTTTATTTCTTACTATTTGTTGTTGTAGGAATGAGATTATCCGCCCTATAGAATCCCCCACAGTCTGGAGTTTGCTGACTGCACCCATGTTGTCATCCAAATGTCCCTCTGTCCCCTGGATCCCCCGTAACATCTTTAGACCCGGAGCCTTGAGGAGAGCGGGGCTGGATTTTTCGGCAAGAGCTCTTCGCGGTGGAGCGGGCACTCATTGCGGCGCTGCGGTGGGAGGGCGTCCTGTTGTCTCTGTACGGGGCTGAGACGCTGTCAGCTTCAGGGACGCATCTGAAGCCCCCCGGCCTTCCTCCCGGAGGCCAAGGAGGGCTGCTGCCACGTCCTCGCCAAGTGTCTAAGCTGGAGGACTTGGATAAAGAACTTCCCCGGGGACCAGCGTGGCTTTCTTTAGCTTAGTTACGAGCTCATGAATTTTCAACATATTAGATGTGTTTCCATCTATCACAGTTGTTATTTTTATGCCCAATTGTCTCATCATGGACAGTGGGTGCATCTTCAAGCTGTGTCTTCTATAAAATATTTTGCTTTTAAAAAAATCCATATGTCTCCCTTAAAAATCAATTTTCAGTTCCTACAAAATCAGTCTCTGATGGGGACCCACCGGTCACGATTCCCATATGTCTAGTCTAATCCAGGGACCCTGTGCACCTCCAATGCTTCTGGCTCCTTGACCCTCCTTCTCACGTGAACTTTACTGGAGATAGGGGCTTTGCCAGGCTCTCAGGGTGGGGGCTGGGAGGCTGCAAGCCAGCTCTCCAGAAACAGCTCGGGGGTCCCAGGGGCATGGCCCTGAGGGACGACACAGGCGAGGGAACAGAAGACACGCGTGGCCGCTGGGCCCTTGGTCTGGCCCATCCTCATCCCTAGCAAAGCCCGGCGGTTAGAATAGAGTCAGGTCTTAAAGGAATGATTATATTTTTTGCAATTTTTATCCTAGGGCTACAGCCTCCTTGAGGAGACCGAAGTCAGCTGTAACGTGTGGAGCTTTCCTGGGACAGGGCTTTACGGGTCCCACATTCTCACCCTGTCCTGGGACCGCTGGGCAAAGGGGCTGGACATGCTCTGAGGTAGACAATTCATGCATGTGCACGGGTGGGAGCCACCAGGGGCACAGAGAAGGCCACTGTCCCAGAACAGCCCACCTTCTGTGACCCCCAAAGTGGCAGCCAGGAGTGAACACAGGAGCCCAGGATGCTCGCTGCAGAGACACAGGCCTCCGGGGTCCAGGTGGACTCAGCTGGACATGCCCACACCCGGGCCAAGGGACAACGTGAGGAAGCCACTAGCCACGGCTGGATCCGAACCTGCAGCCTCCAGTGCCACCTGCTCTGTGTGGCTTCATCCCAGGACGGGAGCCCCAGCCTCGCCAGGCCACGCTGGGCGGGTCCTCTGAGGGACGCCAGGACACTGGGGACGAGTGACAAGCCATTGTGGCTCCCTCTCTCCAGATGCTGAGGCAGGTGAGCAGAAGCTGTGCTTGCAGAGTGCCAAATAGCGGTTGTCACGTTAGCTCAGGGCCACTGGACAGGCCGATTCTTCTCTGAGGGGTTTTGCTGGGGACATTAGACACTCCCCGTCCCCAGGGCAAATTCTCACAGTCACTGGCTCCTGCTCTCTGCTGAGGCGACCAAAGTGCCCAGAGCCAGCGTCCTGAGGTTTGCATCTTCCAGGGGAACCCACAGCACCCTGGGCGGGTGAGCAGCTCTGTCGGCCTCTGGCGCTGAGGGGTCCAGGCCCCCGACAAAAGCTGAACCTCAGCTGACAGGTTCCTCCGAGCTGTCCCGCGTGGGGAAGGCCACTGCTGGCCACGCTTCAGCCGTGGACACCTCTGACTGGACGTCCTATCCTCAGGCACCCAGCTCTGAGGGCGCCTGCCATGTCTGGAGGGACCTGGACCCCAAGGGGACCTTTTATGCAGAAAGCTGAGCTCACACCCCCAATCCGGCTCCCTACTCCTCCTCTGATGGGGTTTCCATTAAAAATCCAGTCAAAGTCAGGCTGGGAGTCCACCGAGGTATGCAAGGCCCCAGGATGTCTGGGTGACGTTTTTCGGGTTACACACCTGCTCAGCCGTTGTCCCCAGCTTCCTGTGGCACCTGCTTGGTGAGGCGCGGAGAGCGCGGCAGGAAGCGCAGCCAGCGCGGGCGTTCGGCGGGGTTGGCGCTGCTGCTTTAAAGGCGAAAAGCTGAGGAAGTTATTTCCTTTCATTTGTGGTACAGAATTTCATTTTAAGTATAATTTAAAAATATCAAAAATGGAAATGTGACTATGCATGCATTTAAAATCCTGCAGCAAATACCAACAAACAAGGTTATAAAAAGAGGACGACCAAAGAAACATTTTCGTTCCATGAAACTGAAGAAGTCAACATCAATTATTTATAATGAATTCCTTCAAAAAACCTGCCTGCCCTGTGAAGCCACAGGGATGTTTGGTTCCTTTTTCTAGTCCGTATGTCACTGTGTCAAAAGAATCTAATCACAACTCTTTGCCCCCTGGGACAACGCGGGAGAGAAGCCTGTGGCGGTGGGGAGGGGGTGCGTCTCCCGCCGGCCTCTACGCAGTTTCGCTGCCGCCTTCCCCGGGAAGCCCCCGACACTGAGGGTCTCGTCCGCGGTGGAGCCGTCACGGCACATAGGAAAGTTCACCGAATTCTTCTCTGTTGCCTGTGCGGTGTGTCTCCCGGGGACTTCCGTAAAGGCACCAGCCCTGTCTGTGTCTCAGGACTGGGCGCCAGCAGGGGTGGCACACAGTGCATTGCGCAAAGAAAGCTTAGTGGGGATTGATATTTTTTTTTAAATAGTGATGCTTGTAGTTTTAAAAATGTCCTATTGCCTGTGCGACTGGAGGCAAGTGAAGCAGGTGAGAGGAGAAAGGGTGGGATAGAGGAGTGGGCTCCCCACACAGGCATGGACGGGGAGGACCCTGGGCTTTCGAACGCAGGCTCACCTGTCTTTGGTTCATCCTTTGCTTTGGCGCAATGAGATGCTCCAGGTTCAGCTCGCACAGTTCTTGCCCCCAGACTGGACCAAGCTATTTCTCCAAAGAACCCTGGGTTCCTAGAGTGGGGACATGGTATTTAGAGACCATAATTTGCATGTTAAGGATGTTCATTGCTACTGAGTCGCTCACTGTTTCTGTGCCTTTATGACAGATGGAAATAACACACACACACACTTTTATGAGAAAATACATGACAATGTCACAGTAATGTTTCCAGTGCAAATGTAGGATTCCTGGCTTTTTATGTAATTTATTTCATTTTACATTTGTCTCTTTTCTCTCACAATCATCGTCTCTCTGCATAACTGCTTTATCTTACTGTGTGTGCATGCGCCACACACATATTATTTGCAGAATAGCAATGCCAACAGCAGTGCCAATGCTAACGATGTAATTGCTAAAAACATCAGTGGGGTGTATGAGCTACGCCTCACTGGGTCCGTGCGGTGCCTTATAGTTGCCTGAAGCCATTCGCAAGAAGGTAGAGACGGCCAGCATCCCTCCCTGCCCCCGACAATGTCCTCTCTGCATCTACAACTGTTTCACCAGACTTTAACGTGTACCCTTCTGCATTTTAAAATGCAAGTGATTACACGTGTGTGTATGTATATTCATATACCATGGCTGCTGTTCATAGCCCCCTTTCTTAGACAAAAGGCAGCGCGCTCTGCACGCGGCTCGCAGCTTCCTTCCCACACACGCTGTGTCCCAGTGACCCTGCGGGGTAGGATGCAGAGCTTGTCTTTATTTGTTTCTACAGCTGCACAGAACAGCTGAGGATGTTTCATATTTTATTTACCTGTCTCCGACTGATAGACAGGGAAGTGCTTTCCGGTCTTGTTATTACAAACAGTGCTTCAGGGTATAGTCTGGTCCCGATAGCATCGTATCTGTGCAAGATATCGCCACATTTCCTTCATGGGAATTACATCATTTTGCATTCTGTTTCCTAGGGTTGTCCACAGAGGACATGGGGCCAGGCAGGGAGGGCCCGTCGGACACTGCAGGAATTTTGGATTTCCCCCTGAGTGATGTGGGAAACCAGAGGAGGGGACTGATATGACACAGTCCTGGCCCCACCAGGCATGACACATGTCCTGGACCTACAAGGATTGGAGCGCACTGGTGCTGGTCTATGAGATGCCAGACAGACCCCTGAGTGAGAGACGTGGTCAAAAGCCGCCTCGAGTGCTGGGGGAGTCAATACACAATCAAGTGGGGTTTCACGTCCGTGGGAAGCACTTGGCTCACTCAGCAGGCTGGGACAAACCGGCCAGCCACAGCGGGGAAGTGTGTCCCTATCTTGCTCCTTACACCAAAATAAATTCCATGAGAGTAAAGGGTTAATCATAAAAAATGAAAACATTAACTTACTAGAAGAAAAGATGAGCTTTCTTTGGTAACAAATCTTAAAGTAGAGAGAACCTGAAACCAAGAATCAATAAAATGAAAGGTGGAAAAATATTGTCATAAATTAAATATTTTTACATGGTAGAAAAAGTCAAAAGCTCAGTGGTAAACGATGAATAACATGTTTTCAACATGACAAAAGGTTAGTTTCCTTAATATTTAAATCCTCTTACAAATCCATTAGAAAAGGACCAAGAACACAGTAGGAAAAAACAGGCAAAGCACATGCACAAAACTTAGCAGAAAAAGAAAGACAAATGCCAGAAAGGAGCCCTCCGCGATTACATCAGAAATGCACATTTGCAGAACTGCGCGCTGGTGGAACGTGCTGGCAGGGTGTTGATTTGGCCCTTCAGAAGATGACTGAGCAACGTCTATCAGGAGGAAAGATGCACACAACCTTTAGATGACACTTCAATCCTTCACCTGCGCCTGTGTGCAAAGGCAGAAGGTTACGTGCAAAACATTAGAAACAGCTCGTGTGTTCCTCAGTAGTAAACCAGCCAGACACGTCACAGCACAGCTCATACAATGGAGTGGTGTGCTGCTGTTACGAGAGAGGGGAGGCTGGCAGAGCCCAGAGGGCAGGTGGAAAAGGAAAGGCGGAGACAGAGTGTGCGATGTGTACCATGCATATGTCCACGACAGGAGCTGTGGAACACGTGTGCCTGTGCATGTGTTTACATATGTGTCTAGGTAAATGTGCACATGTGCATGCATATATGTATGTATGCATGCGTTGTGTATATATGGATGCATGTATATGTTTGTGTGCATGTGTGCATATGCATGTAATGTCGGTGCATGCATGTGATATGTATGGGGGTGTACGAGTGTGCTTATACACATACACACTGTGTGTGTATATATAAACATGATCTCCAGTTTGGAAAGCTGTGACGGCAGTTTCCTTCAGGGCAGGGACTCGGGAGGACGGAGTGAGGTGGGGCTGGCTTCATCCCACATACTCTTTCATTTACTGTCAGAACTTCATGCCACACGTACGCATCACCTAGTCAAAAATGAAGAAAAAAAAAGGTTGCCTGCCCTCGATGACCTTCGTTTTCCTGGAGAGACAGCGACAACTGGCGGGAAGGTGAGTGGGGTCGCTCACATTCTTAACACATCGTCGCTGCCAAGTCTAAGGGAGCGGGGGAGAAAGTCATTCCGCCAGGTGCGGGAGAGACCCCCGGCAGGGAGCACCTAGGAAGGGTGGGTGTGGCAGCAGGCGCCTGGCTCGGAAGTGCCCTGAGCTGGGCCCCCAAATGCTCCCTTAGCCGGCAGGCCGCTGGCTGGACACAAATCTGCCTGGTAGACACCTGCTCAGAGGGAACCAGGCAGCCACCGCCACCCTCCAGGCACAGCCTGTGAAATCCAGGGGCAGAGCCCGGATAGCCCTGACCCCGCCTCATTTGGGAGGTGCCCAGCCATTGCCCTGGCCATCTTCCCCGGGGCATGTCCTCGTGCTGACTGCAGGAGCCGGCACACCAGAAGTGTGGGTGTCTGGGCCAAGGCCCGGGCCTGGGAGGAAAGAGGGAATTGGGTCCAGCAAACTTGGAAGGCAGATGGAGGCTGCCTAGAGTTCAGAGAGCGACAGACGGCCCAGGGCAGATGACACACTGATGCACAACACGGGAGAAGGATCCACACGTGTGGGCAGCAGGGTGCAGGTGCCTCGTCCCCAGCCCAGCAGGCCCGGCCTCCTCGACGCTCCCCGCATAACGCGCCGTCCTGCAGCTCCACAGCCGCAGACTCTGCAGTAGGCTCTGAAAAATCAATTTCAACGGAAACTCGAGTAAGTATAAAATGCTTTCATTTCCTCTCCTCTCTCACACTACCAAATTTGCCTGATGGATAATTACGGGACCTGTTTCCTTCTGCTGTTGTGAGAGCCGAGGCTGCCCGGAAGAAAAGTGCTTTGGCAAAGATGGGGAAGAAACCTCACACCCGGACACCCCCACACCCCCCCACCGACCACAAAGCGCGAGACGCCTGTGCCTGGCCGGGGGGCCCTGACGGAGCACCCGGCGCTAGAGGAGTGAACGCCCCGCGGTGCAGAGCGGGGATGGATCACCCTGTACCTGCTGAGAGAATCGAGCTGTTCGATCAATACTCTCTCGCTGTGACAAAACACAGCCTGTTACATAAACCAGCCATGGCCGCCCCGGGCACGGGCGCTGGGCTCGGAAAATGGATCCCGCGGGGCCTCATCCGAAAGCGGGCCTGGGGCGGCCTGCAGAAGGGCAGCGGCGGTCTCCACCCAGCCTGGCCTCGCTAGGGACTGGGCAGATCCCCGGGGGAATTTTGTGCTAACTCCATTCCCATTTCTAGGAAAAAAATGAGTCCTACCCCCAAACCTCACCTCCGCATGTATCCAGAAACGGATTGGCTGGAAACAAATACTTACTGGGGCCCCTTGGTTGGCCTTGACCACTGCCTGGACTGATGGAGCCCCCACGCTGCCCACCACTGCTGATTAGATGAGAAAATTCTGTTACTGGAAACCCAGGAGCTCCGGGGCCGGCGGTGGTGGGCTGTTGGTGAGACCAGCACGATCTGGGCGGGGCTGCTCAGTCCACGAGGAGCGTCCTTCCTCGGCAAGATTTGTCTGAAGGGTGGAAGTCAAGTAGCCCCAAACCCCTACAGAGAGGCGGCTCCTCCACTCATTCCAAGACGGGAGGACGGGAGTCAGGTGGACACAGGGGAAGGCAGGGGACCTTTGCAGCAAGGAGAGCGATGTGCAAGCCAGTGTGGTAGAAAGACACTTCTGGGGTGGGTCCCGGGAGGCAGGATGGATTGGTACAGGGGGCTGCAGTGCAGAATGACAGAAGCCCACTTTGGTGATTCAGGCAGTGGCGGCAGGAGCTGTCACTTAGGTCTTGGTTGTGGGGACAGACACCATGAGAGACAAGTGTGCCCACACTCCTGGCTTTGAGCGAACCACCACCTGTAGCCCTAGCGGATACCTATGCAGCCGTCGTGGCTCTTGTCTCGGGATGGTGTTGGCTTATTCAGCAAGCATCTGGCAGGGGCGCCGGCGGGCCGCGGGCCCACACCGAGCCCGTCAGAGATGGTTCGGACTCCACGGCCGGCGGATGCTGCAACTCACGGTGGGCGTCAGAAGACCTGGGTCCCTGGCTCCCCTTCCCTCTCGTTCTGATCCGAAGCAGCACTGCAGAGCTGCCAGGAATTCTCCAATATTCTCAGCTACATGGCCCCATGTGTGCCCCTGCCCTGCCATCACGCTGACCCTTGGCCTGCCAGCTCTGTGTCCTCCCACCCTGTGCTGCGAATTCAACACAGGCTAGGACTCAAGACAGCTCTTGCCTTGCTTCTGCTGGAGTGCTGGGCTGTCGCGCTGAGTCCTGGATGCGTGGGGCCAGCAGACCACCGGGGGACCAGGCATCAGGGCGGTGAGGAGAGAAAGGAGCAGGGTGAGTGGAACGGTGTGGGGAGAAAACCCATCTCCAGGTGTGTCTGGGCGCCTGTCACCCGCTGCGCCATTGTCAGAGTTCAGGTCTTAGAATGCGTGTGTGTCATCTTTTTCAGGGACAAGAGACAGGCACAAGACTACATGAGTTAATATCTGTAAAGCCCTTTAGAAAGGGCTTGGCACGCAGTAGCCTCTGTGCAACTGTTGCTTTGTATCATAACGGTGGTTATTGTTACTGCTAGAAGGAGAGGAATTTTGACTGGTACCCAGCACCACTGGGCACGCAGAACAGGTGCTTACAGAGTAGCCGTCTGGACAGTCCACGCCGAGCCGTTGATGGCAGAAGAGAGAATAGTCGCTTATTCATTAATAATGATTAACTTTCACTCCTTCACCAGGTGCCGTGGCAGATGGTCTTTTCCAAATGTGGCCACCCTGATATATCCCACCTCCCTCCCACGCACGGTCTTCCCACAATGTCACGGTGGCCCTCTCCCACCTCGTGGCAGGGCCCATGTCCTCTCTCCCTGATCCTGGGCAGGTTCAACCGATAGGGTGCAGAAGAAGTGATGTGACGTGTGTGACTCCGAGGCCAGCTGCCACAAGTGTCATGCACTGTCCTTGTTCTTTGGACGACCTCCCTAGGAACCCGACAGCTATATGGGAGGAAGCCAGGCAGCCACACGGAGACACCAGGGGAAGGGGCTGCCGCCACCAGCTCTAGCTGTGGTGCCAGCTGACGGCCCACAGCAGCCGCCAGTGTGTGAGTCCGGCCCCCTGCTGCCGGGCCTGTCCAGGCTCAGCCCACTCCAGCTGACACCTTATGAGGCAGGAAGAGACTGTCCTCCCTGAGCTCTACTGCAACGACATGCTCGAGAGAGACAGAAACAGCTATTGTTTGAGCTGAGTTTGGGACGACCTGTTATGTGCTCCAGGGACGGAATAGACGATAGACCCTGGAAGGGGGTGTTGCCACAACCCAAACCTCACACAGGTGACACTGGCTTTGAGGCCAGGTGGTAAGCGGGAGCTTGCGAGGCACCGAGGGGACTTTTGTTCAGAGCATAGGGGACCCCAGAGTGTTTGTGGACACTCACAGGCCACGAGGAGGCCGGCAGGGAGAGCCGAACGGAAGGTGGGTGAAATGCTGTCAGAGGCTTCGAGGAACAGGACCTCGCCCTGCCGTGGCGTACAGTTTGGTGCCACCTCGGCCCGTGGTTTTGTGGAAAATCAGAAGTAAACTTAATGAACTCAGTGAGCTATGTGAGGAGTTTTCAGGAGGAACAAAGTGCCATTTGTGGAGGCCTAGGACGAAATGCCCACAGGGCGAGGTAGGTCAAAGGTGGACCTGTTAACCGGGAAAGGCCCAGGGCTGCAGCTGAAGATGACCCTGCTTCTCCCTCCCTGCCTCTCCGTTTGGTCAACAGCTCCGAAAGCAAGAAACCGCTTCCAGGGTCACATTTCCAGGACAGATGAACAAATTCCCAACAAACCCTCCTCCCATCAGACGCGGCTGAACGCTGGTGAGACGCAGAAGCACCGCGGTGTGGGGGCTCCAGGGGGTGGGCGCGGGCAGGCGGGGTGGGCGGGGCTGCAGATGCCAAGGCCATGAGGAGGGGGTGGGGGTGGGTGGGTCATGTTTCTGCAGGTGTCCGGAAGGCTGTGTGGCCACAGGGAAGTGCCAGGGAGGACGCTATGGGGACCTGCCGACCTTCTGGCTGGAGGAGCCCTGGGAAGGAGCCGGGGCAGCAGGGCTGCTGGGGACTGAGGGGGGACCCAGGAAAAGAGAAAGCCAAGAGGGGAAACCCCACATTCTGCATGGAAACCCTGCCTAGGACTCCAGCTAGGCCTTGGGGCACAGTGCAGAGCATGGAAAAGCAGTTTGGACTGAGATTTGGGGTCCCATCGTGAGGGTTAGTTCTATGCATTGACTTACTGGATCGTGGGGTTCCCGATATTCAGCTCAACATTATTTCTGGGAGTGTCTGGACGAGATCGGCACGTGGATCGGTGGACTCAGTAAACCATTGCCCTCCCCATGACGGTGGGCAGCGTTCGATCTGTCGAAGGCCTGAATTTAAAAAAAGGCAAATTCCATCTCTCCGCCTGCTGTCTTGAGCTGTGACACTGGGTTTCCTCTGCCCCAGCCTGGGATTTACACCACTGGCTCTCGGTCTGCTGCTTGCAGCTGGCAGATCGTGGAGCTTCTCAGCCTCCGTAACCGCATGAGCAAAGCCTCATTACATGGCGGGCCAGCATCCTCCTGCTTCTGTTTCTCTGGAGAACCATGAGTGATGTCCCTGTCAACTGCAATCGGGACAGAGTTGGCAGTTTGGATCTAACCAAGTAAATTGGCTATTAAAACAAAAATATCAATCCTCTTTGGAGCAATATAACAGAATCCAGAGTCTCACCACATAACAATGATAGTCTCCAAAATTATTTGACGTTTGAAGAGTCAGGAAAATGTAAACCATTTACAAGGAAAAATACTCCAAGGTGAACCCCAGATGAATGAAATGTTGGAATTCCTAGCCAAGAACAGCTATTTTTAACTATGCTCAATATGGGAAGGGAAAACATTCTCATCATAAAGGGAAAAAGGGGAAAAAAGCATAGCAGAGAACTAGGATATGTAAAAAATATCTAAATGGAAATTTTATAACTGAAGAATGAAACAGCACAAAAATTTACCTGGTAGCGTTAATAGCAGATTGGAGGTGACGGAGGAAAAACTCCGTTAACTTGAATACAGGACTATGGAAATCACCCAGTCTGAGGGAGAGAGAAAGAAAGAAACTATGAAAATGAATAACACCTGGGAAAACTCTTTTTAACAAATCTCACAAACAAATGAGTGTGGGGGTCTCAAACAGAGAGGAGAGAAAATGGGTCAAAGAGAAAAAGAATTGAAGAAATAAGGCTCCAAACTTACCAAATTCACAATTCGAGAAGCTCAAGGAGCTGCAAACAGGACACATTCGCAGAAACCGCACCTAGGCCGTCATAGCAGGTGGCTCAAACCAGAGGTAAAGGAAAATGTCGAAAGTAGCAAGAGAAAAAAGACAACAATTTAAGTGACCTCAGACCCTTCTCATCAGAAATAATGAAGACAATAAGAGAGCAGGGAAACGTCTTTAAAGAGCTGAGAGAGAGAGGAGAGTGCGAGAAGAGTCTTCCCAGCCCAAAACTCTATGTTCAGTTAAAATATCCTGCAGCAATGAAGAATAAAGGCCTTTTCCGCTAGAGGAAAACTAGGCGAGTCCCTCTCCAGGAGACCTCCCCTGTACGTGCTAAAGCGGTCTCCTTGTCAGAAAGGGAACGATGCCACGTGGAAATCCCGGTCTTCAGGAATGAACGAAAAGCATCAGAAATGGGAAACGGAGAGGTAAGTAGAAAAGACTGTTTTCCCCTTAATTTCTTTAAAACACATGACTGGTTAGAGCAAACAGTACGCAGTGCTTTACGGGGTTTCTAATGCATGTGGAATAATGCATTTCACAACCGCAACACAAAGGGTGAGGGTGTGAATGCACCAGTAGGATTGTTGAGTGGTGCAATATTAACCCTCAGCAGGCTGAAAAATTAGATATTGCCTATCAGAACTGCTAGAACAACCACTAAAATTATAATGCAGAAATGTGTAACTAAAAGCCAAGAGGTAAATTAGAATGGAATCCTAAAAATTGGACAAATAATCCAAAAGAAGATAGGAAAGTAGGAGATGAACCTAAAAAAAAAATAAGGGAAAAACAAAACACATGATAAAGCAGTAGACCAAAATGATAAAAAAAAAAAAAAAAAAAAAAAAAGCAAGACCCAACCACATGCTGCCTATAAGAGAAGCACTTTAAATGTAAAGACAAAGGTTGAAAACAAACACACGACAAGGCTTGTGCAGGGCTAGCAGTGAGGCTGAGACGTCGCTGGTGGCGCTTTATTAATGTCAGAGCAACCAGGCTGCAAGGCAAAGAACGCTGCTGGAGATGAAGACAGAACCTTTGTAAAGACAAAAGGGTCAGCTTACCAGGAAAATTTAAAAAATCATAAATGTGTGTGCACCCAAAAACAGAGGCTCAAAATACATGAAGAAAACACTGACAGAATTGAAGGAGAAAGACAAGTCCACGATGGTAGCAGGAGACGTTAACACTTGTCTCCCGGCAGCAAGTGACAGACCTGGAGGGAAAACGTCAGTAAAACAGAGAAATCTGAACAACACGGTCAACTACATTGATGTAATTGATCGGTATTGAGCACTATCGGAAACAGCTGAAAAGCAACATTCTTTGTATGGTCTGCTCACCAGGACAGGCCGTCCCTGAGCCAGGAAACAAATAAAATAAATTTTAGAGAGTGGAAATCATACAGAGCACGTCTCTGAGGACAATGGAATTTGGCTGGGAATTAACAACAGCCAGATACCTGGGGACCCCCCAAACACGCGGGGCCAACGACACTTCTGAATAATTCGTGACCAAAGACGAAATCACAATGGAAATTGGAAAATATTTCAAAAAACGATAATGAAAATACAATATATGAAAATTTATGGGATGTAGTTAAACAGTGTATAGAGAGAAATTTATAACTGTAAAATGCTTGTATCAGAAATGAGTAAAGGTCTAAGGTAATAACCTAAATTTCTACTTCAAGAACTAAAAGAAGAGCAAAATCAGCCCAAAGTAAAAGAAAATAATAAAGATATGCAAAGAAATCAAAGAAAGAGGAAACCAAAGATAGAGAAAATTAACAAAGCAAAAAGCTGATTCTTTGAAAAGATTAAACAATCGACAAACCCCAGATAAACTGACCCATAGAAAAATGAGAAAGAACTTAAATCAGCAATATCGGGAACAAAAGAACGATTGTTATTTCAGATCTCACTGACATTAAAAAGAAAGGAAATATTATGAATATATGTAAACAAATTCAACAACATTAAAAAGATAAGAGAATTTCATGACTAACTTCATGCCAACGAATTTGACAACTTCAATAAAAAGGGAAGATCACTTGAAAAACAAAACTTACCAAAATTTATACCACATGAAAGAGAAAATCTGAATATCTCTTTAGCTGTTTTTAAAGTGATTTTTTCAAAAATAAAAATAAACCTTCCCACAAAGAAAATTTCAGGCCCCGTTGGTTTCATTGGTGAATTCTATCAAACGTCCCAAGAAGAAATAACACTAAATACACACAAACTCTTCCAGAAAGCAGAAGGGAAACTTCCCAGCTTGTTTTATGAAGTCATCATAACCCTGATACCAAAACACAAAAGACATCACCAACAAAACAACACAAATACAAAACAAACCAAAAAAAAAAAAACCTGCAAACCAATGTTCCTCACGAACATAGGCACAAAAATCCTTAACAAAATAGTAAGAACTCAGGAAATCTGGAGACCCGTGAAAAGGACAGTAAGTAGGAGCACGTGGGTTTATCTCAGACGGCAAGGCTGGTTCGACATTTGAAAATGCACGGATGCAATTCACCATCTGAGCAGAACAAAGGAAGAAGATCATATAGTCATTTCAACAGATACAGGAAAAAAATCAACAAAATTAAGTGTCCAATCATCAACTCTCAGAGAAGTGAGAACAGGAGGGAACTATCAGCGCAGCTGTGGAGAACCTACAGCAACCATCACACGTAACGGTGCTAAACGCTTTCCCCGTGAGACTGGGAACAAGACCCGGATTCCTGCCCTCGTCACTTCCATTCCAGGTTTACTCGAGGTTCTAGTCATTGCAAGGGGAAGACAAAGAAATGCAAGCACACAGATTTGAGAAGAAGTAAAGCAGTCTCGATTTGAGGGTAAAATAATTGCTTTGTAAAAAACGTTGGGACGTCTACAAAACAAGCACCGGAACTAATACGTGCGTCAGCAAAGTTACAGGATATAAGGACACAGAATCAGCCACTTTTTATATACTAACAGCAAACAATTAGAAAATGAAATTTTAAGAATTCCTTTCACAATCGCACTAAAAGCTTTAAAAGGGATGAATTTAACAAAAAAGTGTGATTCCTCCTCATTAGAAATCATGGAGCACTGCTGAGAGAAATTAGAGATGACCCAAGGAAATGGGAAATAGACTATTCGTGTATCAGAAGGCCCAGCGTTGTCAGGAGGTCAGTTCTCTCCAGATTGAGCTTCAGATTCAGTGCAACCCAAGCAAAATTCCAGCAGGCATTTTGGAGAAATTGACAGGCTGATTTAAAAATGTGTATGGAAATGCAAATAACTTACAGTAGCCACAGAAATGTTTAAAAAGAACAAAGCTGAAGGAGGGGCTGGGAGCATCGCCAAAGGTTGGTTAACAAATACAACAGTTTAGCTGGGTAGGAGGAGTAAGTCCTAGTGTTCTAGAGCACTTAGAGTGACTGTAATTAGAGCAGATGTTGAGTGTTCCCATCACAAAGAAATGATAAATATTTGAGGAGATAGTTATGCTAATTACCCTGATTTGATCAGCACACATTGTATACATGTATTGAAACATTACACCGTACCCCATAAATATGTACACTTATTATGTGTCGATTAAAAAAAGCAATAAATGAATGCAGATTCCTAGGCCCAGGCGTACCAGCTGGATTGGAGTTTTTCAGGGAAGGAACCTGGGAATCTACATTTCGATGATGCCGGCTGCTCTTACTACCAGGCGAGTGGCAGAAACCCTGGAGCTAATTCTACTTGGATCGAATAGTAAATGCCTTTGAAGCTGAATATAAATAATTTTGTAATTTTGAGCTTTCCAAGTATAGTTCTACTTAAATTACATCATCAGATGGAGATATTCTATGCTTGCATTTATATAAAGCACAAAACAAGCAGAACTAAAACTGTGCCGTTGCAAATCCGGGAGTGGTCGGCCTTGGGGGCTTAGTGGCTGAGAGGGGCTTTCTCGGGGACCGAAAATGTCCTGTTTCTTACTCCGGCACCAGTTTCGTGTTCGGCTTGCCAAAATTCATCAAGTTGTATGTGTGCATATATATAGTGTATAGCATGTATACATAATGTATAATTAATACTATATACACATATACATCAATAAAAATGGTTTCCAGAAAGATTTAAAGGTGGAGGCATTATAAAGGTTAATTGAAAAATAAAGAAAAATAGATATGCCAAGAATGGCTCTATTAAATCAGCATTTTTATTAATATTAAAGATTCATAACCCAAATATATATGGACTTCAGATTATGTGCTTCGCTCCCGGAAAAATAAAAGAAAAAAGTTTGAAGGACTTATACTAATCTGACTTTGAAATTTATAAATATATAGTAGTCAACACAGTGAGGCCTTTGCAAAAGGATAGATATAGAAATCAATGATACCTAATAGCGAGTTCAGGAATATTCCCATGCATGTATGTTAAATTGATTTTCGACAAACATGAAACAGCATTTCAATGGGGAAAGGAAAGTTTTTTTCAACTAATGTTGCTGGAATGATGGGTTGTGCCTATGGGGGCAAAATGAACATCGACCCTAAAACTAAAACTATAAAACTTCCAGGCCAGGCAGGCGGCAGTGAGCTATGACGATGCCACTGCACTCCAGCCTCGAGTGCAGAGCCAGACCTGGTCTCAAAAAACAAACAAACAGAAAACTTCTGGAGGAAAACATAGGAGAAAATCTTTGCAGCTCTGGGCTGCAAGATTTCTTAGATTGGATGCAAAAAGCACAAATCACAAAATATAAATTGAAAAATTGGACTTTATCAAAGTTAAAAGCTTTTGCTCTTTGGAAGACACCATTAAGAAAACAAACAAACATGAATAGGGCAAAGCACAAAGTGGAAGAAAATATTCAAAATACGTATATCTGACAAAAGACTCATACTCAGAATATATGAAGAACTTTAACAACTCAGTATGAGAAAAAGCTCGATTAGAAAATGGGTGAAATATCTGGACACACCACAAAAGAGAATAGTATGCACCAGACCAATAGTGCACAAAGAGATGCTTGATATCGTTAGTCGTGGGGGGCGGGGGGGGCAGGGGTGACCAGGAGACCCGAGAAGAGACCGCGAGGCCGTCCGGGCCTAGGCACCCGGGCTCGAGCCCCACCAACTGAACCCGTGGCTGTGACTGTCCTGGGGCCACTCTAGAGAGATTCCCAGAGAGGCAGCGGGACTTGCCGAAGTCCCACAGGGAGACCAGCTGACTGGCCCACGGGGGAAGTGAAGCCGGGTCCTCACCTCGCTGGCCCAGGAATGCGGGGCTCAGACGGGAAGACTCTCCCCTGGCATCTCAGCGCACCTGTCTCCCTCCCATGCCCACCTGCCACCGGGTTGCGGAGTGCCCATCCCAGCGCCCACAGTCCTGCCAGAGGGGATGTGCCCCCTAGGGAGAAGCAGACAGCCCCAGCCAGGAGGCCCACGTCAACAGCGCAGACACACGGAGCCCCATGGAACTCCCAAGCGAGCCAGGGCAGACCACCTGCTCCCCGCATTGCAGACCCCCTCTGTTCTCCCACTGGTCCAGCCCCGCACGCGGCGCCACCTCATCTGGGGAAGAAGGAGAAAGTTACTACTGCGAAGAGTCAGGTCAGGACCCGGCACAAGTTAATTGTTCAGCAGGTAGCAGCCCGCTTAGGGTCTGTCTGTGTCCCCTGATGGCTCTTGGCTGCAAGGGTGGGATTCAGAGCAGGTCTCCACCCTGGGAGCCGGGGTGACAAGACCAAAGCTGCGCGGACTCTCGTGAGGCAGGTGACATGGCGGGAAGGCAGCTTCGGGACAGGAAGAGGAAGACGCAGACGGTGCTTGACAGGTAAATATTCCCAGATCCGGCCAGAGCTTTCCCATCCTTGGCCTTAAGGAAGTCGTGTGTCCAGCTTTTTCATTAATACTTCAGTTGTGCGGAGGCCGTTGCGTCCCCGCACTGACCCCGGCAGCCCTGCAACGGTGGCACACCCCGGCTGCCCAGGACTGGGCCCGAGACCCCACCCCTCCTGTTCTCCCTGACCCAGTGCCCCCCGAGAAGCAAATGTGGTGCAGCACCGGGACAACTGGCCATTGTTTACGGAACCAGAGCCCTGTGAGGCCTCCGAATAGCCCTTCCCTGGGGTCGCCCACCCCGGAAGCACTGCGATGTCTGTCCCGGTGCCTGGCACCGCACCCGGCAGCCACCTGTCTTCACGGAGCACGTCACTGAAGCGCAGTGGAAGGGAGCGAGGGGTGTGTCCAGGAGGAGGAGGAGGGTGGGAAAGGCCGGCGGGTGAGAACGCGGGACTCCCAGGCTGTGGAGGGAGAGTGAAGGGGAGAACCCTAGAGAGGGGTCTCGGCGCTGCCACCTCTGGACGGACGTCTGCAAGCGCACGCGGGACACGAGTGGGCATCGCACGTGCTCCTCAGGCTCCGAGGACTGAGTGACGGAACACGCGTAAACTCAGCACATGCCGACACGCAGCAGGCTGACCATTCCTAACGACCCGGGTGGTCCGCACCGTGTGGGGTCTCCCGCTGTGCCCAGGAGTGGCGCCGGCCATGTTTCCTTCCTTGCCAGCTTCCAAGCAGCAGCAGCCGGCCAGTGGGCAGCCAGCCACGGAGGTGATAAGGCAAGGTAGCCTTGAGTCCTGCGTGAGTCCACTCACTGTGGCCAGGAGCCAGCGTCCCCTGGCCGGGGGCTCTCAGGGCACTTGGGCAGCTCAGTGGGACCTGCAGAGGGTGAAACCTGAGGGCGCAGAGCACAGGTGGCCACTGGCTGGGTTTCAGGCCCCATCTGGTAGGCAATTCGCAGAGAGGAGGGCAGAGTTAGTGCTGTTGCCTTGGCAACGCTCTGTCACATTATAATGAGGCTCAGCAGTAGAAGAAGCCTCGCCTTAAAGCAGCACAAAGCTTATCGATTTGCTGGTGTCCCGAGGCAACCCAGCGGGAGAGGGGCTGCTTCCCTGGCGCTCGCTGGCCATCAGGAAGGCAGCGGAGAGGGGCTGGCGGGTGGGGGTGCCACAGCCCTGGGACCTGCTGTGCCCGCCCAGGAGCCAAGCCGGGCCCATCAACTGGGTGTCCACTGGGCCTCGTCCTGGGACAGCTCAGGGTCACCGGGCTGGCATGGAAAGGCGGGCGGCTGGCCCAGGCTAACCAGGGCCCTGGGACCTGGCAGCACGCACACCTCTACGTGGAGCCTCTGCCCCGGGCACAGACGGGCGGGGCTGGGCCTGAGCAGAGAGACGGGCCCCTAAGTCGGTCAGAGTGAGGGGTGAGGGCTGCAGGAACGAGTGCGAACATTATTAACTCTGACGGTGTAAAAATAACACCAGCGAGACAGACTCAGAGAAGCGAAAGAGGAGGGCAGAGGGAGAGACACGGAACACTGCCCAGCCTTTCAACACAGGACGTGGCCGGTACAGTAAAAATGGGGACGTGGGATAGAAACGTGGTTCAAGGCCACCACAGACCTTCGCTCGCAGTCTTAGCAGGTCCTTCCAGGAAGCAGGATCCCGTGCGGCAAAGATAACGAGCTTCCAATCAGCGTCTCAGGTTTACTCTGGTTTCCCTTCCTTCTTTAAAGTCAGGTAATATTTCTAAGTTGCGAAGAGCGGATAGGATGATCTCGCCGTCCACACCAGCGCCGCTCACCTTGGCCTCCTCACCTGTGTCCAGCCACGCACAGTTCCGGGCACTGTGCACGCGGTAGCTCCCCCCCTCCTCCCAGCACGGGGTGAGTGGGGCGCGGAGAGGGGACTTGCCCACGAGGGTCACAGCAGTCCCTGAGAGGCAGGGTGTGGGTGGGAACCCAGACACCAGGTTTCAGAGGCCACCATCACCTCCTCTGACCCCACGCACAGAAGAACGTCTGCACCGTAACCCCCGGTGCCAACAGTGCTTATTCTGGGGAGGGGCTGTTGTTGTTGTTAGTTCTTGTTTGTATTCTATTTTTTTAAAGCAATATAATAATGAGTCTGTGTGACTTTTTAAAAGCAGCTTTATTAAGATATAATTCACATATCATACAATTCACCCACTTAAAGTATACGATTCAATAGTTTTTGGTATATTACATTATTTACTTTTAAAATTCAGGCTATATATGTGTATATATAAAATAAAGTGTGCCATTTTTAGTGTACAGTTTAGTAACATTAATTACGTTCACCATATTGTGCAACCGTCACCACTATCTATTTCCAAAACTTTGTCATCACTCCTAACAGAAACATGGACCCATTGACTAATCATTCCCCGTCCCCCCTCCCGCAAGCCCCCAGCCTCTAATCCACTTTCTGTCCCTGTCGTTTGACTCCAGGTCCCCCACGTATGTGCAATCACACAGCATTTGTCCTTTGGCGACTGCCTTATCTCACTCAGCATGACGTCCTCGAGGTTCATCCGCTTCGCAGCATGGGTCAGACTTCCCCTCCTGTCGTGGCTAGTGGTCGGCTGGATGGTGGGCCACGTTGTCCATCCACGCGCTGATGGACACTCGGTGCCGCTGTGAGCAGGGAGTGCAAACATCTGTCCCCGTCCGTCCCTGCTGTCAGTGCCCGTGGGTTTATACCCAGAAGTGGAATTTCTGGGTCATATGGTTGTATAATTTAAAAAATAAAACAATTCTTGAAATGCGGTCAGTGTGACTAAAAGAAAAAAGTAAAGTAAAAAAACTAAAAACAATTCTTGCTAAAATCGGACCCTAGACCTAGTCCACCTGAGCAGTCAGTGCGGCCTGCCTTCCCCGCGGGGAGGAACACAGCCTCAAGGACTGGGGCGCGCACGCCAGCTCCTCGGGAGGTCCACGTGTGTCCCTGTTTCCTCTTCTGGACACAGTGGATGTCAGCAGCGCCTCAGAGCAGGAGCACGAAGGCTGAAGGAGAGGCGTGGGGTGCCGGGTGTGCCGAATGTGGTCAATGCATCCCAGAACCTTCCCTGGAGACCTTTGAGTTTGCAAAATATTTTAACTATTCCTACATTTGATCTTCTCAACAGCCTGTAGGACACGAATTACTCGCACCGTTCATTCCCATTCTGCAGATGTGGAAACTGAGGCTCAGAGAGTCGCTCCCTGGGAGAGCCAGGACAAGACACCAGCCCCTCCAGCATCAAATAGTGTCCTCTCCAGTCCCTGCTGCCTCTCTCAGTGACCATGGTGCGGCCGAAAGGCCGAGGGGCTTACTAACAGCTTTCCTTCTTTCTACGACGGTAAGAACACCTGGGGTAACAAAGAAAGGGTGACTGGGTAGAGAGAAAAAGAACTCCCCACAGCCCCACCCTTTGTTTCTCCCAGCACCATCTCATCGCAGAACCTCAGGGGCCGTCTGCCTAGCACGCTCCAGGAGCTCTCTCTGCTTAAACCCCCCTCCCCCAGGGGTGAGAAGCCCACCCTTGTTTCCCCTGGTTGCAGCTCTGCTCTTGGGGCTCAGAGGACAGAGTCACAGCAATGCACCCCTGAGAGTGAAGGCCACGACACCCCCACACCATCCTCTCTTCTCAAGGTGCCTATGCCCAGCTCCTTCGCCCAGTGCCCAGAGGACCCTCCCAGATGCTGGGCAGTGTGGTGACAGGGGCAGAAGGTGGCAACTAGTCCTTGCTCTGGAACTCTCTGGGTGGCCAAGGTGACTGATTCATCCCTGGTCCCAGCATCCTCATCTAAGACATAGGAGGGTTGGACCACGTCCTCCCTGGCAGCTCTGCCATCTGCGATTATGGGGTGTGGAGCCTCTCGCCATCAGATATTTTCTTTATAGAGTTTATTTTTCAAAGACTGAAAACTAAACTAAGGGGGAGCAGATAAGAGAGGCGTCTAAATATGAATACCGATTGCAACCTTATCTTCTCAGAAAACAGAGGTGCTTGGGGACACTGCCCCCCAAATGGAGAATTTAAATGGAAAATGTGGCCCCCAAGACCAGCTCCCTTGGTCAAAGGCTTTGAGTACGTGTGCAAGGAGGGCAGAAGGTGCGAGGGCAAGAGAAGGAAGAAGGGGGAGCCCCTCTCCACCCCAGCTGGAGGGTGGTCTCTAGGCCAGGGGCGAGGGGTGGGTATGAAGACAGGCCAGGCCCAGGGAGATCTGGAAGCCCCCCGACCTGGTGGGAGAGCTCCTCTCCTAGGCTCCTGGTTCCAGCAACGCATCTGGGGCAGTTAGAGCTGTGTCACAACCCAATGCAGGACGACAGGGACTCTTACAGGACGTGCATATCCGTCCCCTCAACACAGACAGACCCTCATCCCTAGCCTGCCTGGGGGCAGGACCCCAGCACCCAACGCCTGTTCCCTGGTCAGCTCATGCTGACCACCCCACCAGCACAGATGACCTGGGTTCCAGCCCTGGCTTCTTCCCCTGACCCCTGCTCCTGGAGACATCCTTCCTGACTCTGAGCCTCAGTTTACTGCCTTAACGGTGACTGCTAAGGATCTGTTCAGCTTCATCTCCTGTAACTCCCGGAGACACGAAGACTTTCCATTCTAGACCCGCCACCAGCTGTCATGCCCCCTCTCCTCTCTGTGGTCCACTGGCTGTCTAGAGGCCCGGTCCCGGCGCTGGCCGACCCCCTGTCCCCGTCCCAGGGACCCGGAGCCCGCCTGCTTCAGCCGGCCAGGATGGAGTTCTCTATCCCATTCAATTTCCCCCGCCTTTTTGATGTCACATCCTGTCCCAGCCTGCTTCCCCGCCGGCGCCGCCGCCCTCCCCCTCCCCGCGCGATCGAAGCGCGGGTCCCTCGCGCCACCCCCGCCCCCGCCCCTTCCCGAGCAAACTTTTGGCACCCACCGCAGCCGAGCGCGTTCGTGCTCCGCAGGGCGCGCCGCGCTCCGCCAATGCCAGGCGCGCGGGGGAGCCATTAGCAGGCAGGGGAGAGGAGGGCGCAGCCCGCGCCCAGCCCAGCCCAGCCCTGCCCAGCCCTGCCCGGAGGCAGACGCGCCGGAACCGGGACGCGATAAATATGCAGAGCGGAGGCTTCGCGCAGCAGAGCCCGCGCGCCGCCTGCTCCGGGTGCTGAATCCGGGCGCCGGGGACACGAGCCAGCGCCGCCGCTGGAGCCCGCGGAGCCGGAGCCCCAGCGCGTCCGCGTACACGCAGCCGCCGGCCGGCCAGCACCCAGGGCCCTGCGCGCCAGGTCGTTGGAGGTGGCAGCGAGACATGCAACCGGCCCGGAAGCTCCTCAGCCTCCTCTTCCTCATCCTGATGGGCACTGAACTCACTCAAGTACGTGCATCCAACGCCATTTTCCTCCCTGCCAGGCGCCCAGCCCGGCCCCAGGGGAGCCCGGCAAAGTCGGGAGCGGCTCAGCGACCCCCTGAGCCCCCTGCCCCAGCGCCCAACCCCGGGATTGGGGAGGGGGCCAGAGTGCCCTGCCGGACCTGGGTGGGAGGGCCGGTGCAGGCTGACCTGAGGCTGTGCTCCCTCCAGCCCCGGGGCCCAGTGGGGCTGCACAACTGCCCCCCACTCCCTGCTAAGTTCAAAGGGCAGCCCGGGGGTCTTTGGCTGTTGTCATCTTGGGGGAAGCCTGAGAGCCATGCAGCCAAGCCCCCAGGCATTCTCAAAGGTAGAGGGACCTAACTCCTTCCCTCCAACACACACCCCTCCCTTTGGACACAATGCTGCCCTTGGGGCTCCCAGGCGGTGGGAATTGCGCCTCCAAGACCTGCCTGGAAGGGCAGGCAGGTGCGGGCTGGGGTGCATGGTCTGCTTAATGTGGAGGGCGTGGGGGCTGTGACCACATGCACCGCAGGAGGTGTGAGTGACAAGTCCGGATGGCTCTGCTGGGGACCGCCCGGGCTTCGCCTGAACAATGTATCAATAGAGAACGTGTCTCTGGTTGGTATTCTCCATTTTAGAAATGCATCTTAGGGCTGGCAGGTCTGGGAGGAGGGGAAGGGCTGTCTGGGAGCGCTGAGCTGGGGGTGCTGCTTTGGCATCAGGGTACACGGAACAGCCTGCCAGCTCCTGGAGCCCGGCTCCTCGAGAGTGACATTAAAATGCCCTTTCGATGGTGCCACTGTGCCACGCTCTGAGCTGGGGGACTCCGGCCCTTTGGAGTTGCAAGTCCAAGCGGTGGGCAGCCAGCACCTTGGCGCCAAGCTCCAGTCGCCACAGCTGCCCTGACCCTCCTTCCCTCCCTCCCTTCCTCCCTCTCTCAGAATAAAGGAGGAAACAAAGGAGAGAAGATGGGAGGGCCAGAGAGCAAGAGAAAGACCACTAAAGAGAAGACGCTGGAACAAGCTCCCCTTGTTTTGCCTGGAAGCCCTTGCTGGCTCCCTGGCTCTGCCCAGGAGTGCAGTCCAAACCCCGACCCCACAGTGGCGTTCTGCCATCCCGCTTACCCTCAAAACCCACTGCCCTGTGCTGCCCAGGCAGTCGGGCAGTCCCCCCTAAGGAGGTTCTGCATCGCCTCCGGGAGATAAGTTTTCTTGGCCCCGGGAAGGCCTGGGCGAGGAGTGGTGGCTGTGCCCCGTGGCTGGACAGAGGCATGTATGCTTGTGTGCACACACAGATGAGCACATGCCTGCAGAAAAGAGCCAAGCAGGTCCCTAGGGGTGGCACACTGCCCTGCAAAGGGCGATGCCTGTGTCTTATGGAGACATCTTGGCAAAGAGGTGCTGGTTCTGGGTGGCCCTGGAAGTGGCTGTCCCCAAAGACTCTCTAAGCCTTACTGGCTTCTTCCTTCCAGGTACCCCTAAGCCTCCGTTCCCAGACCACAAACTGCTTTTCCTCCATAAATTCTCCTCTTTGTGTCTTTTTAAAGATCCCCTGTTCTGGGGAGAAACTTTTGGTTCAACTTCAACTAGAAGCTTTGTCTCAGTGGTGAAAATGTTTGCCTATCATGCTGAAGGTGCCGGACATCCGAACCTCAGCCTGCCCTGCGCACAGCTGCACCCTCGGGCTCCGGAGTCAGGGCCAGCGGGATGCCTTCAGGACCCTGGTCAGCTCCCCGGCCCGCAGCCTCCCCTGGGTCAGGCAGGGAAATGACGTTATTTTCTTTGTTTGCCTCAAGATCTCTCAGGGGCTTGGGGTTCCTCAGCTCAGCCAGGAGACACCTCCCACCCTTGCCTCGTGGCTCTACCCTCCCTGGGCCAGCCTCTGGAAGTTCTGGGCCAGCCTCTGGAAATCATGCTTTCAGAATTTCGTGTTGGAGGCTGATTATCCCCAGTTGTGGTGGAATTTTGGAGGAAAGTCTCACTCGTTAAAATCGCTTCAGGCTTTTTGAGTCTATGAAGGGGTCAGAGGGTGGCTGGCTTGGCGACCAGCTCCTGAGGTCCCGGCTACCCTGGTCCACTTGTGTGGGCCCCACTGGAGCTGAGCCAGGCGACTCTCACCTTTAGCCGGGAAGCCAGACCTCTAAGGCGGAGCCTGGGATCGGGAGTAGGTGTGGGTGCAGGACTGGGCTACTCTGAATATGAAGCTGTTCCGGACGTCCAGACCCAGGAATCTTGCTTTCTGTATCCCAGAGTGATTCCTTGCCTGGTGCCTTGAGCAATGCGCTCGCATTTGTGAATGAATGAAGCAACACCCTTGGGCTGCAGGAAGGGTGATTGAGCTGTCTGGGTCTGTCTCCCACAACCATTGCAGGTAAATGGCTCCCCACAGCCACACTCTTGCTTCTAGGCCCTCCAAGGGACGTGGTCACACCGTTCCAGGGCCACTGTTTCTAGATTAGCATGCATCAAATGGGAACAAGTTGGAAACGTGTGGCTTTTACCTGCACTCAGTAAATGCTGCTTGCAGGACTCAGGCAGACAGGCGGGGGGAGTGGAGCACATGGCAAGGCCATCTGTTCTCCTGACAGCTTGCTTACGATGAAACACTCAGTCCAGTGCCAGCCGTTGATTGATGGCCTACTACGTGCAAGGCTGTGGGGCCAGATGAACTTTTTCCTCAGCCAGAAAGACATTTTACCTGGTCTTGCTTTGTGGTTTGCAGTAAGATGCTGGCATGTCGTGCCTTTTGAGAAGCAGGGTGCAGTGGCATCTATCAAACTTCCTGACCAGGAAGCTGAGGGGTTGATCTCTCAGCCCTGAGGGGCTGGGGCAGGGCAGGGGCTCCAGCCCACCTCAGCCTCCCCTTCAGAGAGAATCTTGTCCCTTGTACGCAATGGTGTGAAAGGAGCTCAGAAGCTCTGCAGAAATGACCTTGAACCCAGTTGTCTTACTCTTCCCCTGATCCCACCAGGCACTGGCTGGGTGACTTTGAGAAAGGCGCTTAACCTCTCTGAGCCTGAGCTTCCCTCTCTGTGAAGCAAGGAGGATTAATGTAGATGATTCTCTAAGATATCTCCCTACTGCAAACCCCCAATCCTATCCTTTCATTTGCTCACTCATCAGCTCCTCGAACAAGCCATGCTTGGCTACCAACTGGTTGGATTTAACTCAGTCAGATCTGGGCTTATGGTGCTGAATGGTCCAAACCCTTGCGGTCGGGCATCTGGGGTGAGCGTGCTTTGTGGGAAGACCTGAGGCTCTGCCGTGATTGTTTGTTTCTGTGGTGCAGGAGCTGCGTGCACCACGTGCTCTGGGCGGGAGAGGGGGAGTGAGTTCTGTCTCGGGGCTGGAGAAAGCCTTGGAGAAGGAGTGATGTTCGATCTGGGGCCAAGGTTGCATCTTGGTCCGCTAGTGAACCCAGGCAAAGAGGACAGGAGTGGGGGCTGCACACAGGCTGCGGCAGGAAGGAGGGCCGGGAAACCTTGACCCTCATACCCAATGCTCAGCACATGTTTGTTGAGGGTATTTGATTCATTTTAAGACTGAAGTGGAGCTCTTCTCACCAGCAACTCACACCCTAGGCTGGGCATGGCCTGTCTCGATGATGTGACGTCCTGCATACCTCGATGGCGGTTCAAGCTATAAATGAACACAGACTTGAGTGCCAACTCTTACTGAGGTTCCTGTTCGCCTTCAGGCTTTATTGAGTGACTACTGTATGCTTGGTCTCAGAGTTGTGTGAGCTGTTTGCTGTCTAGGCACCTGCACAGGGACACGACTAGCCCTGGAAGGTGTTTGGGGAGGTGTGTGCTGGTGCCAGGTGTGGACAGGGCTTGTGGAGACAACAGGGGAGGTGACACTGACGGAGCCTCTCAGAGCCCCCGTGGGGCCCGTCACTCCCAGTCTATTCTCTCATCCTCACATTCTGCTCGTTCTAGAGCAGAAGACCTAAGTCTCTCCCCTGGACAAACGGGATGAGAAAAAAAGGCTGAATGTTGTGACGTGCTCCAGCCTGGGCTTGGGCCTGGTGGTCCCACTCAGCTGCCCTGTCTACCTGCCAGCTCCCCTGCCGCCAGCTTTAGGGCCCGCATCTGCCTTGGACGTGCTGGAGGGAGAGGGCGTCTGCAGAAGGGGGTGGTGGGATTTTCCTAGTGATTTCAGGATGCAGGAAATGTTCTCGGTGTTTGCACTGAAGTCAACCACTGCCTCTGGGGCCAGTGACTCCTCTGGACGCACAAAGGCTGTTCCCGGGGAAAGGAGCTCCGTGCTCCCCGGGCCGGCCTCGCTGGTGGGGAGGCTCCAAGACACGGGGGCACTGGCTGTAAATCCTGCGCAGGAGGCAGCTGCTGCATCTCCTGAAGCAATTTGCTTCTCATCCCACTGACTTCAACGTTCCCCAATCAAAAGAAGGTAATTTTCTGCCTCCAGTCGTATTTATTACTAAAGTTATCAGCCCTGTAATCAGTATTAACATCACCGTGTAAAGTAATACAAAACTAATTACTAGCTAAACTGAATTAGATACATGGCAACTGTGAGCCGGGCTGACGGGGACAGCGGCCAATTCTCAGCCCTGAACGATGGGCCACCAGAGCTGTTCACGCTCAGAAACCAGTGCTGTGAGGTCACTGCACGGGCGGAGCCACTTGCAGTTGTCAGGCTGCCCCGCTGGCATTGCGGTAGGACCGAGGGGAGGGGAGGAGAAAACAGCCAAAATGAGTATCTCTTTAACTGCCTGGAGTGAAGGTCCCGGGGATGTCACCAATAACGAGGGCTAATATTCTTTGAGTGTTGCTGTGTGTCAAACTCCGTGCCAGGAGCCTCATAGTCCCAGAGCCCCAGGCCACTGTCCTCACTCTTGCCACAAGACACTGAGGCTTGGGTGGCGACACCATCTGCCCCGTGACCCAGCAAATTAGTGATGACCCCAGGTGCAGTCCTAGGACTGCCTGACACTCGGGAAACCTGAGTTCAGGTACTTGTTAAGACAGAGAGAAAATAAAAAGAAAGCAGAAAGCAGCTCAATGTCGCCAAGCACCAGTAAAACGGAAGGGCCTGGTGCGGTCGTGCCCGTTGCCAACCTCTGCAGGGCTTCCTGGAGAGCCACTTAGCTGTGTTTGTCTAACTGTGGCCAAATGCTCTGCCGCCGCTGGCCTGGAAGATTGGCTTTCAAAGGGGCGGCAGCAGGTGGGAAAGAAGGGGTGTGGGATGGGGGCCGGGCCTCAGTCTCCCCCCACCACCATGGATCAGTGACTCTGGGCAGGTCCCTGCAGCCCTGGGAGGTGGCGGGTGTCTGCAGGTGCCTGCTGGGGCTCCTCACCTTGCTTCTCCCAGGCGGCGTCGTGTGAGGGGCTACACAGGGCGTGTCCCAGCATTTGCTTGGTGACTTGAGATCCCAGAAGAACCAGGACGTATGTACTGAGCTCAGGTTGCCTTGCGCTAACTCTCTAAATGCCTGTGGCTCTAGCGACATCCTTTGTTGCATTTGGCACATTTTGCACAATTCCGGGGAAGACAGTGTGGCCAACGTGAAGAGAATGTGCCGAGAACATGTGTGATCCGCCTTCGTGTGTGGCTGCTCCTTGGGGGAGGGTTTCTCTTCCCTCTTCTTCTGCGCGACGTTAAAGCTCATGGCCGCGGCCTGGGTCACAGCTGCTGACGTGGCTCCTTTGGCCTCAGATGCTGTTTAAGACGCGTGGGCTTACCTGCAAGCTTGCTCCACAAAGACGCCCGGCAGTAGGGACGCAGCCTGCGTGCTCCTCATTACAGTTCAGTGACATCTAAAGTCCGCTCAGAGAGTGAGTAAATACGCAGAATGGAGACTGAGGGGTCCAGGGCAGAGATCCCAGCCCCAGTCCGGTCAGCAGGTTAACGGCGCTTACCCGGGTGGTCACCTGAAGCAACCCCGGCCCATCCCGTAGTTTTAGCAGGGCTGCAAGTTGCCCTCGGGGCTTTAAAGCTCCCAGCGGAGATTTCTCTGTTCACAGAATGGCTCTCAGGGTGGTTCTGAAAGGTGCTTCAGGTGACGCTTTGAGCATCTGAGGGTCAAAGAGAGAACACAGGTGTGTCATAAATAGCTTTACTCAGTGCACCCCCAGGGTGTCGTATTCAGACAGCACAGCCGGACTCAGAGAAACGGGGAGCCAGCCATTTGTCCACAATGCGGCCTTCAGGTATGTGAGTCCCTGTGCCCCTGCCTCCCCCAGCATGCCCACGCACACGCATGCACACGAGCTCCCGTTCCCGGGGCCTCCCGGCCTCAGCGTCCTGCCCCATTGATTCCCAGGCTGAGTCAGCATGCGAGGCGACGGGGGGGAGGGTGTGGAAGGAGCTGGGTCTCCTATTCCATAAGCAACATGAAGGATCATAAAACAGGAGACTTCAGAGACAGCACCAATGTTTGTTAGCGGTCGCTAAGGAGGTTTCTGAGGCCGAGTCCCAGCTGAGCAGAGGGCGGGGCGTGTGTGCCGGGGAGCCCCCCTTGTGGAGGCCGAGCGTCCTCCGAGGCAGGTAACTTAGTCTCCAGAACGCAGCCCTACGCAGACGCTGCGTCCTCTGCTACTACCCAGCCAGACGCTGGGGCTGACCCGCGGATGCTTGCATGATGGCGCCATCTTTTCATTCATGTCGGGACCAGTTGCTTATTCCACAGAAGCTGGACTGTCCTTCACAGTTAGCTGTGGCGAGTCCCCTCCCCCGGACAGCAGGAAATGGATGCTCGTGGGGCCCCTGAAAACCACGAGTTCAGTCCAGAGGGGCACGTGTCTGCTGAGTTATCTTGTCCCTGTCCCACTCTCAGAGCCGGACCCTATTTCTACTGGGCAACCAAGAGAACAGGGAGCTGTGGCTTCCACGGTCTGGCCGAGAGCCAGTCTGAGGCAGCATCCGTGGGAGCTGCATGGAACTTGCCAGAAGAGGGAGCGGAGGGGGTGTGCAGCATCCAGTGTGGGCAGGGCCATGGGCAGTCAGCTCCCTGGATGGACAGAGCAGTAGGACTGACAGCCAGAAACAGGCAGATTGTGCCTGGATGGGAAAAACTGTCCCTCGTGACAGCCATGGGACAGCGGGGTGCTCTCCCTAGGGGGAAGTGGCTCCAGGTCACTGGGGGCCTTGAAGAGAAGGACCAGCCCTCGGAGGAAGCCAGGTCCTGGGCTGGCCTGCCCTTGCTAGCTGTGCTGACAAACCCCATGCCCTGGCCGGGAGCCAGGCCAGGACAAAACCTTCTCACGGAAAGGGAGTGAGGAGCAACGATGCCCTCACCAGTTTGTGAGCCCAGAGGCCATGGAGGAGGCAGAATGATGGGGACATTTGGCACTGACTGCCCACGGTGGTCTTCCGCGGCTGCTGGGAGAGGGTGCTTGGGGTTGGCTCCTCGCAGGCTGCCCTGCTCAAGACCAGGTCCTTTCTCAGCTCCGAGAAGGAAAGAGGCACATCAGGGTGGCGGAGCAGGGGGCTCCACGTGGGAGATCTCTCTTCTCCCCAACTCTTTCTCTCTCTCCTTCTCTCTCCTCTCTCTCTCTCCTTGCCCCCTCGAGCTATTTGAAAATAGCTGGAGGACAATATGTATATTTTTAAACAGCAAAGGGGCATCAGCACTTTGTCCTTTGGGATGTCCCCTTGCCAGGGAGCATCAGGGAGTTACCCAGAGACCTGCTTCTCTCCACGCGCCACTCCTGGCTTGGGGCCCTGTGGCCTTGCGGTTCTGATCGTGAGGCGGCGGCAGCTAGAGGCACCTCCCAGCTCCCGGCGTGGCTGTTGTAGGGCTTCCCGAGGTGGTTCTCTAACATGCCGTGAGTGTCTGTCTCTGGTGGGGACGACAGAGTTTTAGGCAGGAGCATCCCTCAGGGTTACATAACACCAGCCCTCATTCTCAGAGCCGTGAGCGCCAGGGCTGTGGAGGCTGGTGTTCTTGTTTTCACGTGCGCTGATGAATCTGTGCAAAGCCCATCGGGGTCGGGGCCTATAAGGGGCTGGCGTGAGGACAGAGACCAGGCCAGTCTAACGTGGCGTGGCAGGTGACCTGGCGCTGCAGGCGGGACAGGACATCCCACAGACTGGGTGGCCAAGGGCCCAGGAATGCTCTGGCAGAAATGTCTTCCGGTGGGCCTCTGTGCCCAGGGAACTGTGCAGGTGGCCAGGGCTTCTGTGGCCTTGCAGACCATGTCACTTCTGGGATTCACGAGACTCGATGGTGGCCACCACATCTGAGAGACGGGGTGCTGCCATGTTTTGGGCTTGGCTCTGGAAGCTCTCACCATTTGACCTTGGACAGACCTTGTTACCTTTCTAAGCCCGAGCGTCCTCATCTGTAAAGTGGCGTCGACAGCAGCACCGCCCCTGGGCTTCGGTGAGGATTAAGCGACATCATGCATGGCTAATCCCCAGTGTGGTGTGGGGCGCGGCGCCGGCTCCGTCAGTGTTATTATGATCATTCAGAGCGGCAAGTATAAATGCGCCTTTGCTTCAAGAGAAGTCGTGTGGAAATTGGGATTTAAATTCCTCTTTAGGAACACTATGGATGTGCCGATGCCATAGATCCCTTAATCCAAATACCTTCATTCTTCAGCAATCCATGACTTGCTTTTGGAATGCCATGCAGCCTTCCAAATCACATTACACTCCTCCTCTCTGATGTGATGCCCCTCTCAGAAGCATTAAAGACAGTAGTCACTCCCTCCGAACCACAGATTTCAGAAACTGGATAGGACTTCGGTTTGAGATTAGAAGAGTTGGAAGTGACTTAACTAGAACCTCCCAGCACAGTAGAACAGCACAGGCGCAGCTTAGTGCAACACAGTTGCAGGTCAGAGCAGCACAGGTGCAGGTCAGTACAGCACAGTTGCACGTCAGAGCAGCGAGGGTGCAGGCTTGAAGCTGGAAGCCAGTGCTGTGTCCCCTGCACATCCTGTTCTAGCCATACATTCCACGGGGGTGAGAACTGTATATCTATTCAGTTCTCTATAAGCATTAAAGATAACGGCTAGGATTTAAAGGTGGGGGGGGATCATCTTTTCCTTCCATTACTCTAAAAATCCTTTGACCTTAGTTCCCAGAGATCTTAGGAATAACAAAGGCTGATTCACATTTTTTAGCAAGTTCAATGTGAGTCACCCGAAACCACATTTTTAAAAGAATGCTTCTCAGCCGTGCCTTGGGGAACCATACACCCTCTGGCTGCACGACAGGACGTGAATTCAGGAGAAATACGGGAGGGGGTTCAGCTCTCCAGGCCATGCCTTAGCTGCCTGTCCCCAAGAGAGGTGGAGAGAGTCCCTGGGCCAGTGGGATGGAAGCTGGCTCTTCGGTCCCTGGGCCTCACTGGCTCCAGCGGTTCTGCTGAGCCGCACGCAGCTTCCGTACTGCAAGCTACCTGGATCCCACGTCCTCCATTCAGAAGCCCAGCCAAGTCGGTGCTCTCCAAATTCAGAGCACCAATTCCAAATCCTGTGCGACATCACTGACGTAAGGTCAAATTGTAAGTTCTTCAAGGTCAGGAGAGTTTATTTTATTTTCTTTTTTTCAAGTAGCAAGGCCCATTACTTCAGAAAGGAGAGTTTTTAAATTATTATCATTCTTTTTATTTACCCATCTGGAACGTACCCTTCCTAGAATGTAGCTCCCGTTGCTGGGAGTTATTTTTATATCCAACAATACCTCTTCCACATTTGCACATCTGCACCAACAGCACCTCTTACTGATGGCCTGCAGCCAATGGCAGCTCTAGAGGGAGGTGGCAGAGGTTTCTGGGGACATCAAATCTCATTTTGAATCCAAGCTCTGTCATGCGTTTCTGCCCAAGTCACTTAGCTGAGGTACTCACTGCACCTGTTTTGTCTTCTGCAAAGTCGGTGACAATGCGCATCACCCCATCAGGTGCCAGGCTTGTTCCTGCACCCAGTCATTTAATCCACATAATGCCCTGGAGGGGAAAGGTGCTATTATTAAACCCATTTTGCAGATGGGGGACTGAGGCTCAGGGAGGCTGATGAATTGGTGTGAGGTCTCACAGAGCCGCACCTGTAGGCAACGTTTCTGGCAAGGCCTCTCTGGCAAGGGCATCTCCGGTTGGGTCTAGGGGAGTTTGGGTTCAGGCACAGTGCCCAGCTGCGGGAAGTGCCTGGGAATGTCATCATCGTGTTGGTGTTGCTTCTGTTCTGGGATTTATAGCACACTGTACCCCACATCTTGCACATAGTGGGTGTTTAAATTATCTGTGGCTTCTGAGAGGACCTGAGAGTGTTTTGGATTGGATTGGGTTGGATCGGAAATCGTTCCAACAAAATAAGCGTTCCTTGTCTTTCTGTCGTGGGAAGCGGGTGTGAGGGATTTGGGCAGGCAGGCGAGGCTTGTGGCCCCCACTCCGTGTTGAATATGCGTGGCAAGAGAAGGGAGGTGGAGACCGGAACCGGCGGCCAGGTGCTGCCCGGGCTCGGCGGTTCTGCGAGCCGAGCCTGCAGTGCCAGCCTGCACTGGGAGATGGCGCCCTTCCCCAACAGTTGGGCTGTGCTGGCGCCCAACCTGCCCCTGCCCGGCCACTGACTGCGCGCCCCGTCGGGAAAACGCGGGGGCCCCTTGGCCAGCGGGCCTCACCCCAGCGCTGGGGCCAGGCGGTGACTGGAGGCCTCTCTGCGCATAGGGACCGCGCACAGAGACAGAAACGCCCAGGAAAGTGGCGTTCTTCTTAGGCAGGTGCCGGAGAGGCTCCCTGTCTTTCAAAGCCCATCCAGGAAGGGAGATTAATTTTCACCCAGGCAGAAAGAGTGCAGTGAGTGATCCGGGGATTCTTTCCTTCCCAAATGGCTGGGAGAGCTTAATGGAAGGCCTGGAGGAAGCGGCTTTCATCTCCGATTAGGAGCCTTCCGCAAATTCGAAAGCCCAATTAAAGCGCTTGACCCGGTGGGGCCTGTGCGCGCGGTGAGACCTACACGCCCAAGTCCTGGCCGAGGAGGGCTGGGAAGAGGGCAGCTCGTGCCAGCCCGCCCTGCCCTGGGGCCTGGGCACCGCGACTTGGGCTCCAGCCCTGCGAGGGACCCAGGGAGCCAGTGGGACACCCCCAGCCCAAGCCCCTCAACCCCAGACCCCAGGTCCTCGCCACACTCCCCTGCAACCGCGCATCCAGGTGGGTGCGGGGAATGCCCCGTTGGCGCCCTTCTGCCCCAGGCCTCGGGGCACCGCGGCTGCCTGCCCGGTTCGCAGGAGTGCCTTCCCCTTTGCGCGAAGCCCTCCACCCAGCTGGCGCTGGAGACCCCTGCGGGGCCCGGGGCTACCTACTTTCGGAGCCGCCCAGAGCCCCCCTCCCGGCTGAGCTTCAGCGGGCGGCCCGGGCTGGCTGGGAGCCCCGCGCGGAAGGTTAGAGGGCAGCCTCTGCGGGCAGCCCTCGCCCACAGCGGGTCCCCGGGGGCGGATCTGAGACGGGTGCGATCGTGAGGGCGGGGCAGTCCGGGATGGAGGGCAGTGCGCCCAGCTGGGTGTTTTATGATCCGGGGCCGGTGGTTTGTCTCTCCCCGGGTCACCCCATCCCAACTCCTCGGCGGACCGGGTTTGCAGACCTCGCTACCAGCAGCCAGGGGGCGGCGGGGAGCCGGAGCGAGGAAAAATCCACCCATTTCTTGGGCTGATTGCGTCGGCCGCCGCCCGGCCGTGTCTCCGCCTCCCGGCCGCGGCCCCCGCGCGCAGCCCGCGCAGCGCTCAGAGCCGGGCGGCCCTTCCCGGCGGCGGCGGCGGACGCGAAGGGACGCGGCGGGCGCGGGGCGCGGGTCGGCGGCGCGGGGCGTTGGGGACACGGTCGGGCGGCGCCCACCCTTCTTGGCGCCCGGGGGCGGCGCGGCGATGGCCGGGGCGCGCGGGGCGGCGGCGGCGGCGGGCGGTCGGCGGCGGGCGGAGGGGGCGCGGGAACACAGCCGGGCGCCCCTGCCCGCCGCGGTGCCCGCCGCCTGAAGGCTGCCCGGGCGCGGGAGCCGGTGCCAGCTCGGCGCGGGCGCTGGAGGCGACTCGAGGCGCGATGTCGGTGCCGCTGCTCAAGATCGGGGTTGTGCTGAGCACCATGGCCATGATCACCAACTGGATGTCCCAGACGCTGCCCTCTCTGGTGGGCCTCAACACCACCAAGCTCTCGGCGGCCAGCGGCGGGACGCTCGACCGCAGCACTGGCGTAAGTGCGCCCGCCGCCCTCCTTTGCGCGGCCCCCTCCTCCTTCCTCCGCGCGAGCTCAGGGCCGGCGTCCGCCGCGCGGGACCGAGGAGCCCTGGCAGGCGGCTGGGAGCCGGGCGCAGGGCAAGGGCAGGGGGCGCGAGCCGGCCCTCGGACCCTGCTCCCCACGCCCCCAGCCCAGGCCGTTTCCCCGCCACTGCGCCCCTGGGGCGACGCTTCCTTGGCCCCGTCCCGTCGCCGCCGCGGGGCTGGGAAAGCCTGCCCAGGGGCTCAGGGGCTTGGAGCCCGCATTCACTGATAAGCCCCTCCTTGTAAAGGTTAGGAAACTGAGGCTGGGGACTTGGGGACTTGTCCAAGGTCACTCAGCAAGTAAGGGGTGGAGCCGCCGCTGGACCCCAGCCTGGGCTCGGTCCAGCCAGGACTCTGAGCCCGCCCTACTTTAAAACCAGGCCGGACTCGCCGGAGTGGGGCCCCGGTCGGGTGGGGTCCGGAGCCGTGCCTTCACTGGCGTTCCCGAAGTCCCGAGGCGCCCTCCCTTCCCTCCCCATTGCCATAGCCCGGGTTTGTCGGGGTCCCCTTGGAGGAGGGTGCACGGGGCTGGGCCCGCCCCCGGGAGCCATGCCTTGCTTGCCCCCTGCCTTTGCCTTCTGCGCACCCCTTTCTCCGCACCCCTTTCTCCCAGCCTCGGAAACTGAAATCAATCGCTTCTTCCCCTTCTCAAGCCGAGGGGGAGGGGAGCGGTGGCCAGGGCCGCTCCTGGCAGAGCTAATTTAGATGGCTGAAGAGGAGGCTGAGCTGAAGCCACCCACCCTGAGGGCCGCGCCCTAAGGGTCCCGCATTGGGAAAAGGGCAGCCACTGGGGAGGTTCCCCCGCCCCAGACCACTTCCCCGGAGCTGAAAGGAGAGGTGAAGGACACCATCCCCGTCGCTCTCTCTTTCTGCTGCCAAAGGCTCAGTGCCCTTAAGGAGGTCTCCATGCTGTGACCCCCTCCTAAGACCCTTCCTAGGGCCACCTCCCCTGCTGTTTCAGGAACTGCACAGTACTTCCTCCATGATGACTTTGTTCCCTGCCTCTAGGTCCTGAGCATCTGGGGTTGGAAATGAATGAAATTAAATATACCAATACTATAGATTCTCTCCGCCCAACTTCTCCTCCCTGTCCCCATGCTAAAAATAGCAGGGAGGTGACCTGCTGCCACTGGAGAGGAATGTGCTTGGAAACAGCAGGCAGGCTGTGGGGGGCAGCGGCACGGTGTGGGGTGTATGCTCAGAGAGGATTGAGGGCTTGGCGCCCGCCCTGTGTACCTGGCAGGCAGGACTACCTGAGCTGGGTGGAAAGGTGGAACCAGCCACACACAGCTCTGTGGTTTCTTAGTGGTTTTTGGGCAAACCTCAGGAACTGAGGTTGAGGGTGACCCCTGCAGAACATGTCACCAGCAATTGGGTGACAACCACCAAATGGCTTGTGGGTGGGAGCCCGAATGGACTTGGAAGCCCAGTGTTTTCTCGGGGCAGTCTGTGCCAGGCAGCCAGCAGGAAGGTTGTGTGGCTCGTGGTCATTGCAGCTCCCAGCTCATAGGCCGCTGGGTCTGGGGCTGTTACAGCGGTTGCTTCATCTCTAAGTGTCAGGGGAGGGACAGCAGAGTGAGGCTCAGCTGCGCCAGCCACCCATTTGCCTTAAGGGGAAGAGCCCTTATTTCTGAATCAGTGCCTGCTGTGAGGCACCAGCCGCTGGCTTCCACCCAGCTGTGGCCCCTGGCTGTCCCTCCCACTCCCCACATACCAATTTGGTCAGATGCCAAAACTCCAAACGCCCCTTGGGTTGCACTTGAATTTAAAGAAATTTAAAGAGTCACACCTCTTTGACTTCCTTCTGGCCCTGGGCACCCTAACGGGAGACCTCTGTCTCTTTGTAGTCAGGGACCCCTTTCTTTCCTCTGCGTCAGAGCATGTCTTTGGACCATTTCCTTGTGCCTTCTCCCTGGGGTTGGATGTAGACAATCTCCCTGGCCGTTATCTCGGTTGCACCACCTGATGGTCTCTCTTTCTCTCCCTCCCTCCGCCTGCCCGCACCTGCGCCGCTCCAGGTGTTGCCCACCAACCCTGAGGAGAGCTGGCAGGTGTACAGTTCTGCCCAGGACAGCGAAGGCCGGTGTATCTGCACAGTGGTCGCCCCCCAGCAGACCATGTGTTCACGGGATGCACGCACAAAACAGCTGAGGCAGCTACTGGAGAAGGTGAGTCTGCGTGGGTGTGTGCCCGTGCACGTGTGTGTGCCCATGCCAGCACCAAGGCTTGGCTGGCCTGCGGGGGCCATCCCAGCTCTTTCTTGGCACGCCCCACTTGAAATATTTGCGAATGAATGAATGAGTGGAAGATGGATGGGTGGGTGGGTGGATGAGACTCCCAAGGGTGGCCCAGGGGAGATAGATAGACCACCTTCTGGTGACTGCAGGCTCCACAGAGGAGTCATGTGGGCATAGGAGGTGGGGTGCTGGGCTCCTGTCCCATACCGCCATCCGTCTGGGTGATGCTCTTAACCTGTAGCCCAGAGGGTCAGAGCTGTTGCTGAGCAGCTACCTGGGAGGACTCCTTTGGACCTGGGAATGCGTGGCCATTTGGATTTTATGTGGTTGGACCTGGCTGGTGGCTGGACAGGCGTTCGCCACCACGGATGCCTTCCTGGTGTGAAGCAGGCACACTGCCGTCTTCATAACGCCCCTGGGAACAGCAGTGTGCAGTTTGCATGCACAGTTTGAATCCGTGATTTCACTTAATCTTTACAAGACGCATGTCAAGTTGGTGGGGGTTTTCACTCCATTCCAAGAAAGGGAAATTTGTGTCCCAAGGGGTGGACTGACTTGTTCCAAGCCAAACAGCCAGTTAGCAGGGGAGCTGGCACTCCAGCCCACGTGGTGAGCTCACCACCTGATTTGGCCTCCCCCAGTCCTCACTTGGGTCAGGGTGCCTCCTCCTGACCGGTGCAGCCCACCAGCCTTCTGGCACGTTCCACCCCAAGGACCCATATTGTGCAGTTAATCTAAGTGCTGGGGGTCCCCTGGGAGTTACTAAGGGAAGAAGGAGAAATGAGTGGGCCCTTCTGTTCCACCCATCCCCTTCCCCAGAGAAAGGGGCATTTATATGTAGCCCCCATGGGCAGGGACCCTTCCCACCCTGAGAGAGTGGAGTCACACCACACCTGACCCCAGTATAGCCAGTCTTTTCCCACAGTTTGGCCTTGGACTTTCCAAAATGAGTTTGCTAGCTTAAGAGTATGAGATGAGGTCTGCGTGGGGTGGGGGGCTTCTGTGACTCGGGGACAGGCCCTATGTTGTGAGGACAGACAGGGCTGTTGCTACACCGGGCAGGTGGGAGCAACTGGGTGGGGGGACAGCATCGCGCCAGCTGGGGTCAGCATTCTTCAGTTGGAACCCACTGCCACCACAGAGGCTTATGCAATTCTGGGCAAAGCAGGTCCCCTTTCCTGGACTCTGTTTCCTCAGCTGTCAAGGGCGAGGTGGGCTAGAGGTTCTGGAGCTGAGCCGGGCTCTGAGGACTCCAAGTTCCTGCCTGTTTCTGTGCCCCAGGGCCCGAACGGACATGGCACTCTTGTTTCCTGGGGCAGCAAGGAAGCATCGTGGCCTGGTCCGTAGAGCACCCTCACCTTGAAGGAACAGAGCGTGACTTTTTCTGCCATCTTTAGCCACCTGAGTAAATCATTTTAAAAGAATTAAAGTAAAATGCACTTAACAGATTCCATAAACATTTATTAACACCAAACTAGACCAAAACCTAATTGAGCCTTGAATTATTCAGAACCACCGAGGAGGGAGGCGGCGCGTGGCGGCCGGAGTGGGGAAGGTCGGGACAGAGAAGAATAGGACTGAGCCTGGGGAGGCGGCACTCGGTGGGAGGGATGGTAGTTGGGAAATGGATTCCAGAAAGCTCTACGCGCCCCTGGGAATGCAGGCCTCAGAACTTTCCTTCCTGCCTGTGCGTGCCACAGCATTACTGCTTAAAAATTTAAAGCCTCATTTGATACCATAGCGGGCGCTCTATTTTCAGAGGGCCCGAGCCGTTTGCTGGGAAAGAGAGTTGCACTCCCTAATGCATGCTGAATATTAAGGAGGGGCAGGGCTGTCCCCTCCTTTCTTTCCCTTCTCTTTTCTTCTGTCACCTGTGTGCGTGTGTGTGTGTGTGTGTGTGTGTGTGTGTGTGGCGGGGAGGAGGTCATCGCTCTTGGGGACAGAAGCAGCAGATGTTCCGGCAGTGGCAAAGCACGTGCCCTGCTGATGGGGTTGGTCACAATGGCGCATTCCACCAAGTTCAGGGTTTCCCCAGCCTGGCTTCACCCGAAAGCCCACCTGGTGAGACTGCAGAGGTGCTGAGTCCTAGGACCGCCCCCCCCAGACGCTCCAATTTTCATTGGCCTAGAGTTGTCATGTAGGGCCTGGGCGTCGACCTGCCTTGCAAGTGCCACCACGGTTCTGACGCGCAGCCAGAGCCTGCAGGGACAGGGACAGGTGGGGGCCCAGGCTCTGTTCTCTCTGAAGCGGCACTTGGCTCTGAGCTCGAGAGCATACATAGGCTTTGGAGTCCATCCGGCCTTGACCTGGCTGACCTGGCCGTGTAACAGGGAGCACGTGGCTTAACTTCTCCCAGCCTCAGTCTCTGTGTGTGTAAAATGGGACCCAAAATAATGTCCACCTTGTGGGGTTTTGCCGAAATCAGGGAGATAAAAACAGCATGGCGGGCTCAGCACGGCGCCTGTGCCTTGAAGTGCTCGGTAGAGAGTATCGAGCAGGTGTCCCCTGGAGGCCAGGTGTGCCTGCTGCTGTGGCTGATGCCGCTGTCCCAGCGGCCTCAGTGGGGAGGACATGGGTGAACTGTCATTCAGTAGCTCTGTGACCTTGAGCTTGCCATTTGGCTTCTCAGGGACACATCCTGCTGGCAGGAGATTGCACGTGCCCAGAGGAGGGGCTGTGGGCTGTGGCTGCGGAGGGTGGAGGACCGGCGGGTGGTGGCAAACCGCCCCCACCCCGCCCGACTGTCAGGCAGAGGCTGCGTTTCCTGTGCCCCACAACTGGCCAGAAAGCAGAGCGTGCAGTCAGGGTTAGGAGAGCTGTAGGAGAGTAAGTGTTTTGTTTTAAGGAGGCTGAATAGCTTGGCATCTTTAAAATTTGTTTTTTACATTTGAAGTCTAATCTCCAAATCTTGTTAAAAGCATTCCTTCTCTGGGGAATAAAAGGCCCAACATACTGTGTGTGGTCTCCTGACCAAAGCCAGCCTGGGCCCAGCCCCTTCTCCTGGTCACGTGTCAGCCCTCTGCTCCTCTCTGTGCACTGGCTATACTGGGCTTTGTGCAGCCGCTACAGATGTGCTGACGCCCAGGCCCCTCCCTCCAGGGGGTTTTCTGTCCAAAAAAGTATAGTAGCTGAGACAGCTGTGTGGCTCACTCCTGTGCAGGTGCTGTGCCCACAGGGCGGTGTTTCCAAATAGCAGGTAGCCACTCACAGCCCAGCCCGTCAGGGAAGCCTCCCTGAAGGAGGTGGTGTTTAGTCTGGGCTTTGGAGGATGAATTGTACCAAACTTTGCAACTTGTCTTGAAAAAAGTGCTGCAGTTATTCAAAGTGACAGAATAAGACAGGTGAGGGGTGGAGGGAGACAAAAGGCAGTAGAATGTCTAAAGAAAGGAATCAGAGAGCGTCAACGTCATTCCACGTTGTGTGTTGCAAACTTGAAATTTTAAAATAAATTTGTGCATGTTACTTTCAAATAACAAGACAACCCCCCGTGCATTGTTAAGTGCCGAGATTAGCAGTTCTGGTGTTGCTCTCACTGAGAAGGCTTTGGGTGGCTCTCTCTTTTCTTATTTCATTTATCCGCGGGGCTGGAGGGTGCACAGTAAGAGGTGGAAATCACACTACAGCCCAGGCACAGCTGAGCCTCAGACCCAAATGATTTTGTTCCTAGAAGGGAGAGTATTTTCAAATTCAGCAAAAAATCAGAAATGAAGATTTTCTGTCACGGAGGTATCTTCCTCCCGGGTAATTGGATTAGATTCTGAGAAAATGACCTGACACCACTGCGGCAACCCTCCCCTGCTCTCCGCCCGCCCGGTCCCCGCGTGCGTCTGCGCACAAGCGCGAGCCAGTTTCATGAAAATAAAACGCACTGGCAGGTGGCTGCACTAAAACTGTTTTTCTTTTAAGCTCTCTGGAATCCTGTTGAATATTAAAGTTCCATCTTGAGGCCAGACTCAATTCAGAGCTGCCTGTAAAGATGTAAAACAGCGATTCTTCATTTGCTGGGTGATTGATTCCTGACTCCACGCCGGCAACGTGCGTGTTTGCAGAGCAGTCATCTACCTATGATACTGCGGGGCGTGATGGATGGCTCACGAGATGGGGGGAAGAAAGCTTGGTGCAGAGTCAGGGAGAGCGGCTCCCTCGTTCCTCCCTCCTGCACTTAAGCAATCAGACTTCTCAGCAAGGCACTCAATGAGATTTAGGGGGAAGGAGAGGTTACAGCTGGGGGTGGGGCAGCCTAAGGCTGCTGCTCCTCTGTGTTGGTGTTTATGCTTGCCAAACTGACTTTCTCCTGCAATATTAAGAGACTAGAAACAATGCCCCCCCCCCCGCAAAAAAGAGGAAAATATCCGTCACCCAAAGTCCTGTGCCTGGAGGTGCTCCCGGTGGGGTTCCTCAACCTGCACGCCTGACTCTGAGAGCACGTTCTGAAAGATGGCACAGGGAATGTTTGCTGAACCAATTTGCTCTGTTTGGGGAGTTACCGGATGCTGGCGATTAACTAGTAAATAATGCATGGCCACTTCTGGTTCCCAGCAGGTCGGCTGTGTGGGAAAGGTCAGTGTCAGGTGTGGGCAGGCAAGTAAGATCGCCTGGCACCTTCCGCAGCTCTTTCCTTGAACCTGTTGCCCTTTTGACAGGTGCAAAACATGTCTCAATCCATAGAGGTCTTGGACAGGCGGACTCAGAGAGACTTGCAGTACGTGGAGAAGATGGAGAACCAAATGAAAGGCCTGGAGTCCAAGTTCAAGCAGGTGGAGGAGAGCCATAAGCAACACCTGGCCAGGCAGTTCAAGGTATGTACCCTCCCCCTCCTCCTCCTCCTCCTCCTTCTCCTCAGCTGGGCTTGTTTTCCCTTCCTGCTTTCCCTTTCCCTGTAGAAATAGTGATTTGGGGCCAGGAGGAGCACAAGTGAGGGTTGCTCTGTGCCTTGCAGAGGATGGCTGCCTGGAAGTAGAGTGGCAACCCACCCTGGCCCCAGTTTGGCAAAAGACACCCTGAAAGAGGCAGGCCTGGGCAGCAGTCTCAGCACGCACTGGCTCCCCAATCCCCCGCCAATCCGGCTTGGAAGCCAGGGGACCCAGACCTGCGCCTCTCTAGCCAAGCCGAATATTAGCTGGGAAGGGACGTCATTATTGGCCCTTGTCATTCCACAGCTGCTGCAGGTAAATCACATTAGCCAAGGATTAGCTTAATTGATTAGAGCCATTTCTGAGCAGGGATTTCTCAGGGCAATTTTTCACACCTGACCTAGTCTAGCTACGACAAGGCTCGCTGTAGACTTGCAGGGAGAAAAGAGAAGACACCAACAGCTTTTCCCCCCATGGCAAGTGTTCCGCTCCTCCAGGTAACTCTGGGCACTGAACCCTGAGTTTGTTTGACCTAAAATTATATGTACATGTGTACAAATATGTACATATACACCTACAGCTGACTCAGTTTCAAAACTATTAGATTGAGCAATTATATGTCACCTTAATTAAGGTATACATGCATTTTAATTAGAAATCTAGCCCCGATGTAAATGACTAGGTCAAGTTACACAGCCTCGCTTGACAGAAGTGGCCGATATGCTGTCTGCCTGTCCCTTTTATGCTAATGTTTTTCTTTGATGTGCTCCCTGCATGAAGCAAGAACTAATTCTCTTTTAAAAACAATACATTAAATAGACGAAATGGCAAGCTAATGAAGCTGTAAATCTGCATTATAAATAAAATAATAGCAGGCCTGATCCTATGAAGGCGAACTGAGCCGACTGCTCTTGTTGGAAGCAGGTAGACATCTTGTCCTTGCTTCTGACCCGCCAGCAGGAATTATCCTGGAGAGAGATTTTGACCTGTCTGACCAGAAAGGGCTTGTGTCTCTCCTTGACAGGCCAGCATCCCCTCCTCTGTGGCCGACAGACTCCTCTAAGGATGGGGTGTCTCCAACAAGCGCGAGGTAGCTCATTCTTTGCGGGTGTTGTCCACACAGGCATCTCTCCGAGTTCCAAAATTTGGGGCACTGTGGCTCTTGGGGAAGAGAAGCAAGCCCTTGCCTTTGACCATGCTTTAATTTCATTCCAAAATTCCAACAGACATCATTGTGAGGGAACCTAAATAACTGTTAGGGCAGTTTGCTTTGACCAACTCCAGCATTAAAGTGTGATGTTTTGTAAGCGACCATGCAAATATTTGTTTGCTAACATCTGTCTATTGAAGGCAGGCTAGTGAGCTAGTTCTTCAACAGTATTTCATTTTCTTGCTTGCAGGGCTAACTTAAAAGCGTTTTTTCAATGCTGCAGTGACTGAAGAGGCAGTCCACTCCCATGTAACCCTGAAAGAGAGCCAGAGAGCTTTTTGCACCATGCATTTTTACTATTATTTTCCAATACTTAGCACCATATCACTAAGGAACCTTGAACACAACCAGGATCCTCCTTTGCATGCGACTGTAGATGCATTTCATGAATAGTTTGAACACTTGTCAATGCATTTTTTGAAAAAGAAAGAAAAAAAAACTTCGTGTATGTGACTCAAAGCATGTAACCTTAAGATGTTGCATTCTAAACTGACAATAAAGACCTTTCCCAAATATGTTGGTGTTCTGAGGACTGTTTAATATGCTCTTCTAACTCATTTGGACCAGAATAAATAACTCTATAAATAAAGCAGGAGGATGTACGTTTTCCCTCACCTAGGGAGAAGCCAGGCCAAGGCAGGGTGTTAGAGTTCTTGCATGCATCGCACTGAACCAGCTTATTTTAACCTTGCAGGCGATAAAAGCGAAAATGGATGAACTTAGGCCTTTGATCCCTGTGTTGGAAGAGTACAAGGCCGATGCCAAATTGGTATTGCAGTTTAAAGAGGAGGTCCAGAATCTGACGTCAGTGCTTAACGAGCTGCAAGAGGAAATTGGCGCCTATGACTACGATGAACTTCAGAGCAGAGTGTCCAATCTTGAAGAAAGGCTCCGTGCATGCATGCAAAAACTAGGTAGGCCCAGAACCCTGCGGGACGTGGCGCTGCACTGCCCACCTGCGGTACACACACAGGCTTAGGGAGCGGTGCTGAAGTGGACAGCGCCTGCCTGGCTTCAGCGAGGTGATGGCTGGCTTAGGGCTCCTGGGTAGGGCCACCTGGAGAGAAACTGAAGGAGGCGTGTAGGCAGCAGCCATCCTAGGGCACTGTTCAGAGCCAGGTGCGGCACAAAAGCTGGTTCCCAGACCCCACCGAGATGCACATCTGGACAAAAACAGGGTGATAGATGTTGCATACCATCTGGTGGATGGGTGTGTGTATGTGTGTGTGTGCGTGTGTGAGCGTTTAAGACACAAGTTTAGTAGGCCTGGAAATGTACATCCCGGATTCCTCCAGGTTGAGAACGAGGGCTGATGAATCTCCTTGAAATACTGAATCCTGCATAGTTTGAATAAAAAATAAAAGAGCAGTCGCATCACAGTAGGAGATTTGCCATTCACGGCAACTGAGGGAGCCCCTCCTAACAGCCTGGGAGGGAGGAAGCCCATGAGCAAATTAGCTCCTTTACGCAGCTTTATGTTTCCCGAGAAGGACCCCTGGTGCGGGGTGACCTGTTCGGATTCCCATGCCTGATGGATTACCCTCCCCTTATCCACTTTCTAGCTAATTACTTCAACAAATCTCAACACGTTCGTGTCTGCGCCCCCTTTTAAAGAGCGCATTTCAAATCCCATTCTTAGGTTTTCTTAATGCATATTAACCATCCGTCCTCACCAACTTTTCTTAGCACAAAGGTGGTTAATTTTCATGTTGTATACTTAGAGTGCCTTTTAGGGTAATTTCCCTTACAAAGAAATTTTCCTTGGGCTTTTCCTGATGTTCTCACTTGATTCCCTTTTTATTCCCCTTTCTAGACACACACACACACACTCTCTCCGAGTGCCTTGTTATAAACTTAAAACGCCCAAAAGGAACAAATACCTTAAAAGCTCTCCAGTGTTGGTAGGTGAAAGAGAGAGATCCAAGGGGAAGGAAATTAGAGTCAGCCCAACCCTCTCCCTTATTAGCAGGTTCCCGCTTCTAGATGGTTCGTAAGTGCTGTCCCAGCATCCTCAGAAAAGGCGCAAAGTCTGACGTCCCGGTGCTGGGCCGAGACAGGGGTATGCTGGGAGTCTGCGAGTGAGTGCGTTTCGCTGCGCGCACTGGCTGTGCCGGCGGGGGTTGCCGCTGCGTCCTCTCAGCTTTGTGCTCCGTGGTGCCCGAGCCCCGGAGTGCAGGGGCCGGGTGGCCTCAGACTGCCCCAGGTGGCAGGGGCCGGGTGGCCTCAGCCCCAGGAAGCATCTGGGCCTCGTGGTCTCCACCATCTCTCGCCATTTGGCCTTCCTAGGAGTTGGTGTGGACGTTTGTAGGGCTGCATTGGTGGTCATGGGGCTAAGTGAGTGTTTCCGTTGGGCACAGCCTTCAGGTTTCCGCCCACAGTGACCCTGAGTCCACCATTGTCCCTCTCTCCCGGCCACGTGGGGGGTCCCTCAGCCTCTGAAACATCCAGGGCTGGGGTTACGTTTGCTGTTTTTTTATTTCCCCATAAGCCGTGTCTTCCTCCCTGGTGTACAGAATGGGTCTGCCAGAGAGAACCTCAGAGAAAGCCTCCCCATTTGCCAACCAGAGAATCAGAGGGCCAAAACAAAAACGTGGAGTAGAAAGTCGCGAATGCCGGAGGGCGCGCCCCTCCCAGGCGAGCTCCCCCCACCCATCTGTGCGCGGCCTGTATTCAGTAGCGGGCGAGTTTCCCTTAGGGCTTCGGGTCTCGAGCCTTTCACGTGGCCACCCGTGGGCTAAACACTATTGATTTGGGAGTAACGAGAGAGGAGGGTAAATGGGCCCCCAGAGGCCATGTTCCCCCACCCTTGGGGTGCAGCTGCCAGGTCTCACCTCTGCACTTAATCCTGCCCTCGGAGGGGCCGCGCAGGCAGAGCGTCTGCAGCCGGGCCGGGATCTGCGTGCAGCCCAGCACAGCACCGTGGGCGCCCCGGTCTGGGGGGCAGCTTTGCAAAGTAGCAAGTGCCACTCGGTAGCCGTGCGACTGTCCCAGGGCGTCCATCTTCTCTAGTGTCAGTGGCCTCCTCGTCTGTGAAGTGGTGCAGGACATCCCCGGGCTCCGGGGCAGTTCACGGAATGACAATTCACGGAAGTCATTCATGCCCCAGGCTGCGCACTGTGCCTGGCACAGAGGAGGTGGTGGCAGGCAGGGAGGTGGGTGCATAGAGAGGTGGAGGGGGGCGTGGATCATAGCTGATTGATTAATGGATAAGTAGCCAGATACATGGTTGATTGATCCGTAGGTGGTTGACAGACACACGTGTAGCTTTAGCAGCTGGTGCTCTCTCTCCGCCCTCTTCTGAGGCGTTCGCTCAAGCTCCATAACTTAAGGACCAAATCAATATCCTGTAGCTGCTTAATGTAGCTTCATTTTAGCCCTGCAAATAGACGCCCATCTCAAGACCATCCTAGCAACCTGGTCCTTGCTGGGAAGTTGCTGTGTCCTGTGGAGCCAGCACACTCTGCTGGCCGTCCTGGGGGGACAGGATTTCTGCTCCCCAGGACGAGACGTAGTGTCCCCAGTAGCTGGCAGTTTCCTTCCTCGCCCCTTGACTCAGTGGCTCCTTGGCGTGCCTGCCACACCTGCTGGTGTGAAGTCTGGCTGTGGACTCCTTGGCCTGGTGAACAGGGTCTCAGCTCTCTTCCTGGAGGAGGATGGGGGCTCCCTGCAGCTCCCCAAAAGTCATCTGAATTCCTCCTCTCTGTGCTGCTACCTTCTCTTCAAGCCACTGTTGCTAACAATTCCTGACCCCAGAACATACATAGAAACAAGCAAACAAACAGAACAAGGACCAGGGTTCCCTCAGCTTTCCACGCCCTTTTCCAAGATCTCTCTCTCCGTAGGACTATTTTCCCTAATGGCCCAGCCAGAAATCCACATCTGAAACTCTCATCTCTAGAGCTGGAGGTTGAGCCAGCATCTGTCAGGCATTCTCGGGGAGAGAGGCAGCTGCTCGGGGTTCCCTGGAGCAGGGCTTGTTGCCAGGCAAGGGGAGAGGCAGTGCTGCCCAGGGACCCGGTCCCCGTCGTCCCCTGAGCTGGGGCACGAGGCCGTCTCCCCAGCAGCTAAGCTGAGAGCAGCCAGCAGCGTAAGACCCAGCGCAGAGCGCTCCTCGCCCCGGCGCACCTGCAGCTTCAGGCCTCAGTGGTCCTGTCTGTAAGCGAGGGGCGAGCTGAGTTTTAGGACTTCTAGTCACACCATGCTGGAGCTCCGATGCTAGAGGCTTCCTTAGTTTCTTTTCTTTAAAAAGGTGGGAAGGAAGCCCCCAGACACTCGTAAGCGCAGGTGGAGCGGGGGCTGCAGAGTCAATGGGGGTCTTTTTGCCCCACTGAGAACACATCTTACAAAGCCTGCTGGCTCCACCTGCAGCGTCCCCCGCCAGCTGCTGGGAGCTGGGCCCGCCCCAGTGTCCCCACTGGTGAAGGTCCATGACAGTTCCTGTCCCAGTTTGGGGACGTCAGGGCATGGGGCTTCCTCTGGCACTGTCCTACACTCTGTCTCCTGGGAGACGAGTCTGAAGTCTCCTTGTTCCCCGGCCCTTGCGATGTCAGGCAGCGAGACTGGCGCTGTCCTGCCCAGGGCCCTGGGTGGAGCTAGACAGTGAGCCACCGGCCAGAGTGCTGGCAGAGCAGCGCACGGCTGGTGCACGTGGTCAGGGCTGAGAGAGGTCAGTCCTTGCCAGGGATGTCTCGGTCAGAAGGAGCCACCAGGGTGGCGGGGGAAGAAACGGGCTCCAGGCTGAAATGTTCAGAAGCACTGACTTCAGTGGGGTCCAGGCAGGGCCAGGCCTTCCTCGGTGGGCTCCCCCTCCCCGGAGTTGTCGGGACTGCCCTGCCCCCGCCCACATAAGGAGGTGAACACGCCTGCACTGCCCCCACCCGGCTCCGGGTCTGAGTGTGAGGCCAGTCGGGGGGCTGCTTGGTTTCCCGCTTATTTCGTCTGCGTCTTGGACGTTCATTTGTCCGAGCTCCCGCTTTGCAAACTCCTTCCAGCTTAAGGCTCCCAGGCTTCAGGGGATGAAAGCCGGGCCCACGGAAGATGAGCCCAGTGGCTGGGTGGCAGGCCAGGGGCAGTCAGCCCTCTTCGCCTGGTTTCCGAGTTTGCCCAGAGATCCCTCTGTCTCTTGGCCTGAGTCCCTTGGTGGGCACCTCCCCTGGGCCTGTTCCGTGAGGTCACCAGGCTGCTGTTCACATGCGGCCTTCTCCTAGGAGTGACAAGAGGCAGATTGCTCCACGCACAGGGGCGTCGGCTCGGCCAAGCTCCCAGCTTTGGCCCTGCCTCCTGAGACCTGTCCAGGGCCCTCAGGGCAGCCAGGCCCTCCCGGCTGGGCGTGCTGTCCCTCCCTGCTCAGCTTCCTCTGAATGGAGCCCGCGCCGGTGCTTCCTGCACCTCCAAGGGCTCGGGAAGCCCGGCCAGCCCTCTCCCCCGCCCCTCCCGTCCCCCCTTGTGCATGCATCCTGAGCACTCGTGACTGGAGAGGGACACGTTCCTGAGCTGGATGTGCCAAGATTCTGCCGAGCTCTGCCGTGGGCTTTTTTAGATCCTGTCAGCTCCCGAGGTCTTGGCAGAACCGGTCTGGACGGAGAACCAAAAATAACTGCCTGCGTCAGGAGGGCGGGCAGCCTCCTCCCCGAGGGCCCTGGGACCTGTACCTGCAGCCAGCCACGCCCTGCCCTCTCTGAGTCCAGATTTTTAGGCTCACTTCAAGGGGGGACTTTGGCACCGGAGAGAGCCAGTGGTGAGGGTGACGCTGAGCCCCGGAGCTGAGGTGCACTTGGGTGAGGGAGCAGGACGCCCCCAGCCCTGCTGGAGAGCTTCCCCGCGGAGGTCACACCTCGGACGGCTGCCTGTCTCCCCGGGCGGCCGGAAGGTCCAGGTCCAGGGTGGGCAGGACGAAGTGGACGGAAACAGGCGGCCCCTGGCCTGGCCTTCCCCGGGGATGAGGCCCTCACGCCTGCCCACGTGCAGCCTGGACCCACGGTGACGCTCGGCCCTGACCTCGGAGGAGCGCTGTTTCGGAAGCGCTCCACCGGTCAGACGCTCGCTCCCCACGGCCCTCTGAGGGGCACTGTTATCACTGTCCCTGTTTACAGACCGGGAGAGGATTGCAGAGCCTCCCCAGGACAGGCAGCCATGTCCTCGCTGTCCCCTCCTCTGGGAAAGGTGGTGGAGCCGCAGACTTGGGAGGATTTGCTGAGATGAGCCTTTCCTCCATTTGTCCCTGGACACATCCCCGGGCTGAGTGTTGGGGAAACGGGGCAGTGGCCGGACTCCGCACGTGCTGTGGGGAGAAGCCAGCGGGCCTTGCCCTGAGGCTCCCAAACCGTGACACCCTTTGGGGTGATGTCTCCTCTGGCTCCTCCTTCCAGGCCACTAGCAGAGCCACCGTGGCAGGGAGACCTTCCACGGGCAATCACAGGGGCGAGGTGCTGTCTCAGTGGACGCTGGCCTCTGGATGGCAGCGAGGACAGGAGGACAGCTGCTGGGGGCAAAGGAGGGCTCAGCTGGAGGGCGGGTGGGGTCGGCCTGGGCCCTGCTCCCTGTCCCCCAGTCGAAGCTCCCATCCCGAGAGGCAGGGCGCTGGGAGGCTGGTCTGGGCTGTCCTGGGAAAGGAATCTCCGCGAGGTTTCCCAGACCCACCTCCTTTTCTTACTCCCAGTCTTACTTCCGGTCGCCATAGACGCTGGCTCAGCTTGGCCACCTCCTCTCTGTCATAGTGTCCTCCGCCTCTGCTCCCCCAGGTGGGGCGTGGTCGGGGCCTGGCAAACTTGCTCAGAGTCCAGCAGCGACCCGGCCGCCTGTCTCCGCTGGCCCTGCTGCCGGGAAGCCTCGAGCCGTGAGGGGACGATGTTTATGTGGCAAAGCACATAATTTCTCACGTTCCTCCTGAACGTGGGGACAGGAGACGTAAACATGGAGAAGGGGTGGGGGGAGAAAGTGCTTGTGGCATTTCTTTTTCCAATCTGGGTGGAGGCGGCCGCGCTGGAGCTGGGGCCTTGGAGGGCTTGATGGGAATTTGGGTGCAAACCTGGTCTTCTCCTGCTTGCAGTGGGGTCTTAATCCCTCAAAGCCTCCGTTGCCCAGGTCCACGTCCTCCTGCCGACGGGGAAGGGAGGCGCCAGGGCTCTGGGCCGGGGCCAGGAGGTGTCATCGTTCCAGTCTGGCGTGATGCTGCCCGTGGGCACGCTCACTGCGGCTGGTCTGGGGAGAGGGTGGGAGCAGGCCGGGCTGCGCCTTCGTGCTTCGCGGGATCATCCTGGCTCAGCCGTGGTCCCCAGGTGAAGTCACTGGCGATCTCCCTAAGCACCTGGATCTTCTCTGAACTTTGCAGACCGCTGTGTACCTAGGCTAATGGGCCCCACCTTAGGGTGCCCGCAGACTGCAGAGGCGAGGAGGCCCCTGATCGGCCATCCCACAGGGGAGCCACCTCGGGTTTCTGAGAATCAGGAGCGTTTTGCCCTGCAGAGGTCAGAGGTCAGCTGGATTCACGTGTTCAGGGAGAGTTACACAGCTGTGCACACGCCCGCTTCCGGCTGTGGTGGGTGCCCGGCCCACGGCGCTGTGGGGGGCTCCAGCCTCAGCCCTGCCCAGATGACGGGTGGCCCTGAGCACGTCCCTCACTGTCTTTGCTGCCCTCTGTGAGACGGGAGGGCTGCTGAGGTCACATCTAAGATCCCACCCGGCCTGGGGCCCCGAATCCCAGCCCCCGGCCCGGGGCTCCTCCTCCAGGCGGAAGAGACCGTCTCACTTGTGCAGGGAAAAGCGCACAGGCTCTCCGAGCAGGAAGGCAGCTGCGGCCTTTCTCCTGGGTCAGTTCTAAGGGACAGAGGCCACGCACAGGAGCTTCCTGAAATGAAGCTGAAGGCCTGGGCTTTGGGGTGAATCCTGCCTTGGGGCAGCCTCACACTGAGCCTAACTCTGCTCGGCCTGATGGGACGTGCTAGTCTTCTAATGCCTTCGGGGGTGGGCTGCTGCCGTGCCCATTGCCCAGAGGAGAAAACTAAGCCTTGAGGCTGAGCCCCCTCCCAAAGGTGCCACCCTGCTACTCCCATCCCCAGGCCCCTCGGGCAGGGTCTTCCAGGAGGGGTGCAGCCCTGGATGGCCACACGTGGCTCTTCCCTGCTGTCCTGGTCTCCACTGCTCTGTTGGAGGACGGGCTGGCTTCTCTGGGCTGGACGCAGGGTGATGTCTGAAAACAAGGCAGGGCAGCTGATTCACGGACCCAGAGGGTGAGAGGAGGAAGCGCCCCTGGGGCCGGGGCCCTCACACTCCCCGCTGACGCGTGTGTGCTCTCTTCCAGCTTGTGGGAAGCTGACTGGCATAAGTGACCCCGTGACTGTCAAGACCTCCGGCTCAAGGTTCGGGTCCTGGATGACTGACCCTCTGGCCCCAGAAGGTGATAACCGGGTGAGTGTCCCTTATCTCATAACGGGGTCATTTGGGTGAGGTGCTCCGGGGGGCCTGGGGCCCTGGCCTGTGACCCCGTGTTCTCGCACCTACACCAGCTGCGCCCACCTGGCGGGCAGACCCCTCCGAGCTGTGTCCTGGGCAGAGCTTATTGGCCCCAGGGCGCTGTTCCTGGGAGGACTTTGCAGAGGGGCCCGGCCCCTTGCTGAGGCCCCTGTGCTAACCCAGAGGTGTGAGGATGACGGCGGCGAATGGTGGGGCCTGCAGACCCCTGCAGGACCCCTCCCCCGGCCTGCTCTGCCTGGTGGGCCGGGCCGGGCAAGACCCGGGTCTGTCTCTCTCCCGCCAGACTCCCCCGTCCCTGCCTCTGCTTTAGGAAGAGAACCCATTAGGCCTTTCTTGTTTTAATGACATCTCATTTGTATTTCATTTGCCATTCCTTTCATGGCTGATAGGAACTCGTGTTCCTTTTTGATTTAGGAAAGAGGCCATGTTCTTTTTTCTAGGCTTTTCCCCCCGGGTAAAACCTCAGAAAAGGAGAGAAACAAGCACCACGTTTGCCTTGATCTGGAGCCTGGGTTTCATTATTTGAGCCCCTTTGAGGAATGGGGGTGAGGGGGGCTGCCTGAGAGTGCGTGGCACCTGGCCCCTCCGTCCCTGGACCCCAGACCCCATGCCTAGGACAGCACCGGTCCGTGGCTTCCTCCACAGGGACAGGCTCCAAGGCTGCTGGGGAAGGAGGAGACGCCGTCTGGACTTCACTGTCCTTTGGCAATTTGCAAACGTGACCACGATGTGGGCCGCCCTGCGGTCTGGGGTGTTTCCCACCCGGTCCCCTCTCCTCCAGGGGTTTGCAGGACACCTAGAAAATAAGCACTTAAAAAACCCTCCCCTGGAGCTGATTAAGAAAAGGACCTGAAGATCTGAGACCCTCTGAGCTTTATCTGGGGCATTTTTCATGGAAACGACAGATCCTGCTCTCTCCCTACCCCAGGTTTCTGACCCTTTGGGCTCCCCCTTCCCCACCCCGGGCATTTCCACGTGATCGCTCCTATCAAAGCGTGACGTGGTGCCATGCTTCCGGCACACTCCCTCCTTCTGGGAGGGTGGGCAGTGGGGGCAGGGACCGGGGGCTTTCTAGAGCCTGTTGCACTTGCCTGGGTCCACCGACCTCTGGGGGAAGCTCCCATCTCCCACCTACCTGTGGGCCAGCGGCGCCCAGACCCTCTCCCTGGCTGGAGGGCTGGCTGGACCTCTGGCCTGGAGTGCCATTAGGGGTGGATATTTGCTGGGCAGAAGGTTGTTTCTGTCCTGTTTTATGAATCGTGTCCGCTAATGCTGGGAAGTTTTCTAACAATTTAATTGGCTGCTACTTGCTGTTCTTTGGTTCCACATCCCGCTTGGAAAAGCCCACCTCAGTCTGGAGTTCGGTTAGGATCTTGCTCTTGCTGCAGATGTTGGTGAGGATTATAGTAATCACAGCACAGAAACAAAAACAGGATGGGGACAGCCTTCACGCAGAGAGCAGGTCCTTCGTGCCAGGCACTGTGCGCATCTCATTGTGTATGCTAACTCCATTCCCCTCAGAAACGGCAGGGCCACCGTGCAGCCACACTGCGCGCCCCTCCTGGTTTGATCCTTCCAGGGATCCTCTGGCATTGAGATTGATGTCATCGCCGCTGTGTCGATGTGTGATGAGGGACAGTGCCCTCACCCTGGTGCACAGGTCTATGCAGGGGAGGCTGGGCCGCGGCTATGGTGGGCGCTGACACTCCAAGCTCAGTCTCCAGATACCACCTTCCCCGCCCCCCGAAATCTTGTCCACCCCACCACACAGGGCAGGAAAACCACCCCACACACCCACGCAGGCAGCGTCAAGATCTGTGGGCAGGAACCAAGCGCCTCTCTGCCGCAGAGGACGAGAGGACAGCCATGCGGGGAGCATTCTGTCCCTAGCTAACGCTGCAGCTCCGCCTCTTGGCCTCCGCACTGATATGGAGTCCCTGTGTCGTAGGGAGCACTCGTCAGATTATCTTTTCCCCAGATACCGAGGATCCGGGGCTCCTGGAAGCCCGGCTGTTTGCTTTGCACAGTATGGCGAGGGTGTGGGTTCTCGAAGCTGTCGGGCTGCTGATGGATGCCTTTGATAATTAGACAGCATTTTCCGCTTGATGACTAGATCGCCCTCCAGGAAAGGAGGCGCTGGCGGCGGGCGGAGCGTGCCTAGGTGGGGGAGGCAGGCCTGCGTGCAGAGCTCGCGGCTCTGGGGAAGGGAGCAGAGGGGGCCCAGGGTGCCTGCTCTGAGCACATGGGCTGTGGCCATTCTGACTCCCAGCGCGATAAACACACATCCCTGGGTCCTGCCATTGATCTGCACAGCAATGGATTGTTTTGTTTTGTTTTGATCTTTTCCAATCTCCCATTCAATTTTGATCACACGCACGCAGGAGACCAATAACTCGCTCCAAAAAAACAAAGTCAGCATCAGCGCCAGTGCAGGCTGCCGTGGAGGGCGTGCGCAGGGGGTGTGGCGCGGCGAGGGGAGAGCTGCAGGGGGACCTGAGTGGAGCCTGTCTCGGGCACCTGCAGGCTCCCTGCGCTCACGTGATGCTGGGGGCACCGGCCTAGCCTGCGTTCAGGCTCTTGCTTTCTCTGCACTGAGCTGTTAGAACTAGGTTAACTGGGGATGGCTTTGTGTCAGACCTTCCTCAGTTCACTTATTGAGCACCAACTGTGTGCCCAGCAGTGCGCTGAGCACTGGAGCCCCCACCGTGCCTCTCAGCGGGGCGCTGCCCACGAGCTGTCCATGGCCCCGGGCCCCACAGCCCCTCCGTCCTTCTTTCCCGCAGTTTCCAGGCCTGGCCTGGCCCATTCCATCAGTGTTGGGGGGCAGAAGGGCTTTGTGGGGGCTGGCCAAGCTCTAGACCGGATGCACATGTCCCCTGCTGGGCTGTGTCCCCACCCCCCTGAGACCGTGTGAGCTCTGGGACCCTGTTCCCCGACTCAGAGGCTTGCAGCCCACTCTGACTGTGGACCACCCTCTGCAGCCCAACACCTGCTCCCCTTCTTATGGGCCGCTGATGTCTCGGGCCAGCTCACATCAGACCCCAGGAGGGACCAGCGTTCCCCTCTTGCCAACCCCAGGAAGTTCATGTTCAGAGGCTGGCGTAAGCACTAAAACACAGTCATTTTACAAACAGCAGTGAGCTCATCCTAGTGTTTAATAAAAAGTCCTTTCCCGTCATCTAAACCGTGTCAAAACCATCCAGATATTTCATAAGGATCCTACAGGATCCCTTGTCCTGAAGGTGAAATTATCCAAAATGCACTAGACCATGTGGATGCGGCCAGGGCTCGGCCCGGCTCAGTAAACACAGACGCCCCTTTCAGTGTCTCTGCAGAGTGGGCTGTTCTTGGGGCCGCTGCTCTCTCTGCTCCCCCTCGACCTTCGCCCCCCAGTGGCACCTCTGCCACGACTGCCAGCACCTCCCACCTCCCTCTCTCCACCCGTTCATCCAACGCCTCCCTTTAGAGCATCTCTGCCAGCAGCCCGGCTCCCTGGTGTTAGCAATTCTACCAGGAGGACGCCCGGCAGACGCCCGCCCAGCGCGGGAGGAGCAGACTCAGGCCCGAGTTACTAGGCACAGGCCCTTTAAATAGCAGCCGCTTCGCACCTCCGCGCTGCGTCACATGCGCTCCGTGAGGCGGTGCCAGATGCAAGGCCAAGGCGATGCCCGCCACCCGGTTCTGCCCGAACTGAGATGACCCTCTTCACGGAGAGGCAGATGAAAATACTCGGGACAACCCGGAAACTCCTGTGTTCTCAGCAAACTCGGCCATATGCCACTGGGACGCAGGCGAGGTGAGGGCAGACCGGTTCTTCCTGCAGGGAAGCCGCGTTCAGCGCTGTGTTTGGAAGAAGCCTCGCCCCCTGGAGCGGGCAGGCTGTGGCGGTGCCCCTGGCCTCGGGGGAGCCTCTGAGGCCGGAAAGCCCAGAGGATCCTCCATCCACCAGATCTCCGGGCACGCGCTGGGCCGAGCGGGCTGGACGCTGGGTCACAGTGATGGTTAGGAGGCCGTCCCCTCCAGGCTCAGGGTCCAATGGGGGACACAGACCAATGACAGTGAGGGGGACGTGTGGGTGTGGAAGTCTAAGGGCTGTATTCATGTCCTGTGGCAGCAGAAACAGATCCCTGCAGACCAGAGGGCTCGAAACAGCAGGAATTTAGTGTCCCCTAGTCCTCGGGGCCAGGGCCCGGCGCCCAGGTGCGTGCGGGGCTGCATGACCTCTGGAGGCTCCAGGTGTACCTCGTCTTGTGGCCACGTCATTCCAGTCTCTGCCTCTGTCTTCCTGTGGCCTTGTCCCTGCATCTGTCTCTTCTGCTGTCTCTCTTAAGGACTTGTCACTGGATTTAGGGCCCACCCTTATCTAGGATGATCTTTTCTTGAGATCCTTAATCATATCTGCAAAGACCTTTTCTCCAGATAAGGTCCCATTTGCAGGACTTGGACTTCTCTTTTGGGGGCCACGCTTCAGTCCATTACAGGGGTTGACACCTACCTGCCCTGGGGGGCAGGGGCTTAGGAAGTGCCTCCCAAGGGGGAGCGAGAGCTGGGGGCAGGGCACAGAGGTGTGATCTGGGAGCATCAGGGGATTGCGGACTATGCTGGTGGCAGAGTGTGGACTGTGGAATTGGGAAGGGTCTATGTAGGGGAGTGACAGGCTGGACTGGGGTTCCAGAAGGTTCACACAGGCTGCAGCAGAGCTGCGGGGGCTGGTTAGGAAGCTGATGGCATAACCCAGGAGTGGGTGGTGTGAGCCGGGTCCCGGACGTGGGTCAGCCGTGTCTGCGTGGCGAGCAGCCCGCTTTGAAAGCAGCAAATGTGGCCGCTGAACCTCCCACCAGGAGGCAGGTGAAGCGCCCCAGGGTGTGTCATCCAAGCCCCCAGCCCCACCCCCGTTCTGTGGAGGGAAGCTGAGGCCGAGCGGGAACAGTGGACGTTTTCCTGCACATGAGTCTGCTTCTGCTGGGGCCGGTCCCTGCATCGGGCTGGAACGTATACATGTTCTTCCCTCAAGGCTGCTGGGGCCAAAAGAGGAACGGGTGTGCTTCCTTCCGAGTGCAGCCCAGGCCTGGGAGAGAAGCGTCCTCTTATGCAGGAGCCACCAAAACCTTCAGGCAGGTGCTCCATTGTCCCCACCTACAGAGACACCACTCGAGTCTGCGGCCTCCAGGCTGAGCCTTCAAACCCCACATCCACAGCCCAGTTGCACCCGGGGGACTCGAGGCAGGAAAAGGAGGAAACTGGAAAGAGCTTCCCTCGACCAGGCCGTACCCCGCACCCAGCGTGGGTTGCTGGCCTGCTGCGGGGCTGCGGGCCGGGCATGGCGCAGAGGCTTTGCCCTCCTGGGAAGCAGGGAGCAAAGAGGACAGTGGGCTCAGGGACACGGGCCATGTACCCAGCGAGTCTGTGGAGTGGACGGCAGAGCTTCTAGGCCAGGGCTTTTCAGCATCACCCCGTTGACACTTGGGGCAGGAGCAGTCCTGCTGCGGGGGCTGTCCTGTGCATTGTAGGGCGTGTGGCAGCATCCCTGGCCTCTGCCCACCAGATGCCAGCAGCACACCCCCCCTCCCAGGTCATGACAACCCCAGCTGCCCCAGACGTGACCGTTACCTGGGGCAGATCACCCCTGGTCAGAGCAATGCTTTCAAGCACAGGGTTTGGAGTCACCTCCTGGCTCTGTCAACTGCAGAGTCACCAACCCTCCCTGGCCTGAGATTTCTAGCCTGAAAACGGGGCAACACCAGCTCCCCTGGTGCATGGGCTCATAGGAGAATTGCAGGTAAGAGATGCTGCCAGCATCTGGCACAGCGAATGCCCTGGGCAAAGGCACACAAGCCCCCAGGCATCTGCGCACCCGGCTCTGCTCTTGGCCTTTCGCTGGGTGCCCTTGGGTCTTGCTGGAAAGAACAGTCGGTCCTTCCAGGAAGCAGGAGGGCCAGATCTCCCCGAAAGTCACTCTGTCTTTGGGGCCACCTCCCCAGAGACAAGACTAGTAGGCAGTGAGAGGATTTGATCTGAGCCTTGGGGCTGGGATACAGGGGGAGAAAAGGCATTTCAGGCGAGAAGGTCAGAGGGTGTGAACTCAGAGGCAGGGCTGCCCTCGAGAAACACAGGGCTCCTTATTCGAGGCCCATTGGATCATGTGCCTGTCTTTGCGTAGAGCGGTTTCTCCCTGGTAACTAGCTCAGCCGTGGTGGGAGCACTGACAGCAGGGAAACCGGCCAACAGCCAGGCATCCTGCCCCAGCGCCAGGCCCCGCCGCCAGGCCCCAGCGCCAGGCCCGAGAGCCGGCTGTTACACACTGAGCACCTCGTGTCGATTTTCGCTCCCATCCTTGATGACAGTTTAGAACGTGCTGTGTCCTGTGTCCAGTTTGTCCGTGTACCGGAAGGAAAGGCCATTTAAAAATCCTCAGTCACTGATGCCATCGCCACCCAGTTCTGCCCCCAGGAAGGAGGCGCTGGACCCTGGGGGTACAGGGACGGGTCAGGCTGGGTCCCCGCTGTCCAGGGCTCACTCCTGGGAGGCTGATGTGCGAACGTACTGGAAAGTGTTCTCTGTACTGAGGCAGGAGGGGCGGTTCCTTGGCAGGTGGGGCGGGAGGGGGTTCCGAGAGGAATGTCATTGGAGCCCGGTCTCGAAAGCAGCCAAGAGCTCCCTGTCTGAGCAGACGGCCAAGAGGAGGCGGCGGGAGGGCGGCTGTCCGGCAGTGCGATCTCGGAGGTTTCGGCGCATGGCCCTGGCTCCCCAGTCCCGTCCCCCGTCCTAATCCGTGACCCACGTCATTGAGGGCTGGTCCGTGGGAGGCTAAGGATAATAACAGCCTCAAATGAGACCCAGTTAAAAAGTAAATCTCATTAAAAACAAAAAGCACATCTGCCTCTAAGTACCTAAATGGATATCTCAGGAACAAGGGCATGAGTTTTTTTGAATGTTCTAACGCATGTGTAATGCCAAGTCTGAAAGCTTCTGCCCCTTAATCCCCCGCGCGGCGGCCGAGCCCTGGCTGGGTAAAGCGGCTGTCTCACCGTCAGACAGACGCACGGGCCCAGTAGCCTGCCAGACTGCCCTCCGCCTAGCCGCAGCGCGTTCTAATTTGCTCCCATATTGGTTGAAACTGCCTAGAGCATTTTGTGCAAAGTCTAGACGGTTCCCAAGTCAACGGGCATTTAGGCGACCATCGGAAGTCTCTTCCTCTGTGACCCCAAGCTTGGGCCACTGGCCCTGTTACCCAGGTTGACTCACACAGCCAGGGCCTTTTTCCAGGCCCAGGTTCTTTTCAGAGCAGTGCTTCCCCCGGATCAGGTGTGACAGGGAGTGATGACACGCACAGCATCCCAAATGCCAGACCAATGACGTTCCGCCCGGCAGTTGGGATGACTCCATCCTGCCGCAGGGATGGCCTGGCAGGACACGGCGGCCTCACGCCGTGCCCTGTTGGCATACGGGAGATGGCCCTTCCCTGCGACCTTGAGAGCCAGTCGTCACTACAGGCTGCCCCGGTCCAGGGCCCAGGTGGCTGTGCCCTTTCCAATGCCATCTTGAGGGGGTCGGGGTCCATGCCCTAACAGGGTTCCTCCCCTCCCCGTGTGTGAGCACCTGCCGTGGGACGCAGCAGTGGACAGACGCAGCTCCTGCGTCACGGCCTGGTGGCAGCCCAAGCAGGGGGCTCGCTGTGGGGGGCCACCCACTTACACGGCTCGCACCGGGCGGCCGCAGCCCATACACGTAGTGAGGCTACGGTGGCCCATGTGGTCTGTTCCCACATCCGCCTTCCCCCCACATCCTTTCTTTAAACCGAATGCCTCTTTCTTGGGTGGCAAAGTAGCCCTGTCCCCTTGGACAAGTGCACTGTGGGTTTGGAGGGAGGACCTGGTACCCTTTGGTCTGAATTATTCTTTCCTGGTTCTGTCAACTCCTTTCCTGGTGACAGTCGATTTCAAGTCGGAGAACAGATCTCTCCTGGGAGGAGCCCACCCCGTGCTCCTTCGGGGACGCTGACCACGTCTGCTCTCTCCACAGGTGTGGTACATGGACGGCTACCACAACAACCGCTTCGTCCGCGAGTACAAGTCCATGGTTGACTTTATGAACACGGACAATTTCACCTCCCACCGCCTCCCCCACCCGTGGTCGGGCACAGGGCAGGTGGTCTACAACGGCTCCATCTACTTCAACAAGTTCCAGAGTCACATCATCATCAGGTTCGACCTGAGGACGGAGACCATCCTGAAGACGCGCAGCCTGGACTACGCCGGCTACAACAACATGTACCACTACGCCTGGGGCGGCCACTCGGACATCGACCTCATGGTGGACGAGAACGGGCTGTGGGCCGTCTACGCCACCAACCAGAACGCCGGCAACATCGTGATCAGCAAGCTGGACCCCGTCTCCCTGCAGATCCTGCAGACCTGGAACACGAGCTACCCCAAGCGCAGCGCCGGAGAGGCCTTCATCATCTGCGGGACGCTCTACGTCACCAACGGCTACTCGGGGGGCACCAAGGTGCACTACGCGTACCAGACCAACGCCTCCACCTACGAGTACATTGACATTCCCTTCCAGAACAAATACTCGCACATCTCCATGTTGGACTACAACCCCAAGGACCGCGCCCTGTACGCCTGGAACAACGGCCATCAGATCCTCTACAACGTGACCCTCTTCCACGTCATCCGCTCCGACGAGTTGTAGTTGCCTCTGCCCGAGGCCTAGAGTCCCAGTGCTCACCTAAAGGAAACCCCTGTGAAACAGCTGCCAAAAAGATACTGACAACACTAATTCTGAAAAATCATCAGCAGTGCGGATTCTGACACCGAGGGATGGCATTACCTCCGAGTTTCTCCCCTTGCAGCCGGCGGGCAACAGGCTTGGGAAGAAACCCCTGTATTTGCAGCTGGAACTGCAGCCCGAGGCGCCTGGCCCCCCTCCCCCGCCCCCTGGTCAAACAACATACTAAAGAAGCAAGGCGGTGACTGTTGGCCCCTCTCGCCCGAGAACACCCGCTGTTAGGGCCGCATGGACATTCCCGGAAGTTGAGTCAGCTCCGAGGGATGTGATCGTCCTGTGTCCTTGAGAGCCCCGGGGCCGTGCTTGGCGGCGGCTAGTTTAGCGCACCCCATCGCAGTGCTGTTTCCTGACCGTGTTGTTGTCTCTTAGATTAACTGTGCCACGACCCCAAGTAGTGCAAGGACCCGTGTCTAGTGCTCGCTGACGCGAAGGTCAGAGTGTGCGGAACGAAGTTGCTGTGCCCACGTCGTCTGAACTCGCGTACCGCGTACCCCGTAGATATATTGTGCAGTGTCTGTCCGTTAGTTCCTTGAGGTGGTAACTGTGTGTGTTCGGTTTATGCAATGAATGTTGTAAATGCAATGCCGTAGTTTGGATTAATAAGTGGATGGTTTTTGTTCCTCAAAAGAAAAAAAAAATCAGTGTTCACCCTTATAGAGACATAGTCAAGTTCATGTTGATAATAATCAAAGGAATTATTCTCTTCTTGTTAAACTATCTCAATCATGTAACCGCAGATAAGAAGGGCTTGTCTAGGGAAACCTCGGTTTCCAAGGGGAAGGGAATGTCACGAGGGTAACTGTGAGGAAAGTACATTTTTTAAGTAAAAAAAAAAAAAAACAAACAGAGGAAAACTTTGTACTATCCAGTTATCTAAGGAACAATAAAAACATTAGGAGATGTTTTTGCCTCACTTGTCATTTCTGAGGGCTTAAAAACGATCAAGAATTGCAGGTCCTTGCGGCTGTATTCCAGAGTTGGGGGTCATTTCAGAAAGGGAAGAAAGGTCCTTCCTTTCGGAGAACGGCAGAGGACGCATTCGCCGTTGGATCTCGGACCACCGTCGCCGTAAATGTCAGAACCTGGAGAATCAGCCTGGGTCCCCTCCCCCAGGTGACTCTGGGGTGCCACTCCCACTTGAGGGTGCACTGGGATCCCACCCCCACCCTGGCCCCACGGACACAGCCGGAAGGGGTCTGGGGCAGCACCCACTTTAGACGCCCTGACGCGCTGGGGGTGCCAGCAGAGACCTTGCTGAAGAGTCAGTGAGGTGAACCCCCCAGTTCGCTCAGCGGGGGCTGCAGCCGGCCCTCTCTGGGACCCAGGTCCTGTGGCCTTGGAGACGGTGGGCCACGTGCAGGCCTTGGCAACCCCGAGGAGCCCAGGCCGCCCGGCAAGGTCCTCGGAAGCCCCGTGGGGCCCCTGCCCCTAAGCAGGCCCTGAGGTCTCAGCAGGACCAGCCCCATCTCAACGTCCAGGGCCTTTCTGGAGTGCTCTGGGGTTCCTGCCGGCCAGGAAAGAGCAATGTCAGAGTGAGTCCCTGCCCGGGACAATGATCCTGGCCCTGGCTTGGCAGAAGAGGGCTGCTTGTCTGGGTTCTGCGATTCGGGGTGTGGGAGTCCCCCACTCTCACTCCCCAACCCCTGCTGGGGCAGCTGTCACCCCACAGCAGGAGGATGGCAGGGCAGTGACAAGGGGCACTGGGAAAGTCAGGCGGCCCGGGGAGCCTGGCCCCGCCGGCACCTGCTCAACCCAGAGCTGACCAGCCCCCGAGCTTCCGTCGTCACTCCTGGAAGGACGGGGGCTGGTACCCAGGCAGGGCTGTTGATGGCACTTGGTCGTCTGCGATGCTTGGTATGTTGAGGAGCCCAGAGTCTGAGGATGTCTGAGAGTGCACGACACTGGCTGCTGTACCCACACGGGAGCTGGGGCTGCTGGCACAGGGAGCGGTCAGGGAGGGAGGCAGATGGGGGCATTTGGGGCCCATGTCCAGCTTGGTCACAGTCGCCACCCTTGTTACCTGGCCCTGCACAACAGTTGGGAAAATCTGGAATGATAAATAGGGCAAAAGTGAGCCCTAAACCACCGAGTGGGAGAGAGGGTACAAGGCGTCTCTCGAGATGTGCTGGGGAATTGTTGAACGATGGGCCTGACTCCCAATCCGCACGGCCATCGACCATTCACGGGACAGACGTCTGGCCCCAGGTCCCCTCCTCCCCCAGCCGCTGGGGCCACATCTCTGCAGGGGGCTGGGTGGGCCAGTCCTCACCCGCTCCAGGGCCAGCATGTGTCGGGAGCGACTCCTTCCCACCTCCAAGGAGAATTCCTCCCTCGTCCTGCCCTCCTCTGGGCCCTCGGTGCCCCCTGACCCTGTCCCCTGTCGGTCCCTTCTTCCCAGCATCTGTGATTCCCTTGCAGTCGGCATGATGTATTCTTTGGGATTTGGGGGGGGCGATTTTTGGTGTCCAAAACAGGTGACTTTCTAAACTCGAGAAAAAAGAAAACCCTCTCTTGTGTCTTCTTGTCGACAGCACCTACGTTTCTTCTGCCAGGGAGCTCAGAGCATCCACTGAAGGTGACACTCGGGACGGGAGGAGTGGGGTGTGGAAATGCCTAATCCCTAATTAGAGCCTCATTAGCAGGAAGTGTCCCTGAGCAAGGTGGCACTCACTCATGCAACCTGCAGGAGGGGAGTCCAATAAAAACTTTTAGAAGTGGAAGGCGTGTCATACTTTTATGTTTACAAATTATCCTGGAGTGAGACAGCGTACCAAATCCCTCCTGCGAGACAGAGAGCTGGTTATTAATACAAAAGCCCTGAGTTTCAATAAAGCCGCAGCTCGGTCTGTGCGGCTGCCGACTTCATTTCTGATGTGATGGAAACCTGCCCAAGCGCGATCGGGCGGGAATCGTTCTGTAATCACAGCTGCCGTCATGGGCTGATTTCTGTGTGATTTCCCTGTAATGACACAGTAAAGAGCAAATGCACAAATACCTAGTCTATGAGTCACCAGAAGACAAAATGATGACCTCACAGGTCCAGGATGGATTTGCTGTCTCAGGCGAGTCCTTGCTGGGGAGAATATTCCTCCAGGACATTAAATATACAAGAAAAATTGTTCCACCCTGAGAACAAATAAGTAACCAGCCTGCCGTTACATCCCTCAGATTCCAATAACTGAATATATTGGCTGACGGCAGAACATCTGTGAATGAATTTTCTTTAATAAAACTTTGGCCTGGAATCAAACTCTGGCGGTTCTGTGCGGCACCCAAAGACCAGAGCACCCAGCCTGAGCAAGAGCGAGACCCCGTCTCTACTAAAAATAGAAAGAAATGATCTGGACAACTAAAAATATATATAGAAAAAAACTAGCCAGGCATGGTCGCGCATGCCTGTGGTCCCAGCTACCCTAGGCTGAGGCAGGAGGATCGCTCGAGCCCAGAAGTTTGAGGTTGCTGTGAGCCAGGCTGACGCTATGGCACTCTAGCCGGGGCAACAGAGACTCTGTCTCAAAAATAAATAAGTAAATAAAACCAGAGCACGAGACGCCAGTTCTGTGTGCAGCTGGGCCTGGTGTTCTCCGAATTTGCACAGGATTTCTTTCCTTCTGGCCCCTTCAGAGCCACAGGACGCTCGTGTGGAACTCACGAAGGCTCCATGCTCTGCACGGAGCAGGAAGGAGACAGCTCGGCTCTGGGCTCCTGGGAGGCTCAGGGTGGACAACTGGTAGGAAGCTCTGTCCTTGGAAGGGACCAGGAAATGAAAGGCAATGTTATTTTGAATAGCTGAACATGCTGGAGCAGCCAATGGCCAGCAAGCCAGGTGACATTGAGGATGTCCTGAGCACAGACGGGGTCATCGTCTCAGCCTGAGGGACTCTCCACCCAGAAAAACCAAGGGCTATTGATTCGTAGTCTATAAAATCACCAAGTGTGAAAATTTTGTTTTTTATTGAATCATTTCAACTAATTCCCTTTGAAGGTGACAAGTGGCAGCTTAGGCATAGAAAACACCTGGAAGCCATTCCCCATGTCCCTCAGATGTCACACTGCCCCTCCCATCCTAAGATGGACAACTCAGGCTCCGAGAGGCCTGTCCGGGCAGCTCGGCCGGAGGAGCTCCATGGGCCAAAACAGAGAAGGATCTAGAGTGTTTCCTGACACTCAGGGGTGACCCGAGCCTGAGACGTGGGACGGCACACAGGTGATGATGCCCATGGGGAGGTGAGTTCCCGGCAAGCGGCTCCCAGGGGCTGAGCCGGGACTGGGAGAGGCGGGTGCGGGTCGGACCTTCGTCCAGCCACGTGCAGGTCCTGCCGCAAAGTCAGCCTCTGACTCCGCCCTCTGGCCTGCAGGAGGGGGAGGAGAACACTGTCGTCTAGGGCAGAAGGGGATGGGGACAGCACCACCTAGGGCAGCGGGGGGACCAAATGGGCCATTCTGCGGCGATGCTTTCTGTGAACTTTCAGTCCACATCTTTTGCCCATTTTTCCATTCGGTTGTTGGTCTACCCTTTCTCAGATTTTAGGGGCTCTTTGTATGTGTGGAAGGTTTGCCCCGTGTGGTTCTGTGCGGTAACTTGCAAATATCGCCTGGCTCGTCATTCATCTCTTGATTTTTGGTTGTGTGTCAGGTTTTTTATTTGTTTCACTGTAGTTGAAATTACCAATCATTCTTGCAATGCACCTGGCTCCCTGTGGTAATGAGGACGGGTCCCTACTCCCAGGCGTAAGGAATCCACCCGTGCTTCCCGGGCACCGCGCAGCCTTCGGACTGGCCGTGCCTTTGGGGTTTAGCAGCGTGAAGTGTGGAGCCGGCTTTGTGTTTTCCCAAAGGCTGCCCAGCAACCCCAGCGCTGTTTATTAAGTGGCCCAACTTCCCTTGCCGGATCCTGGGACTCCGGTCTGTGCCGATGCTGCCCCAGGCAGGTGCTTCTCCCGTAGGTGGGTATTCACGGTCTCCGCGATGGAAGTGCTCACTGCTTTGCTTTGTAGAGATCTGTAAACGCTGACTACTGCGCTGTCCGAACCCCCCTGGGGAGTCTTGCCCAGGAGTAGCTACGAGATCCGAGGGGGTCTGTCCTTCAGTGGTCTCCGCCGGTGTGTCTCTCTGAGACAGTTCTCTGCTGCTCTAAACCAAGGGCCTCATTCCAGAGGCTGCCGGGATTCTCAGGCAAGGTGAGGTCTTGTCCTCTGCAGGGTGTTTCGGGAAGTTCCTTACTCTCCTGGTGTCGCCTAATCTCCTCTGTGCAGAACTAGACACGGGGAGGTTAAGCAGCAGCCCGGAGCCCGGCTGAGGGGCAGGGCCGGCGTGAGCCTGGGCCGAGCTCTGGGCTCTGCTCTCTCCCGCCCTCGGCTGGCCCGTGGCACACACGGCATGTCCTCCGGCTGGTGAGTCACTGGCTGCTTGTTCATCACACGGCAGGCAGCGGAAGGCGCCAGAACGGTGTGCCCAGCCAGGATCTGCACTGGTGAGTCACTGCCGGGTGCAGGGTAGGGCAGCGGCGGGAGGCGGCCCCGGCCGAGGATGGCTGAGCCACAGGGCCAGCGTCTGTCCGGCTGCCCTTGCTGGGAGCCCGGCAGATGGGAGTGGAAGGTTTCCTCCGTGAGCCCTCTGTCCTGCTGCCCCACCTCTGCACGTACACACAAGCACAGGCACACACGTGTGTGCACACGGGAGGATGCCAAGCGCCCACCACAAGCGTGGCAGCTGCAGGGCAGCAAGCGGCCTTGGAAACTCACTTGGCTCCCTCAAGGTTGCTCTCCGCCCTGGCACAGCGGGAGCAGCAGTTGCGCCCGGCCTGTTTCCGGGGAGACTCTGCTCTCCTGGCCTCGTCCTGTGTCCTCAGCCTTCCAGCCTGGCAGGAGTCCACCGCGGTCACAGCCATCGAGGGCAGACCTGGGTCATGAGTCACCCAGGCCTGGCCTCCACCACACACGGCCCCATCCAGGCCTCAGTTTCCCCAACCGACACCCGGAATACCACTGTTGCCCTCGTGGGACAGGTGCTGGGGAGTGTGGAAGTCGGTCCCCACTCATGGAGGTGGCAGCCATGGCTGTCGGGACAGCTCCGCCCAGCTGGTGAAGGCACCAGGCATCCAGCCGAATGACCACGGCGTCACTTGCCGGCTCTACCTGAAAAACGCTTTAATGCTGGGCTCTCCTGGCCTCGAGGAAAAAGACCCTTTGTCCCCTCACTCCTCCCTCCCCAGCCCTGTGAAGCTGTCCTCGCAGAGGCTCCCGCAGCCCTTCACTCTGCTCTAAGGGGCTGCTGTCCCCACTGACAAGCAGACACCTGGCGGCCCAGTGAGACTAGTTACCCCCTGCCCAAGTCGGCGCAGCCGGGAGTGGCGGCCTGAGACGGAATCCACGTCCCCTGATACCCGGCCTCGGGCTCTTGCTGGAGAGCCGTGTTTGGAGAAATCAGTGCGATGTCCCCAAACTGTCTTCTAATTGGCCAAAATTTTCAGAATTGCTGGGGACACGCCTGCTCCCTCTGGGGGCTGTTCTGTTCCTTCCCGAGGCTGGGCCCTGGGAGGGGCCGAGGCCACATTGGCGGTTCAGCCGCCGACTCCGTGAAAAAGCGGTAATTTCCTTATTGATCTCTTCCTTCCCGCTAAGGCTTGGAAGTAAGGTCGCCAAGAACGATGTCGCTGCATGTTCCACGTTTCAGTTTTGCTTATTGAATTCTCATTCCTGGAGGACCCCTCACCACACCCCCTAAAAAGCTTCTTGCTGCAAGGACATTAATGGCTTCAATGGCTCTCCCGGGTCCCTGAAAAGCACCACCCTTGGCCAGCGCCTCCCGCATAGCCCCGTGGCTGTCCCCAGAGCAGTGGGGACTCAAAGGTGCACCTGTCTGTCACCAGCACCACCGACTCCCTCGCTGCCCGCCGCCTCGCCCCTGTCATTAGCGGGACAGGCTCCCCCGTCAGCTCCCGGCTGTTTGCCCCGCTTAGGCTGGCCCCTGTTGTCCCTGCTAAATTGGCGGTGGCAGGCCACAATAAAGAAGAAAAACAGTGGCTGCATCAGGTCATTCCGAGCAGCTGACGTTAACTCAGCAAGGGCCAGGAAAGGAGAGATTCAATTAAACTTTTACTGCAGCTCCGTGGCTCCTGGCCTGGCCTGCAGATCTTGCAGCTGAGCTGAGGTGCAGAAGCAAACGACAGCCAGACAAGCTCCCCCGCCCTTCCTCGTGGACGGCTGTCAGCGCGCGAGGCCGGTGAGCGAGCGGCCCGAGGGCGGCCCCCGCAGCCCAGCTCTGCAGACGCTCAGGGAGCAGAGAGCTGCACGCCCAAGCTTCCAGCCACACACCAGCCTCTGGGGCTCTAGTCCAGCAAAGAGACAGACACTCCAGAAGATGTTCCTGAGACTCCAATTCTCAAATATGGCACCAGCAGGTAATTTCGCCCATAAAATTACAATAAAATAACAGTTAAATTTAGGCAGCCTCGTCCAGCCCTGAACAGTTCGTAAACACAGGCTGAAAGTAACCTGAGGGGCGATTTCTGGGTGAGAGACATCCATTCTCACACCCCTTCGCCTCGCTCCCCTCGCTGGTGTGGGCTTCTAGGGGAGTCATTTGCCACAAAGGAAGCAAAAAGGAACACACGAAGTTAACACCCAGAGAGCGTCTGCAGGCACCGGCGTAGGTGGTGAGTTCCCACTCCAGCACCACCGGCCGCGCGGGTTTCAAGTCTGGAGAAACACTGTGATGGCCCCCCCTGGGGACCACGGCAAGAGGGACCCGAGCCAACCCTTGGAAAACAAACAGGCGTGGAGGTGACACAGGTGTGGGGAGGGGACAGGGTGACATGGATGTGGGGCTCAGGAGGTGACACAGGGTGGGGCAGGGAGGGGAGGGATGGGGTGACACGGGTGTGGGGCTGGGGGAGGGGAGGGATGGGGTGACACGGGTGTGGGGCTGGGGGAGGGGAGGGATGGGGTGACACGGGTGTGGGGCTGGGGGAGGGGAGGGGATGCTGGCGCAGCGGGAAGGGGCAGGTGGGCTGGCAGCTCGCTGTCCCTGAGCACCAGCTACGGCTCTGGGCTGAACCCTGAATTCATTACCTCGTGTCATTGTTCCAGCAAGCACCATTTCTCAGATGGCTACTCCAGGGCTGGGAGTCACCAGGGGCCTCTAGGAGGCAGGTGGGCGTGTCCAGCCCCCTGGCTGTGCCCACGGTCAGCTCGGCCTGCTCACCCCCACCTGCCAGCCAGGGCAGTGGCTCCATCGTGGACCGTGAGGCCACACGCGGAAGAGGGGTCCACAGCCATAGACTAGCTGCCCTGGCTGCTCCCTGGACGTGCGCGGGCCGGCAGCTGCCCCACCTGGGTAAGCTCAGGCCCCCAGAGCACTGGGTCTACAGGCGCCCGTCACCCGGTCATAAGTGTCTGTCCCGCCCTGCAGAGGGCGGCTCCTGGGAGATGGGATCCAAGCCCGGCTCTCGGGGGGCGCTCAGAACATGTGTGTTGGTAAATGAACGATGGAGGTGACCCAGGGCCAGGAAAGCGTTGAGGAGGAGCACTGTGCAGGCTGGGAACAGGCCTCAGATACGAATCAAAATCTAGGGGCAGTCAGCGCTTGGCTTCTAGCACCTTCCATTTGTCATTCCAATTTAACAATATTTCCGGGGCTCCTTGGAGGCCCCCACAGTGTGCAGAGCTGCTGGGACTGCGAAGAGGTTGTTCACCCTCCCTCAAGGCAGAACGTGGCCTGATTCTGGCTCTTGCCCTCCCCCCCCCAGGTCCCTGGGGACATTCTGTGAGCCACAAAATGGGTTCTCTTCTACCCCCTGCTCCTCAGAACTGCGTCCGGTCACGACACAGGAGGTGGAGAAGCCCCCGGGAAGCCCCGAGCTCCCGAAACCAGAGACCTTCGTGGGAGGTGGATTCGGCTGTGACCCTCTTCTTCTCTCTTGCTTTATTTTGAAATCGCCCAAGGCCCCTGCTCAGGGGCAGCGAGGAGGAGCGGCTCCGTCCACCCCCGCTGGGGACAGTGAGGTGTGCCCTGAGGTCTGGGCGGCAGGAGCCAGAGGTAGCTGGGGTGGTGGGTGGGGCAGACTTGCCCAGAGCGGCCTTGCAGTGGGATGTACCGAGGGGGCGGTGCCAGCTCCATGCGCTCTTCCAGCAGTGATGAGCTTCCCATTACTGGTGGTATGCAAGCAGAGGGAGGAAACCCCCTCCCGCCCAGCCCGTGGTGCAAATCAGTGCTGCTCAGCAGCCTCTGCCCACTGAGTGTCATGAGTGGGCAATCGGCCAGGCTGCGGCTCGCCCCCAGGGAGTGGGCACCGGCCAGCGAGCCGGGTAGTTTCTCCAGCAGGGCTCCGAGAGGCGTGGGCCCCGCCCGGGGACCATCTGTCCACGCACAGCACCAGATCCTTTCTCAATACATCAGCAGCGCGGCTGAGAGCCCTCCACGGCTCCCGCCGCCCCGCCCAGCCCCCCCCACTCGAGCACACCCCCCAGGATGACATTTCAGCCTCCGTCTCAAAGTCAGCAGAATATGATTTTATTGATTGGAGATGCTGGGCTTGTCGATTTCCTGCGTGGGGAAAAGCATGCGTTTTCCTGTCTCTTCCTTAAACAAGTCGTAAAATGGATTGCGCATCTAAAAGGGCGACATAAAACACTGGCCGCAGCGAGCTGCGTGGAATTCGCCGACTGTATAAATCAGGGAGATGAGTTTCAGAGAAGTCTCGTCTCCCTTCCTGGACATAAAATGGTTGACTTCTAAATTGTCAGAGAAGTCAGCCCAAACGTCCCCAGGCTGCCAGGAGGCAGGGGGACAGAAGCCCTGGGAGGGGAGATTGGGCTTTCTGTAATAAAGGGCCCATGTTGGCCTGAGCCCCAGGGTTTGGGAAGCCTCTTACTTCTCCTGGGGAAGCAGCAGGGCTGGCTCTGCCCTTCTCAAACTGCAGTTGCAGCCACCCACCTTCTGGGCACCTGCCATCTCCACGGACCACCTGTGCTGGTATTTGCTTCACAATTTTGGAAAGACAGTCCCCCTCCCATTCTGTAGCCTCATTTTAGCGACGGTGTCTCCAGCCACGGTTGGAAGGAAGGCTGTGTTTTCCCCGACACGGTGGCTCCACGCCTCCAGGTCTCCCCTCCCCTCCCCTCTCCCACGCGGTGCTGCAGGGGTCCTGGCACCTCCACCTGCGACCGACCGCCAGCGTCTGTGCAGAGGGGAAGGCTCCGTCTGCACTTCACGGGCTAGAGCCAGTCACGTGACCCCAGCCTGGGCGCAAGGGAGGCTGGGAGACGTGATTTGCAGATTACTGGGGAAGCAGGAAATGGGAGATGAAGGGGACCAGTCCCTGCCACTGTTATTAAAATAAATGTATCTCTGGCTACCTCTCGGGCCACACCTGGGAAAGGCTGCCTTTGGCTTCAGAAAGGCCAAGGTGCGGTGCTGGGTGACACTGGGCAGGTGACTCACCCTCTCTGAGCTCCAATCTATCCAGAGCAAACGTGTGAATCCAGGGAGTAAGCGACTTTCTTCAGGATACAAGCCAGCTTGTTGCAGGGGCACTCGTGGGTGCTACTGCTCAGCCCCGGCCAGGAGCACTCTGTGGACATCAGGTCCCTCAGCCGAGGACGCAGGGCTTCGAGCCTCTGGGCCTGCCAGGTGGGCAGTGGGCAGCCAGTGAGGGCCTGAAGCAGGGGGAGCCCACGCTGGCACTTTTAAGAGGCTGGGTCTGGGGCTGGCGGGGTGAGACCCTGAAGCAGGCTGCCTTCATCAATGCTCCGATTTCCACCCAGAAAATCGAAATTAAGGGACTCATTAAGTTCAAACCAGAAAAGGCTGAGCCAGAGCGAGAACCGGGTCTTCCCTCCAGGCCGGGGCTGAGCAGAAGGTGGCGGGGGGCCGTGGCTGGCTTGCGGGGCCTCTGCAGCCGCGGCCAGGCCGGAGCCACGTGGGCTTCCACTTTTTTTAATCTGTGTTAAAACAGCAAACCAGGGCAAGGGAGGGACAGGGGTGACAGCCTGGGGAGGGGAGGTGGGGCGGGGCACAGCCAGACCTGGATGGTGACAGGCCGGGGTGCCAGGGACCCTGGGGAGAGCCAGGGAGTGAAGTGGGGGCCGAGACCCCCCCCCACCAGGGCGGTGATGGGCGGGGCCCCTGGCGCCTGCGACAGGCCCTTCATCTCGGTGTTGGCCCAGACGTCAGACCCCCTGGCCTGCTGCTGCCTGGCCTGTTACTTAGATGCTTAACGACGTCGGGAGAGGCAGGCAGTGATCGTCCTCGCTGCGGTGCAATCTGTGCCACACCCGTGCCGCGCTTCGCAGCCAGGGGTGGGAGCGGCGCCCCCACGTTGCCAAGTGGTTGGCACCTCACCGAGCTCGGCCACTCGGAGCCTGGGTCAGGGGTGGGGGACCTGATTCTGAGACCCTCGGTGCAGGGCCGGGCCGGTCTCACCCAGGCAGAGTCACAGAGGGCCTGTGACGCTGTGACAGACAGAATAACAGCCCCCCCTCCCGCCCCCAGCCTGCACCCCAGTCCCCAGGGCCTGTGGCTACACCACCTCACCTGTTGGGAGACTGCACAGGTGAACGTGAGGATTGGAGAGAAGAGATTGTTTGAATCATCTGGGCAGGCCCCACCTGATCATGAGGGTCCTTCTGAAAGCGGGTGTGGGGGCTCAGAGCCAGGCAGAAGACGGGGGACCGAGCAGGGCCAGAGGGGAGGAAGAGGCTGGGGGAGCTCACGGCCTCCGACCCCTACAAGGGAGCAGGTGAATCAGAGAGGGCTGCACCCCCAGAGGGCGAGGTGCAGCCCCAGGGCACAGCTGCCCTTTGGTGAAGCCCCGAGAGAAGGGAGGGGCGGCCGCCCTTGACACCCCAGTAGCCAGAGCGGAGCTCCTGGGGCTTTTTGGGCTTTCTGGTCTGGGCTGAGATGGAGCAATAGTGCGATGGCGACCTTGTGTTTTAACTCCCAGCAACGGAGATGAGGCCTGTGCAGGGGCAAGAGGGAGGGAGAGAGGCAGGGGTGAGAACAGGACCTCAGGCCATCGATGACCTGGAGCCCAACAGAGCAAGGTCTGCGGACAGGGACCTGCCCCGCCCTGGCCCTGCTGGGAGCCAGGAGCTGCTGGAAAACACCCTCTAATCCCTTTTCCAAACCCTCGTGCTAATTTCCCGGAGGATCAGGCTGAAAGACACCTGGGGCTGGAACAAATTTAGACCTGCGAGAAAGTGCTGAGTCACGCTCTGCCTGTTTGGAAAACAGAGAGCTAATTAAGTTACTGCTGGGAGGAAGAGGCTGGCAGCGGGACCAGGCAGTGGAAAAAACCTCCTGTGACACTGGGCTCCGCAAAGCTCTCGGATAAACATGGGTCACCAGGGGAGGGTGCCCCGGGCGCTGGGCTGTCCCCAACCCGTTCTTGAGCACCTGGAAGCACCTTGTCAGGCTTGTCGGCCACCCAAAGGGAAGTGGCCAGATCCTGGCCTGGCAGAGCTTTCCAAAGCGGTCTTGGGGGTCACAGGCCCCCCTTCTGCAGTAGACACTGAGGCCCAGAGAAGGGAGGGGGTAGAGGCTCGGCCACCCTGTGCTGTGCGTCAAGCCTCCCCCTCCTCTGGGACTCCTGGCCGTCACCTGCCTCCTCTCCTGTCTGGGGAGCCTCCCTGGGCTGGTGTTTGCTGCATTAAAGCAGTGATGGAGGCAGGCGTGGCCCCTGCCCCTCGGAGCCCACAGTCTGCCGTGAAGACACACCTGGAGCGGCCACAGCAGCTGTGTGTTGGGGCGGCTGAGTGACCGCGTGGGGGTGGAGGACGGGCACCTGCAGGCGAGGCAGGCAGGGATGGTTAGAGCCGGGTCTCTGCAAAGGGGACGGCGCCTGACTGAACAGACGCTGAATGAGTACTTGCTGGCAGCCGTTCTGGGAAAAACTGTTGCGGGGCTGGACACACAGGGGGATCAAACTCATCCCTGCCCCTAAGGGGGACGTGAGTCACGCTCAGACACGCGCCACACAGGATGAGGCTGTGGGACAGTCTGGTCTCCTGAGCTTGTGTCGGGTCAGGTCCTGGGGTCTCACCCCCACCCCACTCACCAGCACGGGGCTCAGAGAGGGGCGAGAATCCACCCAGACCCTGATCCCGCAGGACCTCTTAGCCTTTCCTGAGAGCAGAGTCCTAGGCCTGGGTCACCAGCCGTGCGTGCAGGGGCCCGTGGCAATGCCACAGTGACTGGGGACCCTGAGACCCCTCTGCACCCGGAAACCGCGCCCCCCAGAGCCGGCCTCACAGGAAGCAGGTGCAGAGTCTGATTTTCCCCCGGGGATCCCGGCACCACCACGGGGCGGGCGTAGGGTGCACTGACTCTCAGCATCCCTGAGAACCCGGACCCGGGACCCCACCCCAGTCTCACCCCTGGGCTCCCCAGGTCCTGGCCAGTTTTGGGCAGGATGACATTGCCACCTCAAAGACTTCTCTTTGGCGATGTCTGAAGCTCCCCCCCCCCCCCCCCGCCAGGAGACAGGACCTCTTATTCCATTCTGGGGTGGGGGGACATTCCAGGACTTCTGCTGACCTTATAGGCAGGTACAGAGGCCCAGGAGGGGGTGCTTTCCTGAGGGTGGGGTTGCACGGGGGAGGCAGGCGGGACCACAAGGACGCTGAGTGCGTTGCCCCCCATATGCCGACAGCCCCCAGCCGCATTCCCTCCACACCCCTCTTCCCGCACGCCGGCCATCCTCAGCCCATGCCAGGCCTTTGCTCAGCCATGCCCCAGCACGCCGTCTCCTCTCCAGTCGCCCAACCCTTCCTCATCTGCCAGGTCTCCCGTGCCGGGCCACATCCCTGGAGAGACTCCCTCCATGAGGATTGGGCTTGGTGTGGTCAGCAGGGCTGGTTCGGCCCCTCAGCTGCCAAGACGCAGAGCTTGCCAGCCTCCACTCTGCCCTCCCTCGGGTGTGTGAGCCCTGTGTCTTCATGGCCCAGGGTGGCGGTGAAGCTGAAGCCATCACATCTCTGTTCCAGGCAGCAGGACGGAACAAAGACAAAGGGGTTGCGGTGCACTCTCCAGCTGCCTTGTAAGGATGGTCCTAGAGTCTCTCATACGACACTGCTGCTTGCTCCACTGGGCAATTCCAAGTCACGCGACTCCCACTACTGCTGGGGAGCTGAGACATGTGTCCTTATACTGGGGGACCGTGAACCCCGCCGAAATGGGGGTGGGGAAAGGGGGAGAATGAGAGCGAACAGCTCTCCCTGTCCCAGCCCTCCCAGGCCCCACGCTCGGTCAGGGCTCCTAGCTCATCGTCGGACAGGCTCATGCCCTGAGCAGGGCCCAGCAAGTGGGTGCACGAGCCTGTGGCCAGGCGGGGGAGGAGGGAGTTGTCACACACACGTGACTCCCACCCTTCCCCCGCCATGGGTATGGATCTTCCAGTAAGTTACCCTTTCATCTCAGGAAGAGTTTTAGGGACTGAGGGCAATTCCAGCTGGAAGTTGGGGTGTCAGAGATGGGGAGGGTGCGGGAATGGAGTTGCCATGGCGGCTTAAGAGCAGCCGCACCCTCGCTCCCACTCCTGCTCCGCTCAGCAGGCCCAGCTCCTGCAGGGAAAGGAAGGCGGCACGTGGGGATATCTGTCCCGTCACCAGGGGTCATTTATCTCGGGAACAGACGAGTACAGCATATGGCACCTCTCAGAAGCCCAGTGTCAGCTAGGGGGCTGGGGCCCCAGGCAGGTAAAGCACCTGCCGGCGTCTCTGGGAAGGGAGCAGCTTATTGTGCTTCGATGGGGACACCAGGGCGCTCAGGTACTGCTGAGGGATGGGGCCTCTCTCCCCGGAGACATCCTGTGTGCCTCTCTGCCCACTTTGTCCTGCCTGGGGACCCCCTTCACCCACCCTGTGCCCACTGCGCTTGCTCTCACTGCCTGCCCCTGCAGCCTGCAAGCCCAGGCCTGCCGGGCCCCACCCCAGCCCAGCCCCTCTCCCCACAGCAGCCACCTCTCGGCACACAGGGGCACACGGGGGCACACGGGGGCACACTACCTGTCCCTCCTGCCTTTGCTCAGGCCGAAGCCCCCGGCCGGGATGCCCCTCCCCATCCTGGCTTCTCCGTCCATCCCCATCTTGTTCCCCTTCCAGGCCTCAGCTGTGCACATTAGCTGTGCACCGGGGGCCCGGCTGGGGGGCAGCAAGGCTGGTGCCGGGGAAGGGGTCCTGAGATGAAGAGAACGTGGTCCCCGGCTTCCAGGAGCTCCTGGTCTGCAGGATGGAGGCAGACAAGTGACCAGTGGGTTCTGGGCTGGTGATCAAGCCGCCCTGCTAGACGCCACATGGTCCCGGGCCACTGACTTCCCACTTGTGATTGTTTCATCGCTTCGTTGTCTCCTCTCCCACCAGAATCCAGCTCCAGGACCAGCTCTGTCTTGCTCACTGATGTGTCCTCCACACCCACAGGACCATCTGCACAGGACTCAGAAACACTGTTTACTGGACAGATGGGTGGACAATGGGGGGATAGAGGGAGGCACAGATGGACTGATGGATGGATGCATTGATGTGATGGATGAACGGATGGATAGATGGATCGATCTATTGATGGAGGGATGGATGGATGATAGATGGATGGATGGATGGACAGAGGGATGATGGATGGGTAGATTGATAGACAGATGGATGTATGTGTGAGGGATGTACATACATGCGGGGGTGGCAGACGGGCGGATGGGTGGTTGAGTGGCAGCCTCTCTGGTGAGACCTCTCTGGTCTCACTGACCACTCAGTGGATCGCTTGCTCCCGGCCCTCCCTGGCCCCGCTCACCGGCCTTGCTACCACCCGGCACGGACTCCAGACGTTTACCTATGCACTTGCTCACTGTCTGCACCCTCCCCTCCGGCTGAGACTTTTGCTGATGCATCTTCAGGGCCTAAAAAAGTGCCCCCAATGTTTAGTAGGAACAGAATAGGTCACTGTCAAATGTGAATTGGTGAGTGAGCTGATGAAAGAACCACGAGACTCTCCTCCGAGCCGCAGCGCAGGCTGACTCCCAGGGCTGCGCCCCACGTCACCCTGGGAGAAAAGCCCTTCCGGGCCCCTGTCCAGACGACACCGCCCTTTCTGTCCCCTTGCCTTGCTTCATTCTTCCACCCAGCTCATTTCCACACCAGACACAGAACCTGCTTATTCACTTGCTGTCTCTGCTCACCGGATCGTAAGCTCTGGGGAGGAATGTTGTTTTGTTCCAGTTCCCCAGAGTAGAAAACGGGGCTTGGCCCATCACAGCAGCTCCACCCACGTATTCATGAAGGAGGAAGTGACGTCCTCTGGGTTGTGCAGGACACGTCCACGGTCAGAACCTCTAAGCCGCTCAGGGCCCTTCCCTTGTGAGCAGCTCTGTATCCATTTGCTGGGAATGCCGCACCAAGTACCAAAAACTGGGACTTCAACGAACAAAAAAGAATTTATTTTCTCACAGTCCTGGAACCGAAAGTCCAAGATCCGGGTGTTGCAGGGTTGGTCCCTTGCGGGGGCTGTGCTGGCCGCCTTCCTGTCCCTGCTCGGCTTGTGGCAGCAGCACCCGACCCCTCCGGCATCTCCACGTGCGGCTCTCCCTGCACACGTCCGTCTCTCCAGGCTCCCCGTCTTGCAGGGACCCAGTCCTGTCGCGTCAGGGCCCCCTCCTCCGAGTGGCCTCGTCTCGACTGGGTACATGTGCAACAGCCCTATTTCCAAATAAGGTCACATTCTGAGGCTCCAGGGGTCAGGACTCCAACATGCAGATTTGGGGACACAGTTCAGCCCGCACCAGGCTGACTGTCCTGCCCGCTCCCTTTCTGACCTGCCATGTCGCCCTTCGTCCTGGTTTGACTGACACCAAATTACGTTCAGAGCATCACGTGGATGCTCCCTCAGCCCCCCACGTAGGGACTCGGGGTTCCGTCCTACTTCCTCTGCACCCCGAGTCCGGCACGGACTTGGGCACCTGGAGTGCGTCGGATGAATCTCACTCGGTGACTGGAATATGCTGGATGTTTCTTTGTTCCACCAAATCCATGCTCAGGCGCCTATAAAAGTCCCTTTTGTTCAGCACAGGGGAGGCTTCCTGCCTGGGGACCAGGAAGGAAATGCAGGGAGACGCACGAGGCCCCTTGCACGGCTGCCGGCCTTGCCCCCACTTGCGAGCCCAGGCGGGGTGTGCTGGGCGTTGATTTGGAAACCACAGGTCTCTGTTTCCCCAGGATGCTCTGCAGGCCCTCTCAGCCTGCCCAGGTCACACGTGAGAAGACTAACCTCGCTGGCGAGCAGGGTGGGAGGGCAGCGCCTGTGCTGGGGACCCCAGGACAAGAACAGCGGGTGCAGGGCACACTCGGGGCGGAGTGTGACCCGAGGCTGATACAACTCCCTGTCTCCAGAGCACCGAGGGCTGCCAGGCCTGCAGGGCTGGTGGCGTGGCTCCTCCCCGCCTTCTGCCCGGATGGAAAAACCACAGCAGGTCTCCAGACTCCAGGCCGGCCCAGAGGCAGGCCCCGGGGACACTGTGCCAGGACTGCGGGGAGGCAGCCGAGGGCCCCTCCTGGGCCTGCCTTCTGGCAACCGCTGGCGTGTTTCCCAGACCGCGGGCTCTCAGTGGGGGACTCTGCTGTTCTAAGCCGGAGTTGCCACCTACACGCCCTCCAGCCCACCCCGTCTCCCTCTGGCTGGGGGGAAAATCTGAACAGACAGGCCCTGCAGCTACTGATCACCCTCAGGCTGGGTTCTTGCCGGCGTGTGGCGGCGAACACCTCTACACGCCAAGGACCTGGAGGTCATGTGCAGCCCCAGCCTCTCCCCATCCAGACTCCACCTCACCTGCCCACTTGACGTCTGCGCGTGGACACCTCGTAGAAAGGTCCGTCGGGCGTCCAGACAGGACCCGCGAGGTCTCACACCGACACCCCACGCCTCCCCCTTCACTCCGGGCCGGCCACCAGGTTCCTCCAGATGCCCAGGCCAGAGTCCAGAAGGTGCCCCTGAGTCCCGTCTGCCTCATCCGACACCCACCTGGACGTTAACTGTTGTTGACTCAGCTCCCAAAGCACATTCCAGACCCATCCAGGTTGCCCGACCTCTGTTAATTCCACCTTCCTCGAAATCACTCCATCCCAGCCACCCTCCTGGCTCCTCAAGAGCGCAGAGGCCCCGCCCCTCGCAGCCGACCTCCCGCCTCCTCAGCGCAGCCGGCAGCTTCAGCCCCCGCCACCACGCCCGTCCACCTCGCGGGCTTCTGTCCATCAAAGCTCTTTCCCGCCCTAGGGTTCTAGCTGGACGCCCCCTGCCTGGGATGTGCTCTCCAGACCTCCCTGTCACTCTGATCCCAGCTGATGTCACCCCAGGAGAGTATCCCCGACCCCGCTCTCCCCGGCCTCCTTCCTACTCTGCCCTGCCCAGGTCTCCACACAGCACCGGCTCCTACCCGGCTGTCCCGCTTACATGACTTTCCCCTCCCCCACTGGAACCCGAGCTTTTCCAGGCACTGTTGGTGCTCAGGCGGTTTGGTCCCCGCCGGCCTTCAATAAACCTGTGACATTGTTGAATGTCCCCCAAGATGGTACAGCCAGGAGAAGGACATGGCAGGGCCATGAGGCCTCGGACTCCTCACACCTTCAAGGGCCATGTGGGGCACAGGCCTTCCCTGCCTCCGCGCCCCGGAATTCTTCCCGAATTCCCAGGCCAGCGATTTCAACCTGCAGGGGTCAGAGCTGCCGGGAAACACAGAAGACACGACACACAAGTGCACCTCTCGCCCCTCCCGCGCTCCGGCTGCCCCTTCCTCTGCCTGCAGATCACCTCCAGGGCCGGGGAGCCCCCGAGAGGGCCCCGCTGTTCTGTGTCTGGGTGTGTGTCAATTTCCTGTGGCCGCCACAGCCAGGGATCACAGACTCGGTGGTTTAAAACAACACACGTTTGTCCTCGCAGTTGCAGGGCCGGGAAGACTGAAATCCAGGGTCACCAGGGCCCCACTCCCTCCAGAGGCTCTGGGGGACCCCTCCTGCTCTTCCAGCTCCCGTGGCTCCCGGGCTCCTTGGCTTGTGGCCACGTCCGCCTCCCTCTGCCTCCACTGTCATGCGGGCTCTGCTCTCCTCGTCTCTCCTTCTCCGCTTTTATGAGGACTCTTGCCGGGAGATTCGGTCCCACCTGGTCGAGGACGATCTCATCTCCAGATCCTTAACTACTTCTGCAGACTCTTCCCAAGTAAGGTCACATTCAGACCCTGGGGGTGCACAGCTGCCGGGGGGCCGTGCAGCCCACTTCAGCGGGTCTACCTGCTCTGTGTGCTCCGGGCCGGCCCGGGTAGATGCTCCGCAAGTGCTCAGATTCCTCCGTAGGGCCCTGGGCAGGGTGGAGGGCGGGGGACCCGCTGGGTGCCCAGCCCCAGGCACATGGGAGACGCGGCCGGGGGACGTTTACAGACTGGACCAAGCCTCACCCACCGGCAAGATGCACGGGACCCCAGTGGGTGCATCGCACGTGACCCCCGTCAGACAGCACAGGGAGGCACGAAGGTCAGACGTACGGCAGGACTTCCCATGACTGTGTGTGCGAGTGCCCAGTCCTCCCCTGCAGAATGGCAAGCAGGCCTTGGAGCCCAGGGACAAATTGGCCCCCAGAGGTGACAAGCCGGGGACAGAGCGCCCACGGGCTGGTGGCTCATTACAGCAACAGGCTGCTCCGGAAGTGGCTGAGGCGTCGTCACTTCACAGAAGTCCAGGAACGAGGGGGAGGCGAGCGTGTGACCCACTTCTGCTGGCTGACGGGCACCAGCTGGCAGGAGCGCCATGGCAACCAGACACACCAGCTTAATTACAGCAGCCCTCGTGCTCCCCCTGCGAATATTAATGGGGACAGACACATTCACCTCTCGTAGTCAGAGAGGAGGAAGAGGAGCTGGCTGCTCACCTGAGAAGCCCCATCCACGGCACCCTCCCTGGCCAGGTGTGCCCAGGTACCTGCCAGGAGCCTGGGACAGGCAGGGCCGTAAATCAGTGCTGTGCCCGGGCTCCTCCTCTGCTCCCAGTGGTCCCACCCCAGCTGGCCCTCTGGCACCTTAGGTGTTCACCTGCCCACCTGGCCTCTGGCCGGGCAGAGGAGGGCAGGGGCTCTGCATGGTGGGAGGCAGGGCGAGGTGTTGGGGGCAGCCCTGGGAGTGGGTGGCAAGGAGAGCGACGAGGTCGTTGTTGAGAACCCACCACCTCAGTTCGCACCTTGTCTTCAGAACGTGCCCACGAGGTGGGGGCTGCTGTCCTCATTCCCCAGAGGAGGGACAAAGGTGAGAAGTTAAACCAGCCCAGGTGTGAACTGCTCCTCTGGGACTCCAGGCTGCAGTCTGCCTGGCACAGGTGCATAGGCTCGGGGACTCAGCATGGCCACCTCCTCAGCAAAGTGGGGGACATTGTCCACCTCCCCCAGTGTGGCCCTATGAGGCCACGCTGGCTCCTGGTAAGCGCAGCTGACTGGGGTGAGGTCAGCTGCCCCGGCTGCACACCGGGCACCCAGCGGGCTGTGCCGTGTGCTGCCGTCTTCCCTCCCCCTGCAGCACGAGTGAGGATGGCGGGGGACGGGGAGGAAGGCCGAGATGCAGGAAGCCTTCCCGGACAGGGCAGCCTGCAAACTGGGAAGAAAGACCCTTCCCCCTTCAGGGCAACCCTAGGTGCCCCCAGCCCCCAGGGGCCCAGAGCAGCTCGGAGTCCAGCAGGGCCTGCTGGAAGGGGAGGTGCGCCATGGAGACTGGAGAGGGAACCCAGGCTTGCCCCGTGCTCATCGACAGACGCCGCAGGCCAGAGGGAGGGCAAGCCCGGAGGGGGACCAGGCTGGCAGCCGTCCGCGCCAGGGCAGCCGAGGGCGGGTATCGGGCACTGGGGCGCTGAGGAGACTGTGGCAGGAGCCCGGCGGGCCGGGGTGGGGTGGGAGGCCTGCGGAATCCTGCAGCCTGGAGAACCCAGACACGGCACAAACAGGGCTCATGGGAGTAATGGGGAAAACAACTTTATTTTTGTCCCTTTAAAATGCACTCGTTGGGGATGTCCTTCTGCCTTGGACGGGGGCTCGGGCTAGTGTAGGACTTCCCCTTTCTTAGGTAACAGCGAGTCCCGCTCTTCCCCACCTTGCCCAGAGCCACAGCCTCAACTTGGAAGGTGGGACGTCTTGTCCCAAGTAAAAAACATTATTGATTTAACACCAAATTTGACTGAACTGTTAGAAATTGATTTCACATTAATGTGTCCCCTCCCCCTGCCTAGGGGCTGGTCTACCTGTGACCAGGTGGGGTGGGCTCTTCTCCCCGTCACCACCTCGGCCCTCCCGTCTGGCGTTTGCCCCTCGAGTTGGAGTCCGGGGAGGAGGCGGCCGAGGCCTTACTTGCTGGTGTGTCGGGAGCCAGGCCACGGCTCGGCCACGCCACTGTGTCGTCTCCTGCGGGACTTGCAGGGCCCTGACAGGAGCTGGGACCCTCCCCCCCCACACACCACAGGGCAGTGACCGGGCGCAGGCGCTCATTGCCTGTTAATTAATAAAGAGTCTCCCCAGGGAAGCTCGGTGCTGTGGTTCTTCGGAGGCGGGGCTCCTGGGAAGCCACGGATGGCCTCCATCTGGGTTTCAGGGAGCAGTTCCTCGAGTGTGATCACACCCAGCTTCCTCCGTGACAGCCGGTGGTGGGAAGGCTTCCCAGAGGTGCCGGCGGGGAGAAGGGGGCGTGCACGCCCGTCATCAGCAGGGCCTTATGGCCGCCCTCCCCAAGTCCCTTCTGTCCCCGTCTTCCCAAAACCCCCCCACTCACCTATCACGCCTGCCCGGCCTCAGCTTGCCATTTCCTTTACCCTGACACTCCCACCGGACCACTCTGCCCTTCACCTCCGACCTGAGCACATCTGTGCCCTGCTCCTGTGGGTGGCTTGAGAAGCAGGCCACAGGAGCAACGATAGTGCACCCCAATGGCCACTGTGTCATGGCCAGTGCTGGGACCACAACTGAAGAGACCTTCTGGAGCTTGGGGCCGCCCAGCCTCTCTCACCCCTGCCCAGGCCCCCGCCTGCCCCACGCCTGCCTGTGCCGTCCCTCCCTCAGAGCCTGCCTCTGTCCCCTGCCTCTGCAAGTCCAGCCTTCCCACCCTCTTCATGACGATTGCCACAGCCACTCCACGGTGCTGGGACCATATCATGTCACCACCTTGTTCCCAGGGCCCCGTGCAGGGTGGGGCCCAGCCACATAACTCTGGGGAGTGTGGCCGGCCTGGTGGAGGGAAAGAATTGGACCCGAGAAACCCAGGACTCTGCCTCAGCTCTGCAGCGTCCAGCCATGTGGCCTGGGACGGTCAGCTCACCTCAATGAGCCTCAGTTTCCTAATCAGTAAAATGGGCTAACAAGTGAGCCTGTGAGGTTGCTGTGATGATTGGGGGACATGCATGGACGGGGGGAGCCCTGAGCCTGGCATGTTGAGGTGCTCATACTCAAGGCCATGGCCATCCCCTGATTGTAGGGACAGGAGGGCATCGGGGGTTCAATCACTGCCCCTCTGCACACCAGCTGGGACATGGGCAAGACCAGTGTGAACCTCTGTCTCCTTTGCTGTAAAGTGGGGATGGCAGAGCCAGCCACTCCCCGCTCTTGTGTGGCCTCCATGAGACAAGGGCTATAAAACTTCTAGCTCAGGGCTGAGTGCCTAGAGAGACGCAGTAACCGGCCGCGGATGACATTGCTGACTGCTCCATAGAAATATATCCTGAATCGATTTGGCCTTCACCACCCTGCTTCTGTGCAGAGGGCCTGGAAAGGAGCTAGTGTGCTGTCTCATCTGCATGCATACAGGCATGTACACATGCATGTACGCACATGCATGTGCAGAGGGCCTGGAGAGGAGCCAGTGTGCTGTTTCACACACATGCACACATGAGCTTGCATGAGCATGCAAACACATGTGTGTATATACACAGATGCACACTTGCACATGAGCAGTTGTGTGCACACACGGGTACACACCTGCACACACAGGATGCACGGGGGGTGCGTGGAGTGAGGTCAAGGAGCTGGCAGGGGTTGCCGCTCTAGGAGCTGTGGCGGCCCAGGGAGGGAAGATGGACGGGCCACACACAGGGGCCTCTGTCCCCAGCTGCACATTGCCTGGAACCGCAGGGGCAGCCTTTTCTTTCCAGCAGTTTACTGCTGGCTTTGTTTAGGGCTGAGTGTTCTCGATGGCGAAGAGGACCAATCGAGTGGCCTCTTCCTGGGAAGGTCAAGTGAATCCCACGCCAGGAGAAGTCCTGGACCTGGGCTGTGAGCCGGGTTTGCCGCCCACAGCTAAGGGGGAGTCTGGACCCACGTTTCCCAAGTGTGAAATGAGGCTGGACCAGGTCATGGGGCTCTTAGACTGAGGAGGGGGTAGGACTCACCTAGGGGAGGGGTGGGGCTTGGTGAGACTGCGGAGTCCCGCCTCTACCTCCGGGAGTTTTGATTAGGAGAGTCAGGCAGGACCCAGCAGTCTGTTTCAACCTCCCCAGGTGATCCTGACACAGGTAGTTCTAAGTTCAACATGTGGATATTTGTCATGAACTTCAAGGTCAAAAACAGAGTCTGCTTTTTCTCTGTGAAGAGGAGTGGGTTCCCTCGAAGTCCCAAAGTAAATTCTGCCACCCAGAGCTGAGCATGGCTGTCTCTTACCCTTCCTTCCTTCCTTCCACAAAAAGAACTGGCCCCAGCGGTTGTCAAGAGGAGCAGTTCCGTTCCAACTATCATTTCCCCAGGCTTTGTCATGCACGGGACCGAGAGGGGTGGTTCAAGTGTATTCTTGCACTAAAGGTTCCTGCTGTGAGGGGTCAGGTAGAAAAAGAAGTCAGCTGCATGTCACAGAAGCCTAAACATGATGACATCCAAATTCAGATTATTTTTCACAGAGCCATAAGTCCAGAGGTGCACAGTCAGGACCACCGTGGCAACTGTGCAATAACAACAGGGTCCCAGGCTCCTTCACCTTCCCACACTCAGCCTCATGGCCACAAAACGGCTGCATCACCCCAGGCTTCGTTCCCATTACTCTGGAGGAAGGGAGACGGGCGAAGAGTAGGAGCTTCCAGGAGCCCCACCCAGTAGGCTTTTGCTTTCATCTCCTTGGCCAGAGCTGGGTCCATGGGCAACCCTGGCCTCTGGGCTATGTAGACGCAAACACCCAGCCCTAAGCATGCTGCGGCGGCAAACAAACAGCAGCAACTAAGGAGGGAGGAGGGTGGATATTGGGCGGACACCACAGTGCCTACCACAGGGTAGCTTCATCCCCACAGTACAGGACAGAACACGGACCACCGGGGTCCGTGTCCGGCTCACATGCAGACATTTCCTTCTGGTGAAGCAGTTCCAGGCCTGCCTTGTTAAGTTCCTCAAAGCTCCTCCCTTGTTAGCGACACAGTGACGAAGCCACTCATGTTCTGGAACGTTTCCATCAACAGCATAAGGAGGGCATGAGAGTAGACGGTGACGTCATGCGTGTGCAGCACTTGACGCAGGGCCTGTCCCATAGCCGTGACGAGTTGTGGCTGGCATCATATTGCTAACGTCATCGCTGGTGGTTATTTATTTGTTGCATAAATCTGGCATTGCAGAGGCTCCCACAGCCATCAGAACCTCCAGGGACAATTGATCTTCTCCTCGGGCTTTGGATGGGACTTTACTTACCTACTTGGAAAAATATGCACCTATTGATTCCTTGACAATAACCCGACTTTGGGCTTCCACGGGCTGCCTTGGAGAAGTGAAAACTGGATTAAAAGAAGTAGGGCTGAGGTCGTAAGAAGCTTTGGAAAGGTCTCTGGTTTCACTAGTGCTGCCCGGCAAATCCAGCACTTCCTGCCCCACGGGCTGCCTCTCTGACCTCTGTCTTGCAGCCTGGCTGTCACTACCACGTGAGGCCTGGGAAGGTTCCTGCAGTTCTCCAACCCCCAGGCAGAGCTCTGAACTCGCCTCCTCCGGTATCAGCTGGGCCTCTGAAGGGGCAACAGCAGCGGAGACCCCGAGGCCGCCTGAAACCTGAGGGTCCCCGTGATGGAGCTGTCCATGGTGCTGACCCCCGCAGCGGGCTCAAGGTCTCAGGTCCAAGAGGCCAAGAATTTCCCATCCCCGCCACCATGGTGGCAGTGACCTGGAACTCTGTGTGGATAAGGCCTGAGTGGCAGAGCCCAGTCCAGACGGGAGAGAGTGCGCTAGTCCATTAGTGGTGTCTGCAAAGAGCGGGGCAGGTGAGAAGAGACACATGCATCGGCCATGCGGTGGCTCCGAGAGACCTGGGCTCCTATCCTTGTTTCCATTTTCAAACGGGGAGACTCTAGAAAGAGCTCCTTAATAGGGCAGAGCTCAAATCCTCTTTGCAGCCCATTTTAGGATTTGAGATGAGTGGGAGTGTTGTCATGACAGCTCCTCCTCCCAAATTACGCTGTTAGAGAGATTTTACTGCTTCCCCCCTTTCTCCTTCCCTTCCTTCTTCCCCTCCCTCCCTTCCTCCCTTTTCTTCCTGACTTTTTGTGTTTCTTTCTCTATCTTTCTAATAAGATTCTTCATGAAAATAACATAAGCAGCTGGTGTGTCTCGAGCAGGAGCCTGTGCCGGGGTCCCGAGAAGGCTTCCCATGTACCACCCGACGCAGCCCACACGGCAGCCCTGGGGGCCACGGCATCACTTCCCCATTTCACAGGTCAGGCTCAGGGAGGCACGTCCCAGCTCACGGCTGCAGCCACAGAGCCGGGACTCAAACCTACGTGTCTCTGACAGCTAAGTCTGAGTTCATATCCGTCTTGCTATAATATTCCTTTAGCAATTTTTTTTTTTTTTAGTTCAAAGTGGTAATTGGAAAATGCAAACAAAGGAAGAAGAAAAAAGAAATCAGCAAGGTTCTTTCACAGAAAAAAACTTAATTAGAAATGTGATTTGTGCAGGAGTTTTCTGGTGTGTCAGGTGTCCTGCTTGAAGGTCAGGGAGCAGCAGCCAGACGGGGCAGCGGGGGGAGTCCAGGTCCAGCGCCCCAGGTGGCTCGGGTTGCCAGTCTCCGGGTTCTAGGGAGACCTGTTTGCCAACCCCCTACTGTCTGGGAGCAGGAGCGAAGCCATTTCTTCTGGTCCTAGAACCAAGACTGGCACGCATGGGGTCACTGGTCCTCTGAGGAAGCACGTCCCGTCTCACCCCTCCACGTGGAGAATGCACCTGAGCAGGGTGAGGCAACAGAGGAGGAGCTCTGAGATGGGTCTGTGTGGAAAGCAGGGACATCGCTGGGGAAATCGGAGGCTAATTAGCACTTCCCAGCCGCGGGCTGCAGGTGCGGGGAGTTACATAAGAAGGAGGATTAGGTGGAAAGGCTGGGGAATAGCAGGCATGTTCTGTGCAGCTGGGGGCAGGTGGAGCCTTGCCCTGCTCTGGAAACACACATCTCCCTGTTCGTTCAGCTTAGCAGACCAGAGCCCGGGGATGACAGCTCCCAGGCCCCAAGGCCGGCCTCTCCTCCCACGGACAGAGCCCGAGACACAGACCCTCTAAGAGGCTTGGGTCTTCATGAGGAGACATCCAGGCACGCTCACCCCCTTGGGGGTGGGGAAATGGTGCGGGTTTGTGTTAAACTTGCTCCAAATGTCCTTTAGACATCCTCCCTTCTGCAAGGAGCTTGTTCTAAACCCCAGGGATGAAGAACCGGTCTGTCTTTGGCTGAGACGAGAATTCTTCACGGCAATGATGAACAGAAACCCGCTAGGTACTAATAAACTCCGCTAATGCTGACTCCAGCAGACGAACCGGATTTGCCCACAGCCTGCGCCGCCGAGTCCAGGATATGAGAGGCTTCGTTCCCAGGCAGAGTCCCCTGGCACCTGTAAGCCGATGCAGACAGACTGTGCCCTTGGCGATCACTCTAGTGCTTGGCTCGGAGGGCAGGCTGGCGGGTCCTGTGGACGTCAGAGCTGCAGGGAATGTTCTAAAAGGCTGCGGTGGGCAGGGGACGGCGGAAAGGGGCTGTCTGGGGCAAGACAGACCTGGTGTGGACCTTGGTGCTGCCACAGCTGTCAAAGGGACCTTGGGAAAGTCCCTTGTACTCGATGAGTCACCAAATTTTGCCTGTAAACACAGACACCATCGCCTACCTCGAAGGGTGGTTGGGTTAAATGAGATTATACACACCCAGTGCCTGTGAAATGCCCCCTGCTTTCCACAGACCTCTCCCCAGGTTGGAGGGAAGCTCGTTACGATGGGCACAGCTGAGAGTCATCGAGCACAGTGTGACCAAGCCCGTGGCCTCTCCTTGGGTGGCCTCACCTTGACCTCTCAGCCACTCAGCGAGGAAGGTGCCATTGTCAGCCCCACTGCATAGATGGGGACACTGAACCTCTGCGAGGTTAAGAGGACATCCCTTCTGGTCATTTTCCATGTGTCCCAGGACCCCGCCCCTGCTGCTCAGCTGTTTTCCTCTGCTGCAAATCATCTGGAGAACGAGAAATTTCTGCTGCTAACAAAGATTAAGAACCACTGAGCTCCAAACACCTCCATTTTAAAGACAGGGAATTGAGGCCTAGAGAAGGTGTGGGACTAGTTCAAACTGTCCAAGGACACAGGATAAGGACTTGACGAGTTAGTCCCCAAACACTCATGGGACGGGAACACACACCCAGGTGCTGCCCTGTCCAGCCAGTCTCTGTGCAGTCAGTTACCTGACGGGCAGCCTAAGGTCCCTGACACCCTGTGCCCAGGGAGCCTTTCGGCAGGGCGCATGCCAGGAGGGAAGGAAAGTGTGTATGTCAAATGTGTGTATGTCGGGGGTGAGGACTGGGCGTCAAAGTCATTCATGGAGGACACTTCCTGGGTTGCTCGTCTTCCGCACCCTCATTCCAGGCCCATGTCCTGAATGTCACCGTATCTGTGGCATCGTGCTCCACCCAGCAACATGAAGCTGGAGGAGGCACGGCCCCGGCTGTCACAGATGTCACAGTCTGGTGTGGGAAACAGATGCGTACCCAGACACGTGCCACGGAGTGGCTGCCGTCCGCTGAGCTCTCACCACGTGCCAGGCGCACCACGGTAGGAAGGTGCTGTTAGTATTGTGATTCTACCAGTGGGGAAGATGACGCTTAGAGATTAAGTAACCAGCCCAAGCCACACAGCTAGTAAATGACAAAGCTGAGATTCACAGGTGTGATCCTAGATTCGTGCTTCCACCCATGGGGAGTTCACTGCTCCAGGAATCTCCCTCCCGGCACAGACGACTATAACACTGGGCAGTGCACAGGGAGCGACAGCTCGCAGACACTGGACAGCAGGCGCTGCGGAACCGTGAGCCCCGAGAGAAGAGAGACGAGCAGGGAGGCCCTGCGATCGCCACGGCTCCTGACCTGCAGGCAGGGCCCAGCAGTCTTACTGAACTGCAGAATCAGAGATCAGAGTTCCAAGAGACTAGGACAGCTGGGATTTGCAGAGCCGAACTGCAGAGGGCGGAGGGCACAGGGAAAGGTCCCAGAGACGTGCAGCAGTGTCTGGCTGTGCACCAACCTGCACGCGCCCTGTACGAAAGTGCACGGAGATGGGGAAGGAACCACCGGAAAGCAGGAAGCCGAACAACGCCCAGGGCTCACACGGGCCTGGGGATGGCTCAGGTCCCCACCGGCCAGCTGGGGCACTGCTTCAGGCAGCGTCCTCAGAAGGGCAGCACCCCTAACCCTAAACTAAAGGCTACCCTAGACCTAACTGCCAAAAGAAACACTCGAAAGGGTCACACTGATTCTGAGTAGTTTAATTGTGAATCAACACAAAGTCCAATACTCCTTAAAGGAATATAACAAAATTTACAATTGCCAACATCCAGTCAAAAATTACCAGGTAACAAAGAAACAAGAAAATATGACTCATAATCAGGAGAAAAACCAACCAATAGAAGCAGATTCTAAAATAACACAGATGATCTAGTTAGCAGAGAAGGACATAAAACAGCCATTATATGCACATAGCTCCATGTGTTCCGGAACGCAGAGGACGTGAACGTGCGGAGGAGGGAAAGACAGGGAGAGACCAGCGGGATGGAAAACGCAGGCGCTACTGAAATGCGCAACAGAAGTGCTCACCTGCACATTGGGTGGCACAGCGGGAAAGACCCGTGACCTTAAAGACACAACTTGGAGAAACCATCCAAAATGAAGCCCGAAGAGGAAAAAGACTGAAGAGGGAAGCACCTGTGACCTGTGAGATGACATAAGGTCAGTAACAGCCTGGACTCGGGGGCTCAGAAGTAGCAGAGTGGAGAAAAAAATACTTGGAGAAATAAAGGCTGAAAGTTCTCTCCATGGGATGAAAAGTATGAACCCAGAGATCTAAAAATCTCCATGAACCTGTAAATGGATAAACACAAAGAAAATTGTACCAAAGCGTGTCTTACTCAAATTGCCAAAAATCAATGATAAAAGACCAAAAGTGGCCAGAGACCCACAGAGGAACAAAAACAAGAAAGACAGCAGAAGAGCCTGGTGTGACATCTTTAAAACACCAAAAGGAAAAAAAAAAAAGCTGCCAACCTAAGATTCCGTACCAGAGAAAATATTTTTCAATAAAGAAGGTGCAGGAAACACTTTTCAGATGCGCAGAATCAGAAAACTTATTGCCAAGACACGCGGAAGAGACTTCATTAGAGAGAAGGAAAATCACACTAACTGAACCTTGGATCTGCACGGACGGCTGCAGAGCGCCAGGAATGATCCACACGCGGGTAATTACACCTCTCGTTGCTCTGATCCCTTTAACACGCAATTGTCTGTTTATAGCAAACCTGATGGCCTTGTAGAAGGCGTCGTCACATGCGGAGGTGAAGCGCATCACAGCAAAGGCACTGAGGACAGGAAGGGGAGGCGGGTGGGCTGCGCAGGGCCTGACACTACGTGAGAAGGTGCGATGCCACTAGGAAGGTGACCATGTGTGCTGAGTTAAAAATGTAGGCGATAAACTCCGCAACCACCACCAGTAATGTGAGAGGGAAGCAGAGGGAATGTCCCAACTTTAAAGTCCCCACCATCCTTCCCGGGCTGGCCTGCGTCCTGTTGCAAAGGCGGCTGTGGAGTCCTGAGTTCCTCTTAGAGGAGCATTCGGAAAGGCTGTTTAAAGGGGACGTTCAAACCGCATTGTGGAAGTGAACCTTCTTCCGGATCCTGAGAGGGGAGGATGCGGGACGTGCTTGTCTACGATGGAGCTGGTCATGGATGTGGCAGTGGGACAGGCGTGTGGCCAGGCCGGGAAAGGTGTGTGCTCCCGCCTGGGGGGCCTCGGAGAGCGGCAAAAGTCTGGAAATGCAGGTGGGGTCAGAGGTCAGGTCAGAGGTTGCCATGAGAGGATCCTGAACAGGGAGCCCCAGGCTGGGGCGGCAGGCCAGGGGCCCTTCGTCCTGCGGGGTTGGGGTGGGGGGGAGAGCCCTCCACGTCAGCCCTGGCGGGGCTCCAGCTGCGACATCTGGGCCAGCAGCAGGAAGGGTGCGGAGTGGGCAGCGCCTGGTGCTCGTCCCGGCCGCGCCTCCCGCGCCTGGGCAGCCTCCCCTGCCAGCAAACTGGGCACTGCCCTCCCCCGGCCCATGCCGCAGCGCTGTCTCGGGCCCACGAGAGACAGTGGACAGAGGGCGGCCTGCACACTCCACTGCCAGGCAGCCAGGGGCCTACGTGGCTGGAGCCAGGGCGGGAATGGGTGTGGAGGGGGCAGATAGAGCCAGATTGGCACAGTGTGGTGTCTGGCCTTACCCAGGGCGGTGGGTGCCTCGGAGAGTTTTAAGCATGGGAGTTTTAAGCATTCCCTGTGGACCAAGATGGGCTTCCTTCCTCCCGGCGAGGCTCTGCCCCAGTCTTCACACCCGGGTGGCGGGAGGAGGTGGGGCAGGGGCTGGTTTGCCCCCTGGTGCCGATGGAGAACAATGTTTGGACTCCCTCCGGGGGAGTGACGAGAGCCCCTGGCCTCCATAGGCTGGGAGACTGTGGCTGTGGTGACCAATTGGTCCACCCTTGGGCACTGGCTCCCGCCAGCCCCTTCCTGATGCCCGGGCACCCCCATCCCCAGCCAGACCGCCGTGGGGCTACACGGCCGTGGGGAGGTGCAGGAAGAGGTGTACACGCACACGCACACGGGCAGAGCTGCCGGGTCCCGGGAGGGAGCAGAGAGCATTTCCCAGACTCAACTGAGGACACAGCTTTTTCCATGGAGCTTACTAGAGGACAAGGGCTCCATGGGGCGCATTTCAGGAACTGTTCTGGTTGTGCACAGACGCCAGCCCTCCAGAAGGGCTTGACATCCCCGGGCAGCCCCGGGCAGCCCCGGGCAGCCCAGGCAGGGTCATTTTCCTTTCTCAGCCGTGGGCAACTGGCCAGGGGAGCCAAGAGCCCAGGGGTCCTGGTGACCTGGTCGCGGAGCTGTAGCTGGGGACCCAAGGGTGCACCCCCAGCTCTGAAGACCTGGCTTCCGCCTGTGACTCCACGACTCTGCCTTTAAATTACACACCCAGGGCATTTGTTTTGGAGACTGGAGCCTGCATTCATCACGGCTAACGTGCGTTCTCGGGAGGGGCTGTGCCGCAGCCGTCCATAAATCCAGGAGGTGGTGGAGATGGATCCGCGTGTCAGAGCGTGGCTGTCTCCCCGCCCGGAGGGAGACGGATCCGCCGCTCGCCGCGGAGAGGCAGCTCATCCGTCTGGGGGCCGAGCAGGGAGGCGGGCGCTGAGCCTCCCATTTGTCTGAGGAGGCGTCAGGAGTGTCCTCGCCTGCCCCGCAGCTGGCTGGGCCACCCTGTCCCCGGGCTCCCACACCCACTGGGCACTGAGGGCGGGAGGTGCCATGGGAAGGGCAGGTTGGCCAGTGAGGAAGAGGAAGAGGAAGAGGAAGGCAGCAGCCCAGGGGCCGGGCATTCAGGACTCCTAGTTCCAGGTGCTCAGCAACTGCCCTGCTGTGCGACCCCTGAGCTGAGAATCAGAGAACCAGGGGCGCCAAGCAGAGCTGGTGGCAGAGCACACGGTCCTCCAGCAAAGACCCCTCCCGGGAGGAGCCGTGTCCCCTCCTGGCCAATGGAAGTGATGGCCGGTGCTGGGCACAGCTTTCTGAGGCCCCCGCGTATTCTCCCGTCCCTCGGGGAGGGACCCGCCTCACGCCCCGGCTAGCACCTGCCCCGCCCTCCTGGGCTGAGCGAGACCCGTGGAGCCAACCCACCGCCATGGAGCAAGAGGCCTCGCCGGTCACTGGACGCGGCTGAGATGCTGTGACTGTCGGTACGTGGCCGTCTGGCCCCCACGGGGTGTAAGTGGAGGTGCAAAGACTGGCCCGTGAGCACCTGGTCCCCTTGCCAGGCCCACGCCCAGGCTGGGGCTTTGTGACCACATCACTGACACCACGTCACTGAGACCATTCTCACGGCCGCGGGGGCCTGTGTCACTTGATTTCCACCCACTTGCCTGGGCAGGCAGTGTAATGAGAGGATTAATAGCTCTGACAAGCTAAAACCTCTCTCACATGCTAATTAGTGTTTTCATGTGGCTGCCGGTGGAGCCTTTAGGATGTCACAATACATCCTTCCCCGCGACGGTGATGCCGCCGTGGGCGCAGCGGGAAAGAGGCGGGTGCTCGGCGCTCCCCGGGCGCGCAGGCTGCCTGGCGCCTTTGCTCCGTGGCTCCTGGGATCTCCCCCGGGCTGGAGTGCACGGGAGGGTGGAGCAGGCCTTCCTGCCTCTGGACAGGAGCGAGGCCCTGACACCGGGCCAGGAGGAGGGCATCTTGCGGCCCTGGCCCCGGGCCCTTTGGGGCTGGCAGAGACAGCAGCGTCCAGATAAAGGCGCGGAAGCCAGGTGCCTCAGAAATGGCACAGGGATTCAGGTGGCCGAGGCCCAAGGGAGGGAGGGGCAGCTTTTTAGCAAACTCCACGTCTCTGTCATTTCTAATACTTTCTGCAAGGTGTCATGGATGAAGGAGTAACTCCGCCAGGCTCCTCGTGGAGCAGAAATAGCTAAGGTGTCCCCCCACGCAGCCCTTCATCCTCTTGCTGCCTGCTGGGGGCTCGGGATTCATGCTGAACCCGGATGAGTCGCTGCCTGACCTCTCCCCAAGCCGGACGGAGACATTTGCCTGGGGGACGGAAGTGCCCATTCAGCATCAGCCCAAGGCAATGGCGTATGGGAGAAAGTGCTTCTTGCTACATCAGGACCTGGTGGCGTTTCTATCCGTGTCTCTCCTGTAGGAACAGAGCAGGAACGGGAGCTGCAGCGCTGTCCTGGGGCACAGAGAGCCTCGCCCCGCAAGCCCCGAGGTCCCATGGTTGGGGAAGGGTCTTCCAGGCCACTACAGACACTGGGGCAGACCATCATGTTGCTCAGCAGTCCCCGGTTTTGTCACACCAGGAAGTATTATAAAATTTACACGTTGGCGCCTGTCAGAACCAGAAGTGCAGGGCTCATATTCAGCAAATAATTACTAGCTAAGGGGTGGCTCCCAGCAGCCATGCTGTGACCATGAGGAGAAAACAGAGCCGAGAGAGCCACAGAGAAGCAGGGTCAGGGATGGCCACGCTGTGCCTGGGACCCAGAGGCCTCCAGTGCCTGAGTTGGAAGAGGAAATAAGCTCTCATTGTTGTTCGAGCTGGTGTGAGTTGGTGTTTATATTTTGTACGACCAAAGCCTCCTGCCTGAGTCAGATCCTCTCTACCTAGTCCAATACGCACCCCAGGCTCTGGGAGCACCATAACACACCATCCCATTGTCTGCACAACAACCTTATGACCTGGGAGCTATTCACCTTCCCATTTTACAGATGAGGAGACTGAGGCTCAGAGAAGCTAAGCCACACGCTGCAGCCACAGCCAGGACACAGTGGAGCCAGCATTTGCATGCAGGTCTGCTTGGCCCAGGGTCTCGATCCAATTAGCACATTATACTGCCCAGTGCCAGGGCGCTGTCCTGAGGCAGAGGAGGTGGGGGACGCAGTCACAGGGCGCAGGGACCCGGGCAGCTCCCCCAGAGGCCCCGGCAGGGCAGTGGGGGGAGGAGACGTCAGCTGGGAACAAAGCGTGCGCTGCTGGCCAGAATCATCCGGTCCCCCTGAGTGCCACGTGCATGGTGGCTGGCAGGTGTGTGCACACTGGGGACGAGACACTGATGGGGAGATAATGAGGCCACATCATCCAGCTGAAAAATGTCCCTGTCTTCATTATCCCCGCAGACATGAGGAAAACTTTCCATTCGAGGAGTGGAGCCAATTCCCACGCGGTGCGTGTGGCGCGTGGGGGCTGGGGGTGGGCGCAGAGAGATCTGAGTTTGCGACTGTGTGGCTTTCAGCGCTGCTTTACGGAAGGAGTCTTTGGAAGAAACAGGCAGTATTTAGACATGATTTGGGAGAAATTCAAGGAACTCTGCCATCCGGAGTTCAATCTCCTCCTCTGAACCTCCTCTTAAGTCTCGCGTAGCGCACGGGCCCCTCGGCCCCACGGCAGGTCCAGGCCCGGGAGCCCTGCTCCTGGCACGGAGGACCAGGGGAGGCCACGAGCCAGCGTTCCCGGTTCATCCCGCCAGGCTGGCTGGGCTCTCACCCGCTCCACCCACACAAGACCCTTCGTGACCACTCCACATGGGGACCTTGGGGACCTGCTGCCATCCGTCCCAGCAGCAAGAGTGTGCAAAAGAAATTGAGTTGTCCTCTGACAGCAAAACTTGAAGGAGGGGCTTGTGGGCTGAGCCCAAAGGGTGGACGTCTGGGCCTCAGTGGTGCCAGCGTGTGTAGGGGTCAGCTGTCCGCTGCCATGGGGCCTGGGAGCGTTGGTCTCTTGTCGGGAGGAGGAGGAAGGTCTCGCCTCCCCAGAGACGCTGTCGGTGAGGACCCTGCGTCTGGCAGGTGCTGCGTCAGGAACTCGCCTACTTTCCTCTCGGTTGCGTTGCTTGTGGACTTGGGCTATTTGGGGAGGGAAGGGGCCCTGTGTGGGAGGGTCTCTCGGTCCAGTTTTGCAGATCTTCAGCATGAGCCAGCAGGAAATCCCACCCTCGCTAAGTGAACAAAACAGGAATGAATCTGCGATAAATTAAAATCCATCTGTAGAGGAAAAATACCACTTTCATGAAACCCATTATGCACAGAACACATGTTCCATTCTCCTGAATTTCAAACCGAATCCATGACATCATCAAAGTGGAAAGATGGGGGCTGAACCCTCATCCGAACCACGTCAAGGGCAGATAGGAGGTTTTTCACAGGCCCGGAACCGGTTCTTACGTCCCACGCAACTTGAGACACTTCCGACAGTGCTCACCGGGGGGACATCTGGGGTCTGGGTTTGTTGCTGTGAGATCTGCCGTGGTCCAAATGATTTTGCTCCAAATGTCAGTGAGGATGTTTCACAGGAAGAGTTTTCGGCGCAGCAGATGGTTTGACGTGAGCGTGTGGCGGTGGCTCAGGGAGCCATCTGAGGTCACCACGTCCAGCGTGAAGGTGGTGGACAAGGCCAGGGACATCGGCTACTGCTGCTGGGCAGGGGCAGAGACCTGGGTTTGCGGTTCTAAGCGTTGCAGGCTTGTAAGGACAGAACTCAGCCTCAGGATCCTGCCCTCACGCTGGGGTCCCCGCGCCTACCTCGACCAGCACCTCTGGTCCCATACAAAGTGGCCGCAAGGCAGTGGCTGTTCCCTCGTCCCTACCCCCAGCTGGGTGTGAGTGGCACGTCCCGCACAACAGGGGCCTTGGACTGCCGTTGCCGAGCCGGCATTCCGTGCTCGAGGCAGGGGACCATGCCAGCCCCGTGTGTCCCAGCCGTGGGAAGCAGACGCCTGGCCCCGAGCACCGCCAGCCACCGCCCAGCCTCCCGGGCTCGGCCCCCAGGGTGGGGGACAGATAAGCGTTTTCCTTTTACAGCAAAAACTTCATTCCCAACTTCTTCTCATACAAGATTGCCTCTGTGGATGGAAATTTACCAGAGTCCTGAAGCCACAGATGACTTTTAATATTATGGGAGTTCTCCGTTTTGTACTAATTTAATTTCTGGGGCTATTAAAGGTAGCCTGAAGAAACACCATCTGTTGAGTCGATGATAGACTAGAGAAGGAATTTTAGCAGTAAGACTGTAAATTTCCACTTTATCAGGGATCTCGGAATCTAAAATCGATTTGGGGAAGCATTGGAATGCTTAGCAGGAGAATTTCTCAATCAGGGGCCTCCTCCCGGCCCATTTTTCATTCCGATCAATCAGCTCCGGCACTCTGGGCCCGGGGCAGGGCCCGACGCTCAGTGTCTGCGCGTGCTTCATCACTGCCAGGAGAGCAGCCGTCAGAAAATAAAATATTTAGGGGATTTCATTTTTATCCAAATCCACTTCATTTCAAGAATGCCTGGGCCTGTTCCCAGGGACGCGCTTCTTTCTCAGAGGGGCGGAGACCCTGGCTGTGCGAGCCGGACCCCACCCCTACCCTCGCCCCCCCTGGCTGCAAGAACCCTCCTGCCAACCCCACGGGAATGGGCTGGGCTCCCGCCTGCGCCCGGACTCCAGCGTGCCCACAGCGCGGGCAGCACTGCTCAATCAGCGCCGCTGCGGGCCAGGCCCGGGCTCAGCGAGACAGGCCCTGTGCTCGTGCCGCTGGCAGTGAGCAGGGCCACCACGGACTGTCTGTGTCCCCCCAAAATCCATACATCGAAACCTAACCCCAGTGTGATGGGACTTGGAGGGGGGCCTTTGGGGGTGAGTAAGTCGCGAGGGTGGAGCCCTCACGGATGGGATCAGTGCCCTCGTCCCTCCCGCCCTGTGAGGACACGGAGAGAAGAGCCTCTGTGGACTGGGATGCGGGGCCCCGCCAGGCACTGGACCTGCAGGTGCCTTGGCCTTGGGCTCTCAGCCCCAGGATGCTGAGAAGGAAGGTCTGCTGCTCATACGCCACCCGAGCTGTGACGTCCTGCTGTGGCAGTGAGCGGACTAAGACAAGGGGTGGGGACAAGAAACACAAACTCAGACACATAAACGGACTAATTCCCGAGGCTGAAGGTAAGAAAGTATCACAGGAGAGGGCGGCTCAGGCCCTCAGCAGTGCCCAGAGCCGGCTTTGGGAGCTGGGGCCACTCTGGATCCCACGCCAATGACCTTGGGGGCGTTGACATCAGGTGACCACAAAGTGCTGGGATAGGAGGTCCCTCCCCGGGGCCTGTTCAGTCAGGGAGACGGTTACCATGTGTGCTTTCAGCAGCGGAGATAAAGCAGAGAAGCAGACGGGGCAGAGAGGGCGAGACGAGGCGGGGAGAGTAGGCTCTGCCCCTGCATGTGTATCTGTGCACGTGTGTACATGGGTGTGAGTGCACACGTGTGCCTGTGCTTGTGTATCTCTGTGCACATGTGCATGTGTGTACAGGTGTGTGTGAGAGAGAAAGAGAGACGTTGCTTCTCTACAGATCGAGGAGGGGCTTCCCTTGCATGTGGAGGCTGCCTTAGCGCCCGCGGTTACTGCTCGCTGCGGGGAGTGGTGTGATGTCCCTGCTCAGACCCGACACTCGGGGGACAGGCAGCCGGAGAGACAGGCCCTGGAGGGAGGACGGGGCCAGCAGCGTGGCTGACAAGCACTGCCTGCAGGTGAGGTGGTCCCCAGCTGAGAGTCCCAGGGCAGTTACCAGCCTCACCTATGTTGGGGACTGTCCTGACACCGCTCGCATCCCACCACCAGCTTTAGCCTTGGCGAGTGACGCTGCCTCTCTGAGCCTCAGGCTTGCCACCTGTGAAGTCGCGTGAGATGAGAGCCTTCCGCGTGGAACAGAACTGAAATTGGGGAATTAAATCAACAGTACCAGCAGAGAGCCCTCAAAACGTGCAGTGCTCTTTCCTGTGGATCCCAGAGCTGGAACCAGTGGGTACGCATTGCAAGGAGGAGAATTTGGGGAAACAAAAGGAAGCCGCTTCGGACCATTAAAACCAGCATCAATTCAGAGCTTCTTATCCAAGAGACATTCAGATTCCAGTCTTTGGAAGCCATGGAGTGGATTCCTGCCTCTGGTGGACAGTGGAGTTTGACAGCACCTGGCCCTGAGAGTTCATGACCTGGAAGCCACCAACCCAAGTATGAGTTCAAAATGACACTTAAGGGACAAGTTCCATGTCATCTTCTTCCTCCCAGACCCAGAACCCCTCTAAAGCTGCCCCAACCATAGGAGACATTTCTTGGCTTCCATATATGACCAGAGAGGTCCCTGGCATTCCCCAGCCATCCTGGTTATCTGTTGCATCCCTCACACTCTCTGCTGTGGCCTGTCACTCCGACATCTCTGCTCCCACACTTGGGCTTCTGAAGGGGTTCTGGCGTTCAACCCCTGTTTGAAAGGTTAATGCCTTGAGGTGCCTCATTCCATTATCTCTCGTTAGCTGTAACCTCATCATCCACTAGTACTTTCACTGTCAGCAGCTACCTTCATTAACAGCTAACACCTTCGTTACCAGTTAGCACCTCTGCCAGGCAGGTTGTCAGCCAGCTGGGAGCCGCTGGGGGCAG